>NC_088605.1:61227683-61827683 GCF_036013475.1 Columba livia
CTTCTTCTGTTGCGAGCTCTTAATTTTCATTTTTTTTCCTCCTAGGTGTACTCCATGTATCATTTGTTTTGATGACAAAAATGGACAACGAAGAACAAAAGGTAAAGCCTTGCTGACCTAGTCTGAATTTAATATCTGTGTGTGGTGATCATTGTTTTACAGATGAGCTTGACAAGTCATGAGGGATTAAGGAAGAACAAACTTTCCCTCATAAAATACAAGTTGGTAACATCGTAGGTCACGTGATGTCTAAAGTAAATCAATCCATCATTGTAGGTCAAACATATATCCTGTGTCTGAAGGAGAAAGGATGAATTATGGTATGTAGTTAAACACACCACAGTCAGAAAATTAAAAAAAAATAATTTCAAGAAATCCTGCAAGTATTTTCTTAATATGGTGAGATATGTTTAATGAGAGGGATTATCCCTCTCATTTTGATATTTTTCAGGAGATTTTGAATTGACAGAACATGTAGAATTTGGAGTATTAAAGCATGATTCATAAACTTTGCTGTTAATTATGGAATAAAAGTTATATTAACCAGAACACAAAAATGTAATCTGTCCTTGTTTCTTAAAAATGTTTACAGGCAATTTCTGTAGGTGTCACTACACTCATCCAAACCACTCCTAGTTTGGGTTTTGATCCTTGGAAAAATGCTTATATGCACAGAAGATTTGTTATTTACTTCATTTCATGGCAGTAAACGGAAAATAAATATATAATAACTTCACACGAGATTGTTTGTTTGTTTGTTCTTCATGTACATAAACACAGTGCATTCGCCCACTAAAATAATTGTTTCCCTTCAGGGAGAAGTCTTAAACCCCGTCCATGAAAAAGTTGCCATGGTTCTGATCCTGTAATTTGTCAGTAAGTAGAGCATTGGTTGCTTTTGAATTTCCCCTGTATTTATTTTTCCTGTCTGGGATTTTATCTCAAATAAGAAGTTAGGACTGAAGGAGTGGATGGGGGAAAGGTTTCTGTATAAAGACCAGTAGATTTAACTACTGACAGTGAAGAGATCTGAGATGCTTGTGCTTGGTATTAATTTTCTACAGAGAAAAGCAGGAAGTACATGCATAGAAACTTTGATTTACAAAAAGCTTTTTATTTAGGTTAAATTCCATTCCACAGATGGTGGGAAATTAATATTCATTTTAGTTGCTAAGTTTTTTGTGCGTTGTAATTCACTTGACAGGCAATTTCTAGCTCAGAAAGGCAACGTATACCTCACATTTCCAAAAGTGCTTTTTCTGTATGGGTAATCCTCTGTGGGTCCTTGAATCAGACAATAACTGCAAGTTGCTATCCTCTTGGATATTCAACATTGATTTATTAACGCATGGTTGGGCTGGCTAATTAGGCTCTTTGTCTTTGACATTTACCACAACACTGAGCTGTGGCCAGAGTCAGTTATCTGTTTTGGTTTTATTTGGGTTTTTTTTGGTTGATTTCTTTGTTCCTCTTATCTTCTAAAATTCACAGATATATATGGTTCTGCTTTTTGGAGGCAGAATATTGAACTACATTAAGAGAAGGAGAGAAAACTTACTGTATGTCAGTGATGATTTCACTGGAGACAACACTGATGTGAATCTTGAACATAGGTACGTTCTACAACAATTACATTCTATATGTGTATAAACTGATTATTTGTTCCAATTCAAAACAAAGATTCTGTCAGAAAGCAAAACATCTTGTTCTGTGTTAAATCATTTTAGACTACCATCATTGATGAATAATAATAATAAAAAAGTGTGCTAGCAACGCTTCAGAAGTTCTTACCAAGAAATGAAAAAAGTTTTCCAAGACTTTAAATTTCATTTCCTGTCTCTGCATTCTAGAACAATTTTACTCCCTTTTCTTCCTGCTCATTCCTCACTTCAGTTAAACCTGCTTTACCTACAGTGTCTGTAATTTAGCAACATCAGAGGGGTAAAACAAAAGTGGGCTGAAAATCCAGGCAAAAGATCTCTGGCTTAAAGGAGCTTGAAGATGTTTTGCAGGGTTTATATTTTTGCTAGATTTCACTAGTACAGAATATTTCTCCTGGAAATGCTCTATTTTGTATACCTTGTCTTTTTTTTTTTTTTTTTTTTTCCTGAGGTGATAGGTTACAATAATTTTCAGTCTAAATCTGTGAAAGGAAAAAACTATATGGCTTAAAATTTTTAGACTGATTTCTGCATGAACCTAGTGGAACACCATTTGTTTTGCTGTAAAGGCCAACACTTGTGCCAGATATTGAGATATTATTTTCTATATGTTTGTTCATATTGTCTCTTCTAGGTCTTCAAGCAATTAATTTGTATTTGCATGCATCACTTCACCGCTTTGGTCCCAGGATACAGTATTTGCTTTCTGGCTGTCCTATAAATTTTTCCCCTCAACTTTCTATTTCAGCTTTTTACTCATTTTCTGTAGCCTTCTGTTCAAATTCTGTATCCTCAAGGCTTCTCTTTTTTGGCTGTAGTGTGCATTTTTGTGGGGTTTTTTGTTGTTTGTGTTTGTTTTGGGGTTTTGTTTGTTTGCTTTTTTTGTTGGTGTTTGGTTTGGTTGTTCCTCCTTTCTTAGTTTTAGTTAGTGACAAGTTGTACTGCTTATTAGTGTAATGGACCAATGACACCGGTCACTTACGTTGCTTTCCTTTAATGAACATTGCCTTTTTTGTTATTCTTTATTCATGTTACTGGTTTGGGTTTGGTTCTCCATTCTCAAAAAATGCATATGTATAAGGGAAGAAGTGATTACTACACAAGCAAATTCCAAAAGAAACTATTGACTTAAAATGGACTGTTACATATTCAGTTGTTTCATAGGTGGATTGATTTTTAATTTGGTCAGGACTCGTCTTGGTATTTGTTTGTTATTAGAGATTAATCTCTTCACAAGGTGATCTGACTGGGTAATCACTTTATATTCAGAAGCAAACCTCAGGAAAACAGAATTAGAAAAAGATAAGATATATTACTTTTAACTAATGATGCTTTCGTGAAAATGTTGTAATAACAGTTGAATATGTATCTTGTAATTTTTGTTTATATTTAACTTTGAGCAAGTATTTATAAGTTTAACAAAATTGATGTACTTAAATGTGTTATATTTGAGAACAAGTATTATAGAAATTATAACATGGACATCAACTGTGATTTCACCTTACCCCTTTACCACCCCACGCCCCCCCCGCCCCAAGTAGTTATTCCCTTTAGCTATTCATGAATATAAATAATTGAGATGAAAAAATAAAAATGTTTGGCTTGCATTTTGTTACTGAAGGACTTTGCAGTAGAAAATTTTGTCCTCAGATGAACAGTGCTTTGCTGGTGTCTGTGGAGCTACTCTTTACTGCATGTGTACATTAATGTTTGGAGAATTAGAAATTGATTCTTTATTTGTAAACTTTTAAATTCATTCATATCTCAAGTAAACTTAAACTTTCAGTGTTGTACTACAGTAATAAATGACAACAATTTAGCGTGACTTCTTTTTTCTTTTTCTCCATGTATATTGTCTTCTTTAGGCATTCAGTTATTTAATTTCCAGGTTTATTCAACTTCAAAAGGTTCATGTCCTTTGACCTATTCAGTTCTCTCAACAACAGCTGGAACTAAGAAATGTTTTTGTAGGACAAATAGACATGAAAAGACCAAAGAACTGGATGCAAGGTGAGAACAGGACATTCTGGTGCTATACTTGGGCTGTAGGATATCTTTTGAAAGTAAAAACCTAATGTTCAAATACAATGAAACTTTTCAAGGTGAACAATGTTTCCTGATGCCTGAGCTCTTTTTTTTGTCACTGGGAAACCTAACTGAACTTATGACACTAAGTGCCACTTAAAGTATTTGTGGATGGGGAAGAAGGCCTTACATTATTTAGAATGTACTTTTTCTGATTATTGTTTGAGGTTTATAGAATGAGTTATTCGGACTTAAAATTCACCTTCATACAGAACTTATGAAATAAGAGCACTGGAGTTAATTAAGTACAGAAATAGCTATAAGAACTTACAAACCTATTAAAATAACTGGATTCACCAGTGTGATTTATAGATTTGCCAGGATAATTAATTCAGTTTGTACTTCAATGGTTACATTCAGAAGTAGAATTAGATTACATTGAATTGCTAGATGCACCCATATACCCTAAAAAAGGAAATACTGAAGATTTGTCAAGGTTACAGATTTCTCTTTGTCCCAGATCACTTTTATTTTTTCTTTTTTCCTCATTTAATTCCTACATTTTTCTTTGTCAAAAAATTGCTTGAAAACTGACAACAGTTAAAAATTAAATTCAGCCTATTAACACATTAATGTATATTATGGAAAGGCCTTTTCATTAATGCGCTGATAACAGATGTGTTTTTATAGAGTAGTTTCCTGAGTTGAAGTACTGTAGCAGCTTTTGTGTTTGGCAGTTCAGGAACCACAGGAATTACTAATGATATGTAGATGTTCATTTGCATATGCTTAATGCATCAGTTTAAATAGAGTTACTGTCACTTTAAAGTATTTGTAAAATGGCATCTTTTATTCTGATATCTTCATTTTTATTTTTTTTTATTACTACAGAATAGAGAATAATAAATATAGTGCTAGCATTCCTCTACAATTATTTCAGGTCCCCATTGTGCATTTTTTTTTTTTTTGTGAGAAACTTGAACATACAAAGCAGAAAGGTCTTTAGGTAACTGTGCAAGATTAAACATGCTAGTAGGTTCTTCCTTTTACAAGAGACTGTTCCACAGTTTTACCTTTCTTAATTTCTGCCCATTCCTCATAAAGGAATCAAAAATGATTGTTTCATCAGAAAACTTGTTGACTTTTATTGCCTTTTTATATTTTTTCTTCTTTTTTTTTTTTTTTTAAAAAAAAAAAAAAAAAGGTAGAATTAGATGCCACTTTCTTGCAAAGATTTTTCTACCAGAAAAAAAAAAAAAGGATTAGGCAAGGAAAGAATAATCTCTCTGTGTGTGTTTGGGGTTTTCTTGCAGGGTCACTGTTTACAGAAACTTTGTGAAACAGGGAAATAGAATGGTTTGTTTAAATAAAATATGTCACACAACTTGCAGAAAAAGGGAAAAGTACAAAGACTTGAAATGTTATACGTCCTCTGGGAATTTTACCTCATTCGGTTCTCTTTTGACTGGCATGTTTGTGCCTTTCCACTCCTATTAATACAAAGTATACAGATGCTTCTATAAACAACAGTTTATATGAAATATGTGTTCCTGGTTTGCTAATTAAATATAATAAATATATTTTTACAGTTGAGTGCATAACATAAAAGGTCAGGAAGTGCATATATTGCCCAATTCCCTTGACTTTGGAGAAATTAGAATTAGCTTTTGTATAATACGATTTAAAAAATATGGGTCACCATTATTCTGCAACTCTTTGAAGAAGAAAAAGTGGATATATTATTTACAGTATATTATATTCTATCATAAATGATTTTTTTATTTGAAACAGTAGGTAAAGGACAGTTATCAATTGGGATTACTAAATACAGTATCACAAATTATTTTAATCTGGCATCCCAAACATTTAAGATCAGTGAAGCGGGAAAACAACATGCTTCTCAGGCAACACGTTTCAGTTCTGATGTTCATCAACAGTAATCTAATTGGACAATTAATGAAAGACTGTTTCAGGTTTACTGGCTCATCACCTGATGGTCATTCCTGCAGATGTTTTGGTCCTTAACATAGAACTTTCCCTGGCAGCATCTTCTATCTCTATTTTGAGTTAGTATTTTATAATCTTTTACCAGAAGCTCAATGAACAAAGATTGTGGTTGTATTACCTCTAATCCTTTTCCTCCTCTCTTCCCACCTGCCCCTGAGTTAATTTGTTTGATGTTACAGTAGCACTGTAGAACAACCTTCAAAAATCTCCTAGTAATCCATGACTGACATTTTTTTTCCTGAATCCATCGGAAAAAGTATTGGAAGAAAGAGACATCTTTTTATAAATATTGATTTGATCTTTCTGAGTATTTGTAGAAAGTTTTCTAAATTGCAATGAAAAGTGTGAAGCAGGTTTCTGTTTTTGTTGGTTTTGGGGTTTTGGGGGGGTTTGGTTGGTGTTTTTTTTCTGTGTGTGTGTTTTGGTTTGTGTTTGGGGTTTTTTGGGTGTTGTTTGTTGTTTTTTGGTTTGTTTTTTTTTTTAGAAATATTCTACAAGTTAATAAATCAAACAAACCTCTCCCCCCTTAAATTAGGTAATGGTACTAGAACTAGTAATTATTTTATTTTTAATCAAGAAAATAAAAGGAAGTGGTCAAATATTTTGAGAGTCAGTCAAGTTTTCATGGCTATTTAGTAGGTGTTTTTCCTGTCCAGAAAGAGAAGAATATTGGATATAGAATTTTTTGAGACAGCAAAATGGATGGCCTGTATAGAGTATATTATATATATATGTGATATATCATTAACATGGTTTGACACATAATCAAAAAAAGAGGCTATTGAGATATCTAGATAGAAAGTTCTCAAGCCAATGCAGATATCCTAGTACAGGGCAAAATCATAAGTTAAACACCAGAAAACATGTAAGCTTTGGCTCTTACAGACCAGTGAACATTTACTATTGTTGTTTGGCCATTAATTCATAATATGATTTAAACAGGCACATCAAAGCTGCTCTTTAACTACTTCTTTGACTAAATTGTGATGAAAATAAATGATCCAAATAAAATTAGAAGATTCGAGGACTACTGGATCATACTGTATAATGGGTTTTAAATAATTCAGTCCTTAATGGGTATCTAATATGCTTAAATTGTATTTCTAATTTTTTCTTTAAATAGTTTGCATTGCTAATTTGCTTCTAAGAGATTTCTGCCAATCAAGTCAAATACTTTGTGCAAACTGCTTACATTCCTGTCAAAGTATACTTGTTATACTAAGCACCCACATTTTGTTCTATTTCCATTTTAGTTACCTTTTTTTTTTTTAATCTTTCCTCCCACAGACCGCTAGGGCTTTCATATTGATGGGCATCTAGGAAACTGAATAGGATATTTATTCTTAAAATATATTAATTTAATCAGTTCATATCTAGACTCTCTTCCTTCCAGAGCTGCTGTTCTGCCCCAGCACTTCTGCCATGCTTGCAAGGGGGCACAGTGCACACCAAAGCCAACAGCACTGCTCAGTTCTTCTTGAACCCCCCTTAGGTAATATTCCCTTCTGATATTTCCCTTCCCAGATATTAAAAAGTGTCAAGTAAACAGTGGCATTTTAATAGCTTGTAAGCTCACAAGAGAATAAATGGTCACTGGACGGTGTACTTGTGTTTGAAATGTAGCGTAGGGAAGATTTTTTTTTTTTAGTAGACGATACATTCATATTAGTTTGTGTATTATTTTACTGCATGGTAATAGTCATTATCCTGTATAAACATTATATTGGGATAATAAGAATGTTGCTAATGTTTTAAAAACACTCTTTATGTCTCATTCAGGGAAACACTAAGAGATTTCAGCTTTAACAAGCAGCATTTTCCCCTTGGGAGCTCCACTATAGAAAACAAGCCAGCTCAGCTAGTTTTTCGACTATGATAATTTAAGGCCAACATAATATATTAATGCAAAATAGCAGCATTAAGAGAATTTATAATTTTCAGGCAGGTTTTCAATCTGTTCAGAATGCAGAATGTGCAAATGAAGGAAGGAAGGATGTGTTTGGTTTTTTTTTTGGCAGTGAAGTACCTAATAAAAAGTGAAGGTGTTGACCCACTATTCATTTCTTATTTAAATTCTCCTTAGCTAAGCAAAATTCTCTTTTGAAATTCATCACTTGGCTTCCATTGAAGTTTTGATAAAAGAACTTCTGTATTTGTTCCCAATGGTGAATTCTTTCCTTTTCTTTCCTCACACTTTTTAAAAGGAGCTTTGTGTGTATTGTACCATGATATTACATATGTGCCATCACTCATGTTTGCTGCAATTCTTCAACAGCAGCTTCCACCATGTAATTTCCCATTCATTCTTTCAGTTGCTGAGGAAGCTTTCATGGACTTGTAAATGTGTATTTTGTGGCAATTCTAGACAATTTCAGCTGCCAACTAGTACTGAGAGACTCTTCCTCACTAAGTTTCCCTGACTCTGCATTTTTTTTTTTTTTTTTTTTAAAGATCAATGATGGAAGTAGTCTGTAATGCAAATAAGGAGGTAGTTTGTTCTCTGTCTCTCACACTTAACTCCAAGTGATTTGGAGGAGGAGCTATATCTCAGTAAATGGAAAGAGAATTGTGCCACAGAGGCCCAAATGCCCTTTCTGTCTGTTTTTGGATCATGTATAACCATGATGTTCCTCTTATGTTCTGGTGAGATTTTGATTCTGGTGAGATTAGACTGGTTGTTTAATTTGGGGTTGTTTTAACTGTGGCTCATATTCTTTGTCTTTCATAGAGCTTCTTTAATTCACACTGGATAGAAACCTCCCCTTTTAGTTTTAACATTATTTGTTTTAAAATAAAACTCAGATACTCTCTTATGTGAGATTAAAGTATTTCAATGTCTTTCTCACTAAGCTTTGCTGGGTGATTTGTCAAAGGTCCACCTCATTCAGTGTTTGAGTTTTCATTCATTATGTTGCATTTCCTGCTACAACTGATTCCAACCAGTTCTCACATGATGAATTAAAGTACAGATCTACTTTATTTATATCAAGTTAATAGCTCAGTAGAAGTCATTTTAGCGTGCACTGGTGTTAAATAACTTTTACTTGCCCTACAGAATTCAGAAATTATTATATTCTTCAGTGTTGCCTATACATACAACATGTATACCTAGATGGCTATATAGGTCCATGCTTTAATGGCAACCAATACAGAAAACAAATTAATAAACAGAAGTATGTCAGGATTATGTCCTGTGTTGTGTATACCAGAAAGACATGAGGTAGTATAAAGGCTTCTGCTGAGCATATATTTGGAAAGTCTAATGGAAAAGCTTCTGGAATCTCAGGGCCAAAATGTTTCCTCATGTCCCCAGGACTCCATATCAGCCTTCTGGGTGGTTTTTTTTTGGTTGGTTGTTGGGGTTTTTTTGGAGGGGGGTGGTGGTATTTTGGTTTTGTTGGTTTTTAATGGGGGTATGTAGTTATTTAAGTCGCATTTGTCATTTACTACTCTTTAAAAATAGTCTTTTTAGTTGATGGTTGGGGTTTTTTGATTACTGAATTCATTTAGTGGTTTGGTTTTTGTGTTTGTTGTGGGTTTTTTTTGGTTTAAAGTTTGTATTAGATCATCATTTGAAGAGCTCTTGTTCTGGAGATCAGCTAACAATCCTAAACACCTTCAGCTCATTATACTCGGGACATAATAGAGAATTGCTTCAAAAAATGAAATTCAGATGGTTCTCAAGCAAGTATTCCTTACTAAGATTATTTTGTCTTTTAAACTGTGGTCCCAGCCCGTATTTGCCACCTATGTTGCCTCCTGTCTCTCCTGTTTGGAGAATACCACACCCTGGGACAAAAAATAAATAAGTCTGGTCCCACACAAGGACACATTACCAGGTTTTCAAAAGCAATAACTGCTTTTATTCCACTCTCTTCATCTGCCTTTTTGGTCATTGTGTCTAACAGTTTTGCATGAGATACAACAATTTAAATAACATTTTGATCCACCGTAGTAGTTATTTCCATTATCTACTGTCTTCCTCCCTGCCAATCTTGCTGCATAAGATTCTAGACAAAATTAAGTCTTGATCTCTAAAATTTGTATCAGAAGTTTTGGTAGGTTAGAGATAATCGCAAAATGTACTTTCATTTTTCTGTTTTTTGCTTTCAAAGATATTGAAGTTCAGATATTTTGGAATTAAAAGCAAAAGCATTGTTACTATGAATTTAAAATGTGTTGGGATATGTATAATTTTATGGTTTGGATTTATATTGTTGTTCAGTTGAATCTACTTTAGTCAGTTGGGGTCCATTGAGTTCATGCTTTGCCTCAAACTCGTAATTCTCATGTCTCCTGTGATTCTTTTAGTTACATTGTATGACTTCAGAGTGACAGATTTAAGTCTCTTCATAGTTCTTGAAGTTTACATTTATCTTGATTCTAGTCTTTCATGTTTTAGTAGAATCTACAATAGAAATCAAATTGTACGCCTAGGAGAATTCCCTGATTTTTTTTTTTTCTTTTTCTTCCCCCCCCGCCCAGTATATTGAGTATAGCGTTTAATAAACTTTTTTAAATCATCTGCTGGAGACAGATCTGGAGAGTGACTACAACTTCCTATAGTTAATGTTTCTTTTCTTGTTAACACAGGCATTTTAGTTTAAGTCATTTGAGTTTCTGACTGCAGTTGTATCAGTGGCTTGCAAATATTGAAAATAATTGAAGCATTTGATCATTGATTACTGTTGATGTATATGTTTTTGGTGTCCACTTTCAGTGCTGGACAATTTTTCAATGGAGAGTTTAAAGGAGTACAATATGCATTTTACTTAACAAATTATGGAAAGGAGCGTGAATTCTTAATGGGTTTTTTTTGGTGTTTCTTCTCATCTTCATATAAATAGTAAAATTCTTGTGCTGACCTAAAATAGGTCTTGTAATTACTGGGGGTTGTAGTAGCTTTTATTAGTAATATTACAGGTTTTACAATTTATAAGGCAACTTTAATTTGCTGAGTTATCTCTTGAGGAAAATTGGGCTATTTATTTCTCCTACATGCTTCATTTGAATGAATACACACTTTCTTTTGAAAGTCACTAAAAGGATAATGAATAAGAGTTGTAGATAATAATGAAACAAGAACAAAATAAATTAGTGTTATAAATATTTTTATGAAAACACAAGAGTTTTTTTTAAAGATCATTGCATTTTTTTCAGTTTTGACTTTAAAATACCTGACATCAAAGAGTGTGAAAAAAACCCACACAACTCAACCTCATTAAATAGTTTCAATAAAGAACTCCACATTGTATTCTCAGAAGAGGGATATTAGAACTTTAACAGAAGTAATATGGCAACTGACTTTTTCAGTTTAGAAACTGTTTTTGGAGTCCCAGCCACAACTGTTTGGCAAAATTTCCTAGCAAAACCATAAGTAATTTCTTGTTGTGTTCCTTTAGGTATAGCAGAGCCATTATTCAGTTTGTTTAACAGAATAAACTGAAAGTGATAATTCTACCTGTACAGCAAGCTACACTACAAAGAAATGTTGAGGATATATGAAAAAAATATAGTAATAGACAAGCTTAGCAAAATGTTTCAAACTTTTTTACTAATGCATTTTATATAAATCTCTGACTCTTTCAAGGTGCTTAGCAGATTTTAGAGTTTCTAAAGTGACAAACAGGGATACTGTCTTGAACAGCAATCATTCCAGTTTGTGTCTAAAGACTGCAACCAGAAACTTTATGCACACTTTTAATTGATAATTATTATTTTATAAATCCCGATACAAAGAAATTATTAATTTAGCTTATTTGCTCAAGGGATGCATTTCTTCTTGAATAAGATAGAAGATATTAGCAAGTTAATATCTTCCCACTGTGGTGGAAAGGGAGTGAAAATTAATGAAGATAATAGGCTTTACTGAGATCATTTCATAGTAGTTGTAGCTTTACCTGCCCTGTTTTATAACTGCCTTATTGTCTGCAGTGGAATTATTATCTTAGCTCTTCCTGAATTACTTTAATTTGATCCCTTTTAGCTGTTTTATACATAGATTAAGTATTTTTACATCTTGTTGCTTTCATTAATTGCTTATGTGTATTGTGGGGTTTTTCGTGTGGTTTCCCTGATGTCTGTAAAAGTGCAGGGGAGGTCCTTTTGGTTTTGAATTGCATGCTGGGCAGATACATTCAAGTAGCAGTTTTCTACTTGTGGACTCTGCTGATTCCTCGTTTTTCAATAGACTACATGACTGTAGAGTAAACTTAATTTCCCAAAACAGAAATTGAAACTTTTTCCTTTCTTAGATGATTCACTCCTCTGAAGGATGATAAGCTTCATCTGTCTCCACCAGGAGACAGCAACAAAGAGGGTATGTAAGTTGACATTCTCCCTAAATCATTGTTCACAGTAACACTCAGGGACTTTACTAAAGATGCTGCTAGATGGTGACTGGTTCAAATTATGACCTTAAGAGCATGAGGAGTTCATATTTTTCCTTTTAAATTTTGCTGAAGTATTTAAATTTCAAGTTAATTCTGCACTAACTAAATGTAAGCATCACCCAAGTAGTCCAACCTGAACTGAAAAATACCTGAATTGGTCCAAATGAATTGGTTTATTTCCAAAATCGAAAAGAAAATTGAGGCATTTAGACAAAAATTAACAATGCCTAAGGGAAATGTTGTTTTTGTTGGAAATTGAAAGGGAAAGTTCTCTACTAACTCTCTGGCAGTAGGTTATTAACCTTTTTTGGTTTTGCTCTTGTATTAGTTCAATAAAATACAGTAATATCAACACATCTACCACATTTTTTTGTGTGACATAAAATGCTCCCTTAACACTCAATTCAAGTAGCATCACTACTTGCTGGTAGTAGCCAAAGCATAGCTGGTGTTGCCAGCCAGCACATGTTTTTGTATTTAGTTTGCTAGGCATATTTGCTTTCCCTTCAGCTCTCCTTCTCTTTATGGCATGCCAGCATTTCTTATTTCCATCATACCCTTATGCTTGCTTTCAGTTTTCATTTTTTCTTGTGCCAAATTTTTTGCCAAATGTTTCTTGTACGGATGTGTTTGCAACAGGCTCTCTCCAAGTGTCTGTGTTTCATATTTAAACAGCTCATCAGTGGGCACATCAACTTCTTTTGCTGGGAATTTGTTTTCCTCCTCAAAGAGATCTTTGCAGCTTGATGTCGACAGCTTTTGTCTTCCCCTGAGGCAGTTTTCTTTGGGGTCTCTGGGTAGTCTGTCAGCTGCTTTTGTAGAAATAAAAAGGCAAACAACCATGCTGATTACTTCAAATATGGCTTGCGTGTAAAAATCGCTACAAGTGGTGAGGACATTGTTTTGACCCTTTTTTTCTGGACATAATCATTAAGACTGTGTGTGCATTGTTATACCTTGCAATTATCTAGGGATTTTTCCAAAAAGTTACTTAAAATTGTAATATTTCTTAGGCTTCTGATTTCTTTATATAGCTCACAGCATCTGTTGCTTTGAAATACTCCTTTAACCAGGCTGAAAATGGAAATGTTTCTACTCATCTTCCTTTTCCTTCTTCTTCACCTCTTAGCAGATAAATGACAAAAGCAGGCATAGGAGGGAGCAAGGATGTTTAGCACACTGACAGCACCAGATCACTTTGCATTCATGGATGGACAGAAAAAGCTCCGTGACACAAGGGGGATAGGACTGAGGGAAGCGCGAACAGAATTTGACTTCCTGGTGACATTGGAGGAGGTGTTATGTGGCAGGTGGCAATGTAGCAGTCTTGTGGAGACCAGTCAGGAGTAATGGGCTGGAAAATCCAAGGTCACCAGTGCAGTATCTTTCTGTTACTTACCACTGTTGTTGTTGTATAAAGCAGTGGCTCAAATTATTTAAAGCACAATTGGAAGGGGAGAGTGCAGGAAAAGGAGCTGGGGCAGATGTGTGTGATGCGAAATGTTGCTTTCTGCAGAGACGCAGAGACTCTGTTCTTTGGGTAAGGCTTGTTTCATTTTTGTTTTTAAAGGCAGATGCTCATTTTGTCTCCCTTTTGACAGCTGAATGCTGTTATATATAATGCAACTGTCAATGTTTCCTGAAGTCATAGAGGTTTTGTTGCCAGGTAATGGGGAATCTAGCTCAGAGTCAGTTTTGACCACTGTTGATTTTTTTTTCTTTTTCCCCTACTAAATTTCAGAAATATTTGCCTTTTCTGAACTGAGATTGACAAGAATAACCAATTTACAAGGGCAAGATGTACTTACTAGTGAAAGGTTGTGGGCAATAGGTGGCCCTGATGAGCAGGAGATTTGGACCAGATGACCTTCAGAGGTCCTGTGTAACCTCAACTATCCTGTGAAGTTCAAAATCCCAAAGATGTTTTGTTTGGTTTTTTTCTGACCAAACTTTCCTCTTCCATTTGAGCACAGCAAGCTTCTTACTCCTAGCTTGATCCCACACTTATGCGTAGGCTGGAATATCACTCTGTAGTCTGATGTGTTACTGTGTTTCTGGAGACTGATGAAAGATGTCAGACTAAAAAGACGGGAGAGTGATCTCTGCTGCAGAACAGCATTTTTGCTTTTTCTATTTGAAGAACTAATTATAAAACGTTTTCCGTATTTGTGCTTAACTGTAATGGCAGGTATTTGCAAGTTCTAGCAGTAGATTATACAAACTTTTACCCTATACATTCAGGTAGTTTAGAATATGTTTTTGTTTGGTTTCCTGTCTTTTTACAGCTTCATCAGTTTTATAGTCTTATAGAAAGACTTACACAGAAAAACAAGGATGAATTTTGGAGTAGCTGCCTAAAATGCAGTTTCTGGTTTACATGTGTGGATTTTGAGGGGCAAGGAGAAGTGGTTTCAGGCTAAATCTGAGAAATCACACATCTGAATTCTCTGACAAATAAGAACTTTTTGTCCCTTTAGATTTTTACTTGAAAATGCTATCCTTGTCAGCATCCCAGATGATATCAGTAATGAAACTGCCAACTTTGTCAACTCTGTTGGGCTAGCTGTCTGTTTCCCTCGAGGTCTCAAGATCCAGGACAGCCTTGCTAGCAGACTCCCTGGGGCTATTGCTCTGCAGCTTCAAGAGTCCCTGGCTCTGGGCAGACTAATAAATTATGTCTGACTTAAGCCAAAAGGTGCAGTTGTCTCTGGCCCCCAAACAGATATATCAGGAATCCAGGTAAAAGACTGAGCAAAAGTGATGACGCCCAGCATACTTAAAATATGTTTATGGATCAATTCTTCTTGGAAGAAATTTGTTTTCTTATGAATATCCCTAACTAGTTTTGCCTTTCAAACCAGCTCAGACTTGGTGCCATCTCAAGGCATATCAAGGATAAGAGGGTCATTAGGGGCAGTCAACATGGCTTCACTAAGGGGAAGTTGTGCTTGACCAACCTCATAGCCTTTTACGATGACATAGCGAGGTGGGTAGATGATGGCAGAGCAATGGATGTGGTCTACCTTTACTTCAGTAAGGTATTTGACACAGTCTCCCACAGCATCCTCACAGCTAAACTGAGGAACTGTGGTCTGGATGATCGGGTAGTGAGTTGGACTGCAAACTGGCTGAAGGGAAGAAGCCAGAGAGTCATGGTCAATGGGGCAGAGTCTAGTTGGAGGCCTGTATATAGTGGAGTGCCTCAAGGGTCAGTACTGGGACCAGTACTATTCAATATATTCATCAATTACTTGGATGAGGGAATAAAGTGCATTGTCAGCAAGTTTGCTGATGATACCAAGCTGGGAGGAGTGGCTGACATGCCAGAAGGCTGTGCTGCCATCCAGCAAGACCTGGACAGGCTGGAAAGTTGGGTGGGGAAAAATTTAATGAAGTATAACAAGGGCAAGCGTAGAGTCTTGCATCTGGGTAGGAACAACCCCAGGTTCCAGTATAAGTTGGGGAATGACCTATTAGAGAGCAGTGTAGGGGAAAGGGACCTTGGGGGTCCTGGTGGACAGCAGGATGACCATGAGCCAGCACTGTGCCCTTGTGACCAAGAAGGCCAATGGCATCCTGAGGTGTATTAGAAGGGGTGGGGTTAGTAGGTTGAGAGAGGTTCTGCTCCTCTACTCTGCCCTGGTGAGACCAAATCTGGAATACTGTGTCCAGTTCTGGGTCCCTCAGTTCAAGAAGGACAGGGAACTGCTGGAGAGAGTCCAGTGCAGGGCAACAAAGGTGATGGAGTGGAGCATCTCCCTTATGAGGAAAGGCTGAGGGAGCTGGGGCTCTTTAGCTTGGAGGAGTCTGAGGTGTGACCTCATTAATGTTTATAAATATGTAAAGGGTGAGTGTCAGGAGGATGGAGCCAGGCTCTTCTGGGTGACAACCAGTGGTAGGACAAAGGGTAATTGGTTCAAACTGGAACACAAGAGGTTTCACTTAAATTTGAGAAGAAACTTCTTCTCAGGGAGAGTAACAGAACACTGGAACAGGTTACCCAGGGAGGTTGTGTAGTCTCCTTCTCTGGAGACATTCAAAACCCACCTGCATGCATTCCTGTGTAGCCTCATCTAGGTGTTCCTGCTCCGGCAGGGGGATTGGACTGGATGATCTTTTGAGATCCCTTCCAATCCCTAACATTCTGTGATTCTGTGATCTGGTATGGTTGCAAGCAACGGACTGTGTAGCAGAAGCTGTGTGAAAGCTGTGTAGTTATAGAAGAGATAAAATACTCAATCCTATTGAACAGATATATTTTTACCTTTCAAATCTGATCAATTCAGCTCTTTAGATATTTGAAGCAGAGAGACCCTGCCTACATTTTGAAGCTTACACAACTGAAAAATATTTTTCTATATTCCAGATGTCTCTTTGGCTTGACTTTTGATCATCTTCAGTTATGACTCAGGAAGGGCAACATGAGCTCACTACGTCTCTCAGTCTTTTACATCTGCCTCTGTGGCTTTCCTTGTTCTCACCTGAATCTATGTACTCAGAAGATGAGACAAAGTTGTCCTGCAAACCATCTCTCTGAATCAAAAGACTCACTTCTTTTTTTCGCTTCATCCTCCCCCTTTATTATACAGCCTACCAGCCTCTCCACTTTCTCTTTCTGACTAGTCCATTCATGTCTTTTACCTGTACATTCATTCTGTAGCCTTCATCATCCCTATTATCCCACCTTTTCTGATTTCACTTGCTTATAACCTGTGAGTTTCCAGAAACAACCTCTTAACAGCTACGTTTTCCTGTTCTCCCCTCTCCAATACCTGAAAGCAGATGCTCTTAAAAGGCATTCTTTAGAGAAACTGAGAATAATAACTCTTCTGGAAGTTAGTACAATTTTCTTGAGGAGGTTTAGAGTACTTCTGCTATTGAATCCTGAGGCACCACGTGCAGTACACCTGTGTTATGTCTGTGTTGTCTTGGCTGAATATGCCATTCAGCATAATCATGTAAATTTAAAATTAAAAAGTAAGAGTTTAATTTCTTTAGCAGAAAATCAGAGGAGCTAAGACAGCTCATTTGGCATGGCAGCATTCCACTGAGCCGAAAGCTAATTTTCAGGGACTGCATCTTTGGTAAGTGTTCCTGCAGCAGTGGGGTAGTGATTTTAATGTGCAGTGCTGCATTTTAATAGCCAATTGAGATGGCTATTAAGATATAGCATTGTACATTCACATCACTGTCGCACAGAGACCGGCTGGTGACTGCTCCTCAGATGACAGCGCTTTCTGCATTCTGCTTCATAGCAGTGGTTCTCTTAGTAGCTTCTCTGATCTCCTGCAAGGGAAATAAAAATCATTATCTAGTTAATATTTCACACTGTGTTGGGTATCCAAATCTCAGGGAGAGAGAGCAGGACAGTAGTGATATGATACTGGGTGGGGGCAGGGAGGCAGAGGAGGAAAGAGTGTGAGAGAGAGAATCTGCTTGCTGAAAAGATAATTTCTTGGTTTTCATGTAGTAGTCTCACCTTGGCTCAATATAAATGTGTTTCACTAACCCTGAGACTTGGGATATAGAACTTATGGAGAGGACTGTGTAGCAGAAGGAGCTAAGTGTAACTAAAGAAGCAATAAGATGCTGAAAATGAATAAGACAGTCAGAAAGATGAGAAACTGCAAGAAAAAAAGGTACAGCTGAAAAAACCTATATACTTGAAAACTTATTGGAAGTGTTAAAGAAAATTGTTCCACTTACACTCTTTGCACTTAGAAGAAGCCAATAGACAATAAGGGCCTAAACAGTTATCTGTCACATTATTAGGCATTTCCTTGCCTATAGTTTTCTGCTCTGTGAATGTGAAAGCACTTTTCTTACTGACAGTTTATGCAGTACACAAGGCATCTCACAACACTTGCCTTGCTGAGATTTTGGAACTTTTTTCCTGTGAAAAGAACCCTGATTGCACCTGAACAACCTTTCTTGCAAAAATGCAGAAATCGGGAGAATAGGGTCTGTGACACTGCAGTATTCTATCTTTCTGGCAATACTTGTGAAATGACTCTTAGAACAAGGGAGAAGATTAGTCCCTGTGACATCCTCCTCCCCCTAACTTTGTGTCCTCGGAACACGTAGACTAAATCTGCAGATAGCCTAGGATAGAGAAGTATGCTGTTGCAAACAGTTGGCATAAGAGCTCCCTTGAATGGCCTTACTCTGTCCTTTGTCTGTACGTTTTCTTTAGGAAAAAGTTACAGCAATTATCTCTCTTATGACTTATTTTCTGAAAACTCGTTTGAAGCAGAGCTAGAGAGGACACTGAGAACAGTAGCTCTGCTTTTCAAATTCTTGTAAATTCATGTTCTGTGGAATAGAAATGTTTAAGAGTTTCTTTGTTAGCTAACATATTTTTTTAGAACTTGATATAGTAACTTACCAGGAAATTGTGGATTCCTTTGGTTGAAAAGCACATAAATACTTTTGCTTAAAAACAAATCGGTATCTGATTTGTAATACTAATTCAAAGACTACACGAAACTCTTCAGGCTGAAATTACTGCCTAGAACTTCAGCCTATAAGTGTTAATGTTTTTGCTAAGCATTTTGAAATACAAAGTTAAGGTTTTTGCCATGTAGAAATAAAAATATCAAAACAGATTTAAGAGGAGATGCACAATGAGATAGCTGTTTAATATTTAACCTGCTAAATAATGTATTAGTGTTTAATTGCCCTTCCATCTGCACTTTCTAGTATCATAGTAAATCCTGTCAGCTGTGAGAGCCCTCTTACAGTTCTCTGGGATATGAGATGCCATTTCTAAGAATAAGGTAAAATTAGCACAGTAAAATTTTATTTTGGTGTTTTCATTTTTAGGAATTCATTTATCAAAACTGTCTTTTGTTTTAAAATATTTAACAAGTATAATGACAAAAGTCTTTTTAACATGAAGGACTAATTCAGGCTAAAGAGTATCTACTCTGTAAGTACCTTCTCTATGGAAAATCATAAATGGATTTTTATCTCATTCATTATCCAGAGTATCCACAATGAATTAGTAGCTGATAGTATCAGCAGGCTAAAGCTTAACAGTGTAGACTGATTAAAAGCATAGGAGAGAGAAAACAATGTGAAATGGTAAAGATTTGGAATATTTTTTTTCAAATTAGTCTAGTGGAATAATGTTGGCACAAGGAACTTTTTGTTTGTTACTGAGCAAAAAGTGATGAAACCTTCACTTTCTTTGTTGTTTGCCATATTCTGATTTTCTTCTAATTTAGAAGATCCAATGCAATGTATGTTTGTTTTTCTTATATGCTTTTGTTAAAACTATGAGGAAATAGAGCAGTAGTTCAGGGTTTTCATGCTGATATGCACCACTAGAGGCCATCATATACCACCTTAAATATTAGATAGATATGCAAATTATTCTAGAGATGATGTGAATACCCGATGAATGTAAAAGTCTATATAAAAGGGCATTGCAAAACTTTTTGAGAGAAGACTTTATCACAGCTGATTAGTGTGAACACCACGTCTTCTCAGGCAAATTCTCATTGATTCAGACCACCTGTATTTTCTCATACATTCCTGTATAACCTTTCAGTAGATCATGGAGTATGTGTGATTAGTGAATTCTGGAGATGGTAACTGTTCTGTGCAACCTGTAGGTACAGTAAAGCTTAGAAAATAAAATGGGAATATTTTAGACTAATTTCAATATGCTTGGATCAGTAGTTATTTTTTTTTTTCCCTCAATCTTCCCATGTGGAAAATGTGATGTCATTCTTGATTACACACAGACTTTTTATCAGGATTCATTAATGGACTAACATGTAGCTACTCCTTTAAGTAACTGATATGTAAGTCAGTCTTTATGTTACACAATTATATGTTTTTGAGTAGTGGAAACAAATCACTTTATAGATGAGGAATGGCAGGTATCATTATTCTAATTAGAAAAAATTAACATTCATTTTATACTATCAAGAGGTGATACCAGAAGAAGGGTGGTAACTAGAAAGAACTAGTGTTACAATGGGCTTGGATGACTTTATGAAAAGGCTATGTTATGGCATGGGTCTTATCAAGGTAATCTCTTTTAGTCCTTTGGTTTTCAGTTTCACTTCTTCAGGCAGACTAACTCAAAGAAATGTTAGCTTATTTTACAAATGTTGAATGGAGCTAAAAGATCAAGATAAATAAACAACAAATGTACAATAACAAAAGTTAAATAACAAAGGTACTACTGTAGTACAATGTATTGAAGTATTTTTAAAATACAAAAAGGATAATATATCATACGTAGTCAAAAATTAAAAACATCAAGTGTAACAAAAATGCTTTCATCACAATGGTCCAGGCTAATTTCTGGATTGGAATCTGGAGCCGGGGAGGAAATCTATTTCATAAGTCTTTGTGTTTTTATGAAATGAATTTGTACTTTAATATTATAATGGAAGACTACTCAAAATGATTACAAAAGATTACTAGGTATCCCAAGGTTATGAGAAAAAAGAAGTAATGCACAAGATCTCACTATGATAATATTTATTTGTCATTAGATTGGGGGGAAAAAAGAATTTCACATCTCAGGATCATTGATAAATATCTTGATAAAAGAAATAAAATTTAATATGCTATTAATCAGCTGAAATAAAAAAGCAATAGAGAAAAGAGACTAACATGACAACATAACTCAGTATCCAGTGACCTCTTAACTGATGAATAACACTGAATATTATTCATTCAATACATTCAGCATATGCAACTTCCCTTCAGAAAGGCAAGTGAAATCTCTCATTTCTGCTATAATAATTTTGAAACAAGTTTATTCTGGAAACATTTTTCCTTCGAGGAATTAAAATTATATGCAGTTTTCTTGCTCTTTAGTTTACTGTATCACTTTTCAAATATGTACAATATTCTTCATTTTAAACAGGTTTCCCAAACTAATAATAGCAAGCTGATGCACAACGTACTATTCGGCTTCACTTTCACATCTTTTCTGCTGTGAAAACATGGGGATTTTTTGCCCATGCTTTGGAGACCAGCTCAACAGAATTGCTGAGAAGACAAATCTGTATACAAGGTCCACTTCTCACCTTGGGGATGAAGAGCACAATAAAAGAATGGAAGGTGAATTCTTTAAGAAATCTGTTGGATCAAGTCTTGAATAATTTCTGTTTTTGCAAGACATAGTTTTCATGGTTACCTGTGCAGTGTGTCATAAGTCGCCCAGACTGAATGGAAATGAAAGCGTGGTGCAGACTTCTGACCTGGATGTACTGTAAGTGGACTTAATATAATTCTTCCTTTCTTGGTAAAAACAGTGCATTTCCAGTCTGCAGGGCTTCTGGACCCAAACTTGGCACATCAGCATTTGTTTCCACTCTGTCAATTTATCAGCTTAAATGTTTGTAAACTCCAAGAGGACTGAACCATGCTTCACTGTATGTTGTAGACATGTGATTTTGATCATGTTGCTTTCATCTTTGTGACTCAATTTCCCACCTGGGAGATGGTGATAACAATGCTAATGTGTCTCATTATTGTCTTGCCTCTTTAAACTGTAAGCTCTTCAGGGCAAGCACTGTCTCATACCATATGTCTTCACAGAGACTGGCAGAATGAGTCACTGATTGCATTTGGGGTCTCTTGGTGCCACTATAATTAAAAGAGAGACAATAATATTAAAAAATAAGAAAAGGGGGAAGGTAGGTCTAGTATCAAGAGGCTTGCAGATTTCCTGGTAGCAACCCAAAAGCAAGAGAAAAGTTTATCTCCAAGGAGAATGCTTGCTTTTTTCAACTTTCTCAACTCCAAATGTCATATTTTTTTTCAAAGAAGTAGAGTAGGGATGCTTTGCAAGCTGGGTAATCTAGAAGTTAGTGAGTGGTATTTTGCCATTACAGATCCTAACTGTAAGAGAAAGGTTAGTAATCTGAGATACTACAAGGATGTGGGTTGGAAAACAGATCAATTTTTTATAGAATTGCACCTATAAAATTAGAGTGTTGCCTCCTTCCTCATTAGAGGATGAGCAGATGTTTCTAAGAGTGAATGAGGAGTTTGTGATCAGGAGTGGAGAAAAGCAAGCTGATGTGAGAGAGGCAGAGGTTGATTTGCATTCTGCTGGAGCACATCAGTTACTGACAGAGCTGTATTCTGTCACAGTTCATGGGAAGAAGTCTTTCACCAGTTGTTTTATGCCATAGGATAAGATGACTAATGAAAGGTGTTCTTGTACTTCCTAGAGGCAACTGTTAAATATAACCATATGTCCTAATATCTCCTGCTTTAGCATTTCTAAATCCATGTCTTATTTGAAAATGTTCCTAATATTTAGGTCCAATACCCATTTTGCACATCAACTGAGGGCTGCTCTGCAGAACAAATATTTTCCCTCCATTCAGGACATGATCATATATACCACATATAGTAAATCCCTGTTTATGCTTTGTCCTTCTTGTTGAGGTCTTCATATTGCTTCAGCATAGTCCATTCTATCATTGGCTGATTGTAAAATCAAGAAGCACCTTCTGTGTCAAAAGGCCAATTTTTTCTCAGTTTTTCACCTGGCAATTATTTGGCTAGATTTGTTTCTATACTTTGTAGAAATGCTTCCCATTAACTTTGAGAAGTGGGCAGCAAATTGGGGTTTGCTCTGTGAAGGCTTTTATGAATTCCTGTCCACACCTAAGGTTTGTGCCCTGGCACACAGAGAGAGCAAAAATACATCATTATTACTTACCAAATCCACATTTTAGGCTCCTGTTTAATAAACAGATGTCACATCAATGGCTGACAGTGTTTGCAGAAAGTATTAGGACCGTGGTTGTAAGGATATTCTGTGCTAAAATGACAGATTACAAGAGCCAAGGTTTCATGTCAGTGTGTGCCTTTTGCTGCTCATAACAAACCACAAGCTTACATCAGAGTTTTTACAAGCTTTCAGTATCAAATGTAAAACAGACTATTAGCTGTGCATTAGATTTTCCAAATTGGGGTTACTGGGTTAGTAGAATAATTAATAATTTCTAACTTTTTGCAATCTGATAGTTCAAATGCTATTTGCACAGAACTGTAAAACTCTAAAATTTGTCTTCTGTTGTAATGCACTCCTCCAGACCTGCACAAGATGACCTCTTAACAAAGTAAATACTTTATGCATCTGACATGCAAATGGAAATATAGGGAGGGGGGAACTTGCCTGAAAGAAAACTTACTTAGTTTACATTAATATCAAGTGCTTAAACAAGCTTTGACCATGCACTCATGCACTTTGGTTTTATATCCTCTTCTTTTGCTTAGTGTATTAAGCCTTATAAATGGAAAGCAATGCTTGTTCTCTGTCAGAAACTATTTAAATGATATTGGTATAAGTCGCTTGATGCTTTAACATCTTGATCTTGTGTCCTTATCTCACTGAAGTGAGAACTGTTATTACAGGCTATTAGAAATATTTAGAGTAAAGTTAAATTACTGAATGTAACTTTTTCTTCTTACTTGGATGGAAAATTATTGTTTACAGAGAAACAAATAGTAAAGAAGTTATCTTTAACAGAGAGAGCTCTGGAACTGGCTCAGTTTGCTCCTGAAGGCATGAATTCTTGAAGAAGGAAGGATTAGTGATGTCTCTAACTTTTCCTTCCCACTCCCAGCAGTGCTTGGCCAGGTATTTCTGTATCCTGTAATCCACTGCAGCAACACTTTCAGGCTGAGGAAGGTGGTATGTAGCTGGTTTAACACCCCCCTCTGCTCAACAGAGTTTATCTGCTTTCTGGAGACTCCCCTTGTACCTGGTCACAGCAGTGCCCCACGATTTATGTTGTTTGACAAATAGCTCCACATCTTTGGGAATTTCTAAGATTCTGTAATTGTCTCTATGACATATTTTGATTTTTAGTGGGATGACTTAAACTGAAAGCAGAGTCTTGCACTGGTGAGACCTAGCAATAGGCAGAATTACAAATTATAAGCAAGTCTGGGTTCTCCATAAAAGGTTATATTATAGTTCAGTTTGTTACTTAATCAAGAATTTTTTTTTTCCCTCTGTTATTTCTAAATGAAATTAGTTTCTATTTTTTAACCATCCTCTGACAACTAAAACATTTTTATGATTAGCAGTAGAAGCTCTAATCAAATCTTCTTCTTCCTGTCATTTCCTACTTATTCTAAAGAAAGTATTTTCTTCTTAGAGAACATACCTCCCTCAGTTGAAAGATGTAACCAAAAAATAAAAGCAAATTATATGTTGATTGGGACGGTGAGAGATACAATATATGTGAGAGTTTTGCCCTTTTTTGTGTCCACTTTTATAAAAGCAGAAAAGATTTGACCAGATGAGAAGTCTTTGTGAGTGCATGTAGACTGGGAAACAAACCTTTCGTCATATACTTAATTCTGTTTATCTATAGGTTTTGCTTTGAGTATCTCATCGGTATTGCTTGGGAATCTTATTGATTCTTTTGTAGTCAATATTCAAATTTTTATTCATGGCCATAAAAGGAGAATTCTTTAGGCCAAGTTATGTGTGACTATAAACAAAGGCTACAGAGATTTGGCAAAGTACAATAACAGTAGCCCCAACTCCACTAGTTGTGACTAAGATCTTACTCTATTGTCTAAGGATGTTGTCCCTATTGTCTGAGGTTAATAACTGGTTTAGATTTGATTCATTAACTTACAGCTGCAGAAAGTAACAGCAGTTATTTTCAGGCTCCTCTCTTTTTGTAATTTATCTCCTTCTCTAAATCATTATGGCTTGTTATTTTCAAGATAGGTTTCAAACAAAAAGCAAGGTCCAAATTATTCACAGGATCTAAACACGTGCTAAGGTTAATATTTTACTTTTATGGGAATTTCTATTGATTTCAATAGAACCACTTATTATGCTCAAGTGATTATTTTCTGGGTCAGAGGCTAGTATCACATAATTCTTAAGAAAATAACCACATTTATTAGGTTCTCTCTAGTTAATAGGGCTTAGTTAAAATCTATCTTTGAAGTTCAGATAAGCAGGCAGATTCAAATTTCCCCAGTATTTCCCCAGTTTTATTGGAGATCATCTGTGGAATATATTTCAGTTTTTAAAAAGCATCTATTATCGTGCACATTTATTTATCTAAAAAGATCCTCTTTTAAACCCATAAGAGCTTAATACCATAATTGCTTTTAATGTCTTGGCCAAATGTGAATTAGCAAAACCCATTGGAAAATGTGATTATCCGCGTCCTTAATTATAGGGCGACCCTTCTCTTTGTGAATTCCAAATCACATCATTATACTCAAGTCCTACATAGGTAGTACCACTGGGAAAGGTATTATGGATCTCCTATAATATTAATAAAAATTAATAATAGTTACTAAATAAGATAGAATGTTTAGCTTGATATGTAGCCAAGGCACTTCTGTTGGATTAAGAGGTTTGTTGGGTTTTTTTTCCATTTTTATCACACTACTTCTACTGTACTTAATTCCTATATTATATTTTACCACAAGTAAATAGGTAGGTAGACTCTGAAAGCACATGCATTTTATATGAAAAAGGTTCCAGCTAAAACCCTGCAGTGAAAAAGCAGGGCATGAAGGGCACAGGAAAGCTACAGCTTCTGGACTTTTTTATCCAATTTGATCAAATTTCTCTTTATAATGAAACCCTGATTATGCTAATATGCTTCCCCTGATTGACTGGGAAGCCAGGATATGAGCTTGCATGGGTCAAGAAGATCAAGAATTTATGAAGCTTAGTGCTTGGAAACAGTCTTATGTTTTGTTCTGCTCTTATCTAAATATCTAATCAAAAAAAAGTATTTGTAGATTTTCAGAATCATTATTGGACAACATGTCTGCTGGTAGGGTCATTAAATGTTTAGCATCCTGATACCCTGTTCAGACTGGACCTGAAGCACAGCACAATTGTCCTTCATCCTTCTAGCATCCATGAGCTTGCTTCTCTTGAAAGCTGATGTTTAGCAGATAACCAAAAGGAGATCTGATAATTCTCCTTTTTCTAAAACTGGAATTCATTCATGATGTAGGCAAGATACATGCCTACAACTGTGTGTTCATGTTCGTTCAGTTGTATACAGCCCCTGATGACCTTCAGGGAAAACTACTGTTTTTTCAGTGTGTTTTATTAAGCAGGCAAGTGCCACAATAGTTAATTTTAAAAACAATTGTAGAGAAGAACGGCAACTGTTAGGGCAGGGAAATGCAATAAGCAAGGGTAACATTAACATGTTTTACTATGAAAATTACTGAAGCAATTTACCCAGAAACTGTAGCCATTATCAGGATTCTTAACACCCAGATTTCTCATTCTCTTTTGTAAGCATTAATCATATTTTATTTTTAACCAGAAACCTCAAAGCAGAATTAAATTAAGTGAAACTTTAGTAATGAAATTGCATACAGTATTATTCAGAAGTTATGCAGAGAAGCTTTAATATACTCCATTAGGCAGAGAAAAATGTTGAAGGGATATGGTTAATGTTCATCTGCAGTCAGTTTCTTTTGATTACTAGAATTTTGCTATTGACTTCAATGGGAGGAAAACCAGACTCTGCTGAGGTGGTGTAATAGTGTGGGTTAGTCTCCTGAATCACTAGAAACACATTATAGAATAAAATCAAACTGAATACTGATGCTGTTAACACAGAGGAGAGAGGATCTTTATTAAAAAGAACAGAAGGGTGGTTGTAGAGCTGAACTGGGGCCAGCGTTTGGGTGATGGGCCTCAGTTGGTATGTTGTGGTGGTGCCTGCAGAGCACAAGGGAATGTACCTGCGGGGCCAGGCACTGAAAATCTTTGTTAGCTCTGTCAGCCTCAACTGGGACAAAGCAAGGGCACTGCTTCCCCCAACTGCCCGGTGAAAACAGGAGTAATGTGGAGGCTGTGTTTAGCCTCCCTTCTCAAGCGTTCTGTATAGGGTTGAATGGGAAAGGAAAGAAGAGGAAAGCGTAAAATTTAAAGAAACATAGAATGACTTTTCTTCCTTTTTGAGGAGTAAAGCTGTGGGCTTTGTGAAGTATTGAAATCGCTGGAAGCACCATGATCATTGAGGAAAGCTAGAAGTTCCAAGGAGAGCCCTATGTCTGACTGCATGTCTACCATACACTTCAGCAGCGTGCAAAGTACATGCTCTTTTTTAACAATCGGGTTTGTGGCCGCACCCAGACCCTCAGTCAGCTGCCTTAGAAGGTTTCTGGCAACAATGTAAATATTAGATTTTAAAGACTTTTCTCTGTAAATGAGGAGGAGAAACGATAATATTTTTTGTTAATTTCCATTTTTCTGCAGAACTTAATTTATCCCTCATTCTCAACATTCACATCAAGTATAGAGTAGGATGTTTGTAGGGCCTGAGTTTAGCAGTGTCCTGGTTTTAGCTGGGATGGAGTTAATTTTCTTTCTAGTAGCTGTGCTTCACGTTTAGTATAAGAATGTTGATAATATATTGATGTTTTGATTGTTGCTGTGTAGTCAAGGACTTTTTTGGTATCTCTTGCTCCACCAGGTGCACAAGAAACTGGGAGGGAACAAAGCCAGGACAGCTGATCCAAGATGGCCAGTATATATGTATTATAAATTATACGTAGTGTGTATATATATAGTATGTTGTACTATATATAGTATATATAAACTGGAGGTTGCTGGGGCAAATACCACTGCTCAGGAATGAACGGGTGTTTAGTGCTGCAAGGAATGAGCAGTTGCATTGTACATCACTTGTTTTGTATATTCTATTATTATTATCTTCATTACTTTTTCTTCCTTTGCTGTTCTATTAAAGTGTTCTTATCTCATTAGGGGTTTTTTTGTTTGTTTGGTGGTGGGTCTTTGGGTGGTTTTGTGTGTGTGTTTGGTGAGGTTTTTTTGTGGGTTGGTTTTTGGGTTTGGTGTGTGTGTGTTTGTGGGATTTTGGGGGGTTTGGGTGCTTTGTGGTCTTTTTTTGGTTTTGTTTGGTTGGTATTTGTGGTGTGTGCTGTGTGTGGTTTTTTTTCCCCCCTTCCAATTCTTTCCCCTGTCCCACTTGGAGGATGATGAACAAGTGGCTACATGGTCCTAGTTGTCAGTTGAGTTTAAACCACGACAACCAAACATGTTTGTTCATGTGTTTATTTTGTTGTTATTGCTGTATCTTACAGAGAAACAGAAAGAAACCACAAGGAAATGCCGTGCATGGCCAAAGCACCTCCATCCAGTCAGATGACCCTGGAAGTGCAACTTTGGGGCTGAGACCTTGCTAGAGCGGCTCTTCAAGCTGAATAAAGATGGTCTCTCCTATCCTTTGACATCATGTTGCTAAGCAGAAATTAGACAGAACACAGACCAGTTTTTAAGAGGATGAAAAGAAATGAACAACTTGTATTTAAAAAAGGACTCAGATGTGCACATAGTAGCAGTAGAAGGTAACAGTTAAGTGTTTAAAGCCACAGAAGAAGACTGGAAGAACTGGGAGAGTATGCTGCCCAGTGTTACTGTTGCACATCAAGACGTGAATGCCTTAGCGAGAGACCAAAGATGAGACTTTGGCAACGAGTTTTTAATGTCAGAATTCCTCACTCTCCATCTCCTTTCTAATAGCAGTAGAGTTCAGTTGATACCTATAAAGCTATAGAAGTTAATGGGAAAAAAAATCTGGGCACGGGAAACGTACAGTTGCACTGGCAAGAGAGTATACCCTTGGAATAACTGAGTATATGCGCAAGGCATTGTGGAAATTTCAGACATTTGATGAAATATGTTTAAAAATACGGTTTTTTTCACTCTTCTTTCCCTGCCCCAGTAATAATCCTTAAAAACAGTAGCAATTTTACCATGTAGTTCTCTTCCGACTGTATCAAGAAATTGGGCCCTTGGTACTCGGGTGTCCAGAATGGCATGACTCTGACCGCTTCATTTTCCTGTTAGATTTTGGCTGCTGTTTTTCCTTCCTTTCACGCATTGCATACTACTAAGAAAATAAATAAATGAAATGTTCAATGATGGCTAAAGAACAAACTAAAACAAAGGTTATAAGAGGTGGAATTCACATGCTAGCTTGACATGAACAGGGAAACATGAGTTTCCTGATAACAAAGAAGTGTTTTGTTTTGTTTTTTCTTTGCAGTTAGTTGAAATCAGTGTGAAGGAAAAGCAACTGGCTTGGAACAAGTAGTCGACAGCACTTTATTTTCATATAAAATATTACTACTGTCAATGGCTCAAGCAGTGATCAAGACAGGATGTTGAAACTGGGAAGAAGACCAAAAAGAACTAGTAACACTTTTTATGTGGGAACTGTGAGAAATGAATGATAGGTAGTAGGTTATAACACAGTGATAGAAGGGAAAAAAATGGCTGGTGTTCCTGCTAAATAAATCCATAATGTCACTATAGTAGTTACAGCACTGTTCTTATATTGATATTACACCTACTAATAACTCCCTGCAACACATTGCCCTAAGTTCTGTCTTTAAATGGTACCTTAGGCAGCGTGTGTATAAATTCTGTACCCCATGATAACTGTTTCTTTTATTAAGTTAAAATGACACATCGCATTCTTGTAGCAAAACCAGGAAATGAAAGCACTTCATTTTGTTCCAATGAGAAAAATTGCTTAAATAGCACTCTTGAACTGTTAGACTGCAAAGGTTTACTTTGAAGCCATATACAGTGGAAGAAAAAGCACCGTCTTGTCTCAAAGTTTCAAATATTCATTTTCACATATAAAGACTTTGAGATTTCATTGGCATTAGGACAGTAACCTTGTCATATTTCAAATACACAACCTATATAGAAGTTCTTTTTTCCAAATGATTTATGGCTTTGACTTTCCAGATACAGCTGTGAGTTAACAGATCAGCTGTTACACAGAAGTCTCATGAAAGGTAAGTGGCATCAGTGAGGTTGAAGGTTAAATGTCTTTGAAGCTCCAAACACCAGGAACAGCGGTCAAATAATACATGCCCTCTGAGACCTGATTCTTCTTTCTATATATCTTGATAGAAAGTTGGACTAACTACACAAGTAGTGCTGCAATACAAAAGTATCAGGAAATCATCTTGTAAAACATTTTACCCTTTCTATTCTGCACGCCTTAAGCTTATGAGAGGCTACAGCTGATATTCCTCAAATGTGGTGTTAGCAGATAAGATTGACAGCTACTTTATCTGTTACTGGCATTTGGAGGTACCTACCTCTTTGCTTTAAGAGTACAAATAAAATAAACCTATAATGTAAATGAAGTTGATTAGTATGTAATCCATGGGGGATGGGAGGAGCCTGCCTAAAGTAAATTAACTTCTTTAGTTGAATAAGCCTGGAGAGAATTATTTGGCCTGAAATTTGAAATAAAAGTATTTCTAGCATTGGCAGAAATTCAGTTCCTAAGATAGAATCGTTAATGTGCTGATTTTGCTGAAATTTTTTCCTTAGTGGAAGGAACTTTTCATTGCATTGAGCAGGAATTTTTACTTTGGGTTTTCTGGTGTTTTTTGCTTGTGGTGGTAGTTGTTGTTTTCCTGAAAACTAATGAGGAAAGAATAATAAAAAAACAAGTTTTTCTTTTGCCAAGTAGCAAAGTATGAGGACAGATAGGCATCTGGTAAAGCTGTCGTTGCTCCAGAGAATTCTTTGGAGCTGTGATGGTGTCTGGGTTTGTCACATTGCTTCTTTCCACCAGTAGTTAGGGGTTTTCTGTGATGATCAATTAATCTACATGCAGTATGTGTGGTTTGGCATGTGCCCAATATGAAATTGTGCCTGTGTTTTTCTGTAGATGCTATCAGGTTGCCCTGGGGTTGTCTTCTGAACTCTCTGGAGCTTCTTTGGCAGTCAGAATTGTAGATTTCTTCTGCTACAAATAAATGTTCTAAACAAAAGTTATAAACACCATCACACTACTTTTTTTTTTTTTTTTTTCTCTTTTTTGAGGGGGGTGGAGGGATGGAGAGAGGCGATAAACAATAAAGAAATATGACACATCAGACTGTTTTTAAAACAGGAGGAGAGAGTTCTTCCAGCTGTCCATCTGGAAAACACTGATTTGCATCCCTGAGAATATAATTGTTCTACCAACACACTCAATTTTCTGTGTGATGAAACAACAAAGGTAGCTGTAAATGCTTTTCAATAAGATGAAAGTCTTGAAAGACATGAGAGTGGAAATTCCCCCCGCCACATGTGTAAAATTCAGAAGCATGTTCATACAGGTAGACACGGAGACTGCAGATATAAGGCTATCTGTATGGGTGTTTAGAGGGGTTTAATTACACCAGTTTCATTACACGTGGCTTTCTCTTCTTTAATAGAGTTTAAAGGTAGGACTCTATTACTGGAATGAATTTTTAAAATTCACATTCTTCTTTGAAATGGTACTTTTGTTTTCAAGATCAAATGTGATGTCTTTAGTTTTGATGATTTTTAACATGAATAATGCAAAATATATGAAAATAATTTTAAAACCATACCTTCATAAATAAAGACGTACTTGAATGCATGTGCATAAATACTTAAAGGTTTAAATCTGTCTTTGATAATAAATTGGAATATTACAGAAGGTCTAAATTTTGGGAATAAACTGAAGTTACACTTTAATTATAATCCTGTAAGGTCACTGTATTGCTAATTATCAAGTCATAGAAACAACGTGCATGTGATATTCTTTTCAAGGAAGAACTAAACTGGCCCAAAGTACGTGGGGGTTAAGAGTAAACTGGTAAACAAGCATGAATTGTACAAGTACAGACTATCATGCTCTAGTTTTGAAGTGAAATTTCCCAAGTTCAGAATAAATCAAGTTCATGTCGTACTTTATTGGCAATATAGGAAAGAATTAGTGCCTTTCCCTGACATAATGACTTGTTTCCTTTAACTTGTTGACATATAGGTGTCTTTTGCAAATTTTGTATTATCTCACATTAACAATCTAAGTATTATTTCAGGCCATGTCCTTTGAACTACTGCGCTTCTTTTCCGTGCCCATAGGAAACTTTCTATTAATAGTCCATTAAAAAGTGCCATTGCTGTGCCAGGTTTACTAGTGTAAGGACCACACTCCCAGCTGTTTGAAGAAGTTGCCATGCCCTGATATTTGTCATGTTTGTGCCATGATACACCTGCTGCTGCTTCCTACTGTGCGTTACCTTAAAAATACTCTCCAGAATGAAATATGTCCCTTTCTTTATATTTATATGGGTAGAAAATTAAGATAGGGCAATAACATTTTTCCATCATTCATCACATGAATAGCAGCAGAGCCTTTTGTCTGGCCAGCAAATTGGCCCAGAACTGCATTTGCATTATGTGTTTTTTGTTTTTGTTTTTTTAATTTGGGATCATGCGATTTTTATTTGTCTCTTTACATTTTTAACTTTTGATGTAATTTATAATTTCATATATCTCAATATGAATGAATCTGTAGTTGGAACAGGCTTCTTAACTACTGTTTGTTGAACAGTGGGAAGCTTTAGAGCTTCAGAACTCCATAGCATTTCTTTGAGTATCTTTCAGAGTCACAGCAGGATAAGTTGGTCTCCTCTATGGATTTTCCATCAGCAAACTCTCACCCACAAACAGATGCTGCTTTGGCATAAGAAGACTGTGAGCACAGTTGCCATCTGCTCTCTTGCTGTCCAAGCAACTCCAGCTCTGGTGCCTCTATTCTCAGAGGTCTGTGCACGCTCAGACAGAAAACACTCAGAAACTCTCTCCTTTATCCAGAAGATCTCTGACTACTGCTTATCCAGCTGGAGAAGGTGATGAGCTACTCCTTTGTGGCAAAGGAGGGGAAAAAAGTACCCTAATACTGTGCAGAGCTTGTAACACATCATGCAGTGGTAGACTATAATGCTTGTTAGAAGGATAAAGAGGGTTTGGGGAAAATATTAAAAACTTGCTTTGAGGCTCCACAGGCCACTAATTGCAATACTTGGTCCCCACACTGATTGTGGAAATGTGCTAAAAAGCATTAGGCATAAAATAGCTGAAGGGAACGCTGAGGTTATCTTCAGTACCAGAGTCCTATAGTGAGGACAACTATCTCCACAAGAGTAACCAAGTACTTGTAGCACCTATTGGTGTAAGGTTGTGTAGACATGACTCCTTATGGAGGCAATAAAATGAGTCTTTGAGTATGTCAGTACAGTTTGAAAGCATTATTCCTGTACTCCTGCATTTACTCTCTGTTTTAGAGCCCTGTGTAAAAACATGTTTTTTGATGCAGTGCCTTCTGTAAGTTGAGAGGAATTTTTCGAAGTGATCTGAAGTTCTCTGGTCATTGGAGTGGGAAGAGAGGGCTCACCACAGGGAGCAATTCACAGCCCTGCTGGAAGTCATTGCCTACATCAGTGACAAACAGAGATGCTGCAAAGCAGAGCAAACTGCTCAACAGGAGACCGTCTGACCTCAATCACCGTAAGGAAGAAGTTTGAGATTAGAAGGATGGGAGAAAGAGTGCTTTCAATTACTTGATGTGTTATTTCCATGTGTTTGATATGCAGCTTTAGCTTTTTGCTTCCTAATTTTTTTAATCACTGGCAAGCAACTGCAAAATCTTGCATAATAAGTATACCAAGACATTATGCATTATTTTTTCCTCTTTATTTTTTGGCATGTTAAAAAAAAAAATAAGCTTGCATCAACATTGACTGTGCTATATGTATGAAATATGGTATACATACAAAAAATACCTCAAGGAAACAATCCTCAGAATAGTGTATTGTCAGATTGGTGCCTAGAAAAAAATTAAATCAATCCTAAAATCCAGCTATCCAAGAAGGCCATAAATTACTTCTATATTTTAAAATGGAACAGTATAATACTTAACTGTTACATGTGCTACATTTGGTTTTAGGTAGGCAGGAATTTGCACAGAACCTGCTAAAGGTGTGAAAATATAAATGGTTTTGTGAGTAGGTTTAGAAAAAAAGCAGAACTTAAAAGTGGAAATGTTCTGTCAGAAAGAAAAACAGAGGGGAAAAAAACCTAACAAACAAACAAACAAACAAAACCCAAACAAAAAACACCAGACAAAAAAAAAAAAGACAAGAAAGTATTCAGTTCCTCTAACTCATGAAAAGAGGCTAAGCTGTAGTTAATCAGACCCTATTTGCCTCACAAACATGCATTAATATTTCTTGAGATTTTAATTTCTTTGTTTACAGTAACAAATAGTTCTTCATCGACAGCCATCAGAGACTAATTAGTTATTTTTTTTAATTCTTTTGTGTTATTGATCTAATATGCAGCTTAGATGATTTTTGAGGTCACTCTTAATCTACTTTGTTGTGATTTTTTATGTATTGTAGAAATAATTCAAGGAATATATATAGAGATGTAGCAATGACCACTTTAATAACAAAACTGTGAAGAAGCACTTGAAAAAAAAAGAACAGATGAAAAAAGGTAAAAAGAGAGAAATCAATTGGAAATAAATTGGAATTCAATGTAGCCTGATTATATGGGGAAGATCTGGGAAATACCTGAGGAAATGCAACATTCCTGAGTGGCGGAGTTAAAAACCTCTACAGTTTTACTTATCTGTAGGGTCAGTCTGAAGAGAACTGACTTTCATCTGGGGAACAATGGATATTTTCCCCTCTGATTAGCTCACAGCATCACCATTTTCCTCTTACGCTATGATGGGCTTTGTCCAGCTATTGTGGCTATCCAGATTTTGTCTCCAACGTAGATCATTGAAATTTCCTTTTTTTTTTTTCTTTTCCTCAATAAGTCTCTGGAGCTTTCTACTCTTGTTTTGATTTTTCTTTCATGAAGCTACATTTCTTATATCCAGCAATGGCTGAAACAAGCATTCTGAAGGTGACTTGTGTGTATAAATGATGACTAGTCATCAGATCCCTGTATCTTTTAGGTCTGGAAGCTGTTGTGCGTACTTAAGAAACCACTTCTAAACCAACAGTTTAAAAGGAAAACAAAGTCACAAACCTTACTTTAGTGATGTTCTCTGTATGACCATATACATATGATAGTTCTTCAAGAAGAACTATGACAGTTCTCAAAGAACTCTCATTAAAAAAAATACTTTTTATATTATTTTAATATTTCAGTATTTACAGTTCTAGGCCAGAGAGAAGGGGGGAAAAAGCAAACAAACAAACCCATAATGCGTGTCAACTGTTTTGTTGAATAAAACCCATCAAACTAGTGGAGGTCTTCTCAAGGTTAAATTCAGTCACAGATTTATGTGCTCTCAAGTTTACTCGTACCTGCTTGAATAAAGGGTGCATAACTCGACTTGTAAGTTTAAAACAGAAAAGCTTGATGACCTTGCATAGATAATGAAAGATTTCAGTTGAAATTTGAGTAAAAATTATAACTGATTTTTTTTTTAATTTTATCAGGTTCAATCTACTTTAAGAAGATGAGGAGCTATTTACAGATCCTGTTTTTCCATTTTTCATAATGCAAGCACTGAAAATATCGTGAGGATTACTAAGGCAGTGCCCAAATTATATTTTATTTTCCAAGCGGCTAAAGTACCCAGAGCTTTGTCTCTTCATTTTCCTGTATGTCATGCAGAAGTTAATCATACTTTTACAAGATTATTTGTATTTTCTTTTAAGTGTCCCATATTTGAATGTGGACTCGGATACAGAGCAGCAATATTCCAAAATTAACATCAAAGCGATAGTTAATTATCTGCTCTGCTTCCAATACCTTGCAAGAAATAAAGTTTTTCTTTTTACAGGGTATCATAGTTTTAGAAAGCAGGAAAAAGCTGGAAAACAGCCATACACATGACACAATTCCTTCAAAGACTGGAGGGTGTCCAGATAGGAACATCAAGAGGCTTTTAGTGCTGTTCAACTAGAATCTGTTTCTCTTGTGGGAGGGGGCTTCTTTGCAGACATAAAACAAAAACAAGCTGTGACAGAGATTATACCTACTAGGTCTGGTATAGTTGCTTACTGAATTTCTCCATTTCCAGCCCTTCCTAAAATACCACTACAATGAATAAAAACAAATCTTTCATTAAACAAATGTACTGCAATGCATTTTTTTCCAATAGTTAACTTAAGCAGTATAATAAAAATGACAATAATTATATTAAGTTTCTTGCAAATATATTCAGTTAATTATTTCATGTGAATTCAGAAATGCATCTTTTCAGGACTGAGGAGAAGGATGGTTCAAAAAGACTTTAAGTGAAATGAGAATACAATATGTCTTTTCACTGCAGCGTGTGAAGGATAAAAGGTTTCCAAGGTGCTGGCAAATTAGTCATGAGAATTTCAGTTATTGTGCCTGCTAGCTAAAACCTGAGTAGAGTGTCAAAGTTAAGATACTGGTGTGAACATCTAGATCTAGAGGTCCTCAGTGTCTGAAGTTTAGTAAACAGGCTGTCGTATAGTGAACTGCTAATGGTGCATATTAAACCATAAAATAGCTATGAATGGAATAAACCAGATAATTGCAATGTTCATCAAAAGGTTTCCAGGTCCTTGCATTCTATATTAAATTATTTTTTCTTCTCTTCACAAACACCTAAGCATCTTTCAAAAGTGCAAGAGTAAAAGATGAAAAATAGATCTCCAATTACACTGATTTTCCCTGCTTTTATTCCAGTAAATTATTTAATTTGGGATGAGGGCTTATAAATTAATAAAGTTTTGTACAGATTTGTAGGGTTTCAGTTAACATTCTGTCACCTTAATTCCTTGTTTTCATTAATTTAGGTTGCAAAACCAGATGTTCCCTCTTCTCTAACATGTGAACAGGTATTGTCCCAAAATGCAGTCTAACTGTGGTGCCTTATGTCACTTTCTTCAACATAACTAGTAAAGATTTGGGATATTAAATGATATCCATGTGTACACTTCTTTAAAAATATTGCCTTGAAATTATGCTTTTAACTACTCATGCAAATCTAAATGCCTTCAGCATGTTTTTATGGGTAAAAATGGAGATTTAAATGAGAGATGAGAAGACTTTTTCTTTTTTTTTTAAGTGTACCTGTGGATGCAGGGAGATAGAGCATCCGGTATTTGGCAGTTGTGTATGATTAATAAAAAGGATACACATAGCATCTAGGACACTATAAAATATACTTCTGTGTTACTACAACCTCGATTTCTTGTATTATGTAGATTTAGGAGTTGAGTAGCTTACTACTGATCAGCAAAAGAAAGAATTGAATGTTTTGAAGCTAAAAAAGACATAGCATAACTGTTTACCCCATGGCCAGTTGCTTTCGGTTACAGGAATGGACAGTTTTATGCCAGGACTTGTACTTATGGAAATAACCTCTAGGCCCACTCAGCATTTGGTAGACATCCTTAGATACCAGGATATGCAAGCACACCATACAAGTGTGTTGGGTCACACAGTGAAACAACTCAAGAAATGTCTGTCAGCCACATTTCAGAGGCAGTCATGGATTTGCATGTGCCTGTCCTCTTGTATGGCCAACTTCATGGCCTAGTCATGTGGTGAAGCACAAGGTCAGCCTGTGTGAGCTATCAAGGAGGCCAGTGCACTCAGTTTTGACCTCTTACAAGTTCAGTCTCAATACCACCTGTAGGATAGCTTTATATTTTGTTTGTGAAATATTGCAGGAGCATGTTTAAAGAGTTGCTTAAAGAGGGGCGGGGTGAAAAGAGGCAAAAAAATAGAAAGCAAATGTCAATTAGTTAATCAATACCCTTGTTCAAATCAGCTGCTCATAAAGATTTAAATTTGACTTTCTCATTTTACAAACAGTCAGATTGCCATCTGTAAAAGAATGCCAATCACCCCAGTCTCTAAATAAAATTATTGTGCTGACATAAAAACAGAGTTTTGTTTAAAAATCAGAAATCCATCACACATTGTCCCTGAGGTGTTACAAAACCAAGTTCTGTAATTACAGAACAGAAAATTACATGTTCAAAGGTTCTTTTTTTCAGTCAAAAATCAGAGGGATGAGAAGATGACCCCTGACAGCCTTCAAACAGGGCTTTTAAATAGAAGGCTTGAGCTTTTGTAAACAGGATCTGTCCTTCAAAATCACTTCTCAAAACCAGGTAGATATTGAAATGAGCAGGTTGACAATATGCAGTCTATAGAGTAGTTTCTGATATTTTTATCTAGAGGAAATAGCTGGGAAATCTCTCTCTATTACAGAACCCATCCTCAGGAAAGCCAACATTATCTGAGACAGGATACATAATGTTTAATGCTAGAAATGAACTCAATTCAGTTGGAAAATGCCTATTAGCACTGTATTTTGTTGCATACCGTAATTACAAAGTTAATTTTGCAAATCTCATAAGCTGAGTGCTTTGAAGATTCATTTGAATTCTTTAAATGCTGGGCCTAATAATTTTACAAATATTTTTAACAACTTTATTAAATGAAAAAAATATTTTGAAGACTTGAAATAATTTTTAAAAATATAATACTTTAAAAATAGTTCTATTTTTATTATTAAAAGGAATAAATCTATACATGATAATAAGAAAAATTTTGAAGGAAACCAATTGTATTTAAAAAATGATGTTACATTATCTGATCTTATAATTTATTTTATCTGCCTCCTGTTGTATGCAATACAAAATAATTTAGAAATGTATGTGGTTTTGATTCTAAACCCTCAACAGAACTGAGGAATTTTGCTGAAAGGTCTTGGAAGCAAGAAAGATTGTTTATCTTCAGTCTTCAGAAAGGAAAGAATGCAAAAAGACAAGTAACATGGCCAGAGAAGTCTAGGAAACATGTCAGGTTTAGCATCGACCAGCTGTGTTCTGATGCTGAAGCTACTGAGAAGGAAGTTGCAATAACTGAAAATGGGTGACAAGAATTTGGGCAAAACCAGTACCCACGCACAGAAAGATGAACGGTTGTTTACTTTAGCTCTTCTTCAGAAAGTGTCTTCAAGGTGACATATATGAGGACAGAGAGGTGTCTAGGTTAAGAAATAAATAAGCCTGAACATACTCTTTAAGTCTATGCTAAAAAAAAAAATATTGACAGAGATTGTTAAATACTGATTGAAAAGTGATGTTGATGTTGGTATCAACCCTATTGCAATCAGCAGAATGAACTTTTAAAAAACATTATTCCAAGGGACTTGAAATTATTATTATATTGGAATAACTACTTGGATATTGTAGGTCTGCATGCAGTTTCATTGGAATTCCACTGCTAAAAGCTGTAACTTTTTTATTGCATCTTGTCTTTATGCATGCAATATACTTATACATATAAGATGGAAATTTGGATGTCTCGAGGAGCTTAGTATCTCAAGTGTATTTATATCAGAAGCAGAATTTATGAGGATACTTGTCCTATAAAGGATGCTACAGAAGAGCTTTGAAGGCTTACTTCAGTCTTTCCGATGCAAGAGTGACCCAAAAATCTAGCTATTGAAGTGCTTCTAAGCTGCACAGGAATCAAAGCTGCAGACTTCATCTTCAGATGGAAACATCTAGAACTGATCAGAGATATTCCAGGAAAACATACTGGGGAAAGCGTTCATTTCTTTCATACTGACTTTCACTAATCATCAGGAGACTTTACTAGAAGGGTATGGGCAAGAAGGGAGAGCTATTGAAGTTGCAAGCTCAAATTGTTGAGATTGCAAAGAGATTGGATTGCAAATCCAGGAGCAAGAGCCTGCTTTCAGACCAGGCAGAGCAGGTAATTGTTTTTTGCATAGCTTGCACAGATACAGAAATCTGGAGGCTGTATGTCCACTTTTTCTGTTTCAGCGGCTCTTTATGCAGACAGCGGCTGAGTAGTTGGTGGTATCTGTGTAGGCTGTGGGAACAGTATTAAGTAGAAGAACTAAGTAGGATTAAGTAGAAGAAACATTTTTTGGTGCAAATGTTATGACCTCCAGGCAACTAGGAGTCTTTTCCAGAGAAAGTTTTAAGAGGATCATTTATTTTTTTCCTCTAATGAACTGTGAACTCAAATTTCAAAGAGTTTTCTGTTGCTTTTTGAGAAGCGTGATTTTTTTTTTCTTCTTTTTTAATGTATTTCAAGCAGGTTCTAACCTTTCAGCACATTATTACAGCAGTCCAACCTTCACCATGGGGTATCCATTGCATCTCAAAATTCCTCTGTTACTCCCCTTCCTGCTTGAAGACTCACATCTTCTGGTATTTTCATGCTGTGTAGAAATTAAGAATGAAAGGAGGATAAATGCTTTCAGACTGTATGATGGTACATGTGGTTATAAATCAAGGAGGTCTACTCATTCTTAAAGGTTTCCGAGGTAGTAATCTGTTCCATGAATTTATATATATACATGGTACATAAAATTTAATGTCCTTGGTAAAGCACCCTGGTTTGTCCAAACCTCACTCAGTGTCAAGAGAGCAGGTAGAAATTGTCTTATTCCATCTGTGGTCACACAGAGAAATATTGTGTGATATGAGCAAAATAGCACAACCAGTTCTAACTAAGGTCAAGAGAGGCTCTAAACCTACTGTTCTGCACAGTTAGAGTAGCAGAACTAAATAAAACAAAGCTATTTGAGAATTTTTTCCTAAACTGAGAAGGTGGGGATTCTGTCATGATGTTAGGGAAAGGCCACTGCTAATTTTTCTAACTGTATGTGCTGTAGACAGCTATAGAACAACCATAAAGAAGCATGGTTTTATTGAACAGGTATTTAAACGAATACTGGAAACTGATACTACGTATGCTTACAGAATAGCTTTTTACTGCTTCCTCTCTGTTCTTTCACCCTTTTTCCCCTCAAAAAAAAAAAAATCTTCTCTTATTCCCTCTGTTTCCTGAACGGTATTACAGTGTGTGTGAATTTTGAAGTATGTGTTCTTGTCTGGATTTTAAATTTGATTCACAAAGGGATGCAAATCTCCTCTTTAAAAAAAAAAAAAAAAAAAAAAAAATTAAAAAAAAATCTGCTGCTCTACTTTGCTTGATCAATTTTAATTTAAAGGTAACAAAAGGTGTTGCACTTCAGATTTCAAAGGAGGTTACTTTTTAAATACTTTCAGCTCTGCATTACTCTCTTTAAGAATTTAATTACAGATATTGTCAGGCTGAAACACTCTTCCATGACAAAATTTTGCTTTAGTGTAAACCTAATTTTCATTCTCCCAGTGAAGGGAGACAGCATTGCATGTTGTCCCAAATGGAGATGAACATGTGACAAGCTGGGAAAAAAGGTGGAAATGAAATCAATTTTTCCCTATTAGTGTCAAGTTAAAAGCAAAATAAGCTGTAGAAGTTGCAGCAGCAGAAGTGACAATTGAAACAAGTGTTCCAAACAAACAAACAAAACCAATAGAGATGAAGTTTACATTTGTTAGGTGAAAGGACCTTTGGTGTTGCTGACCTTACAATGCACAAGAGAGTATCTGTTCAAATTGCAAAGCAGCAGCCAAAGACTATATATCAACAGGCAGGAACTTAGATATAAAAATGGTGAAAATTAATGGGAAATAGTTTTCATAAAAACTATTTGAATTGTTAATGCATCCCACTATAAATGTTCATTAAGGTTTACAGTATATGGTATCATTTAAAAAATTGCTGATTTTCACCTTGATTTGAACCCTCTTATCTTTCCATGAATTTAAAGAAATCTTTACATGAAAAATAAATAGCATAGAAATCGCTCTTCTTCTTCATTCCTCACCCCATCTTACCCTCCCCCCCCTTACCTGAGCTGCTTTGTGTAATTCTCTCAGTTGTCTCCATGTGCTTCAATGGTATCAAACTCTTTTTTTTTTTTCCCCCTCCTTCCCCTTTTCCTTATGTCTTCCCCTGTATGAGCTGCCTGACACTCTCCCTAAATTTATTTCTCTTAGGTGGCTGCTTTTCGCTGTGGCTTGAGCTTTTGGTTGATGCCTCTAGTCGTTTACAGCAGCTCTCGCTTCAGCCTTCTCTTCAAGCCCTTTGTGGCAGCTCTCTCTCAGCTCTTCCCAGCTTCCATCAATGTGTGCCAGCCTAAAAAGCCAGGTGTCACCATGGATAGGAGCCAGAAATATATGGTAGACCTGATCTCCCCAGATGGTCTGTAAGTACTACGACAGACATTCAGCTAGGAACTCAGGGAGTGGACTGTGGCTGGGTGGGGGTTTGTTTGGTTTGCCAATCTGATGATGAGAAGCTGATTCTTGTGGCAAGATGTGATGTATGTTAGGGCCACATCACATTCTCTGGATATTCTACCAGACAAAATAGGCATAAAATATTATTTTCTTACAGAAGAACAAGAGTAAAATATTAAATCTGTTTCTAGATTGCTTTCTTTCTGGTTGGGATAGGTAAATAGCTGAACCATTCTAGTTCAAAAGCTCTAGAAATCTGATCCAGTCTCCGTGAATAAACATCAGCCTTCCAAAACAATGCCAGTCACTCCCTATTTTGCCTTCATTGTCTTGCACAGGCATTTTTCTCACTTGGGGCATAATGAAATACCTGTGATCTGAGTAGTCCAAGAATGCCAGTGCTATTAATGTCCAGATCTCTGGACCATTAATTACCCTAATCACCAATCCTTGGTCCATGAATGAAAGCAACAGCACATGAACAATGAAGAAACTGAATTTCTATGGTTTACTGAAAGTTTACCACATTTAATATAAGCTATTTCCATAATGGTAGTTTTACAAAACTATAGAATTTTCTTTAAATTTTATTAAGAGATTTGAATAGGTGGACATCATCAAAATTATGTTAGGAGTGCTCATTATTTTTACCAATGTCATATGATTGGACCAGTGATTCTACACCGTCAAACTTCTTTCCCTGCTCTGTTTCAGCTAGAAAAGAAAAAACAGATAACATGTTAAATGCAAAATGTTCAAAATTAGGGAAAATTTTGAAGAGCCGTTGAGGACTTGAAAGAATTTTTCAGCTATAAATTTAGATGTTGCATAATTAACATAAAATGACATAACCAGCGTTTTGTAATTAGATTCTTTATTAATAAATTCTAATTGTAAAAACACATGGATTTAATTGACATTTAACATGTTAGCTATTGCAAGCTTGATATCAATTAACACACTTATTAAATGTCAATTACTAGTTTTTCAGTTTTAATTGCTGTGAAATTGACTTGCCATGGGCTACCTTTTTAAATGTTAATGTATTAACACTGCTCGTACATTTGATGTAATAAATACGACATCTAATGTGCATTTATTGCTCATGCAATTTGACTACATTATATTAAAAGTTAAATGTATTTCATTCATACTTATTAAACAACAGTAAGAGGCCTTTTACTCATTAATTTACCATACAGTTAAATTTGATGCCAGTTTGAAATAACTATCCCACAGCCTTCAGAATAGTTAGTCAAATAGACAGGTCATCATTTTAAACCAGCATTAGCAGACATTATTAGAACTTTTTCTGAACACTGTATTGTGCTGTCAACTTGCTTTTTAATAGAAAATTTCCCATGCACCCACTGTATTTTCCTGTCTTACCTATACAAAATAACACTAGTTTATATCCTGTGTTCATTTGGAGGGGGTGCAACACACCACAGCCATGGAAGTCCAGCTACTGATAATGATCCTGTCAAGTGAGCTGAACAAATGTGTTCCTTCCATTATTGATGGCCCTACCGATGACACTGGGCCATGATGCTGACACAAGATTTTTGCTGCCAGGAACAGTTTTGGTTTGACAGCTTTGTCACTGGCATTATCTTGAAGGATGGAATTTCTACTGTGTGTAGAATAAGTTCATACATAGCATTTTATTTTCACTAGTAAAACTAATAAATTTTATGAATCTGGGCACTAGCCCCATTTTAATGGAGAAGAAAGTGAGATGCAGCAAGGACAAGTGATCTGCCTGAAGTCCTGAAGCTTGTCCATAGCAGAAGTAGGGAAAATAAGATCTGGTTCAAGTTACATATTTAGTGTGGCAAGAGGGTCAGGCTTTCCCAAAGGCAGGGTATAGTGGTAATGGATGAAAAGAGTGTTAATCACAGGCCTCCTGGAAAGGAGGGCTGCTTATTTAGCAGAATAGAATGAATATTTAAAGAGACCTTTCAGAGTATTGTAGAATAACTGCATATATCTGTAAGTTATTATGGCTCAAGGGCTAGCTATTAAGTGAAAGAAAGAATCAATGCATCAAATAGTAAATGCAGAATTTTTAGAAGCAGAGATACATGAATCATGATCTCCCACTCTACTAACGAGACACACGAAATCAGGGATCAAACTTTGTGTCTGACCAAACTGTTGGATTGGAGCTGTGTGGGTATTTTCTCTGTTTGTTGTTTTCTTTCCCTCCAAAGTAAGACTGATCTGCACTGCTGACAAAGGTATGTTTTATCAGTAATGAGGGTGAACTCCCTTCTCAGCCTTTGGGCTCAAGACCAACCTCACTGGGAGCAGCCAGCCCTCACTGCACCCTGAGAGCCATGAATAAAAGGAGTTGTTTTTCAGGGATCAGGCAGAGCACTTAGACCAGCACTTGGCCAAAGGAGCTCAGTTATTAGTGAGGTGAATCAAACCCACGTTTGGCATCATCTCCAGGAGTAACATCTAATTGAGCTGTTAGTCAGCTGTGCAGTCACTCCTTACAGTCTTCATCTGTGTTTTCTGCTCCTCCATGCTGTGCTGTAAGACCTCGCCAGTGAAGGTTTTTAGCATTGGCTACTGAATTTGCTAGTCCCTTTGACAGGTGGCACTTCAGAGCTGTTTGCTGAGTACATATTTGCATTCTGTTTCCTTGGAAGATTATAGCTCTATTTTTATCAAATTAGATAAAAACTTCATTTTAAGCACCATCTATAAATTGGTGGCCTTGCTGGGTCCAATAAATATTCCATCCCTGTAAGAGTCAGAAAGTCATCCTGTTCAAAATTTTTTAATAACCAAAATCTAATCACATGCTAAAATGCACAAATCTTAAGCTTGTCATTGCTTCATACATGTATATTTTTCCTTGAGGACCAGTTTGTTCTCTTTCAGAGAGTCAATCCCTTTTTTTTGTGTTAAGATGGAGTCTACTCAGCTGAAGTCACTTGAGTGAGTCTCTGATAGCTTGTTATGCCTCTTCCAGGCTCTTGCCCCTGCTAACAGGAGAATCCCATCACTACGTTGCATATTAAAAACAATTCTCGTCTGCTAAAGTACTGATAGATCATTTCTCTTGCAGTTTTCTCCAGTAAAAGTTAATCCCCACTCCCACAAAAGTAAAGCATCTAGAGGTTTTATAAGGGTTCAAATACAAAATGGGGGGACTAAAAGAGAAACCAGAAGTGACATGTTATGATGTTTTCCTAAAGATCAACAACTCTTCCCTCTACTGATTAATAACTTCCTATATGATCCCAACTGCTTACTCACCTGAAATTTTCACATGTTCTGTATCATGATCACATGTGAGAATTTTCAAAAGAACAATGTAATGAATTGATGAGTGATTTCCAAACTAATCTATTGCCTCCTTCCAGTTTCAGAGGTCTCCAGGTGCCAATAGAGTTTCATTATATCTATTAGTTTACTATAGCAGTTTGATTACTATTACTTTATCACATATATTTCGGGGGAAAAAAGTATACCCCGATGATGTCAAGTCAAAAAATAATATTAAACCATCAGCTCTACAATGCTCTTGTGTCTCTTATTATTAAGAATCATGTTTCATCTGAAATTTTTTTAGTGGAATTTTTGGAGGTGAAAATGTTGAGTTGCCATCAACAACGAGTGCATATAATTAGAACGCCTCTCTTTCTCTGTTTCTTCCAAAAAATGTCTCAAAAACAATAGTAACATTTAACATTTTATTTAAAGATAATGTAATAGAAAAAGTTAAAGGCTACTAGAGCAGACTTACTGGCTGGAAGAGCGTGTGTCAGGCAAGAATTCATGACAAATGTGCAAAGTGTAAAATATTTGGCATTTGCACAGTTTATAAGGCAATTTTGTCTTTATTAAATATTTTGATTGGAAAGAACAAAACAACAATATAGTTAACTGGAATATTTCATAATATTGAGTATTGATACTGCATGCATGTGAGATGTGAGTGGATGAAAGGAAGCATGCCTGTATACGAGTCGGTGTATATATATATATTTACATATAGATAGATAAATAATGCAGGATTGTATGAAATAATTGTAACTGGCAAACAACAGACTGGGAAGCTTTGTGATAGACTCTCAGAGCTATAGGGTAAACCACTTATATAGTGAATTTTTGATTGACTCCCTGGCATTCTATCCTCTAATCCATCTCTCCTGAGACTTAATTTCATGCTCCAAACTCTGAACAGCTTCAGACAGCTGCCATTTAGAAATAAACTAACATAAATAAACCATCAGTAACAAAGCCCTTTGACTCTCCAGACTACCCCACAGAAGCTTAACCTGATCAGAAATAGGACTGCTTTTTCTTTTGTAGGCAGAAATTTTCCCAAATGTAGGCAAAATCCGGGTATATAACGTCTTATGTTCCTCTCATATTTGTGGTCTGTTACTTTGAAATGGTACGTAACACTGTATGTTGAATCCTAGAAGTATGTAGGGTGCAAACTAGCAAGGCGATCTCTCCTAGAAAAGAAAGGCACTGACGAAGGGACATATTGGGAGCCCTAGTGATCTCTGTTATTTTCAGATTACTGGAAAGGCTGGAAGGTTATAATTCACTGTTCGATAGACAAGTATTCTGATCTTCACCTAAAACAAGGGGAGTAATTTAGTCATTTTTTTTACTCTTCTCAGTTTCCTCTTTTCTTGCTATAGCACATAATGTTTACAGATTTTGAACCATAAAATGTTATGCTACAAAAGAGACTCGAAGGCTTCAGGTAAGACAAACAGTACTTGTCTGTGAAGTTGTCTGAGGTACCTTTCCATATGACATGCTTGTAAATCTAATTTACATTCCTTGGAAGGTTGGCTAAGTTGCACTGTGAAGACAGATGCTGAGTTGAGTATAGCCATGCAAATCATAGCCACAATGACCTTTTGGGATTTTAGGCAGAATATTTGACTTAGATGGCACAAGTGTCACTACCAGTTTCACTGAATTCTCAATAAAACCTGAAATAAGTGACAGTTAACAAAATGTTACTTTGATAGCATGTCACATGAGAGGACCAAGTATGCAGTGATCTCAGGATTGACTTTGAGAAATGTGTTGTGATAGGAATGTTTCTATTAGTACGAACTAAAGACAATAAATCTTTGATTTTTCTGCCTGGACTAAAATTGATAAAAATGAATAGATGTCATAAAACACCATTGTCGCTCCTATACAGAGTTTACTTATAAACATTAGTTATGTAGGCACACAGAAGCCTGTTTGGGTATACATGCATGAAATGTTGCACATCCTGGAAATTTGCATGACCAAGTGAACACAGGAACAAGACAGCTGATTTTTTTACTTCTGCTGAAAAATATGTTAAAGAAATGTACATATACATTTCATGCATAGTATATGAAATCTACATATATTTGGGAAACATTACGTTATAATTTTGAGCTTCTTTTATTAATTGGAAATCTTTTATTGGCTCTTTTCCCAGTTAAATTTGGTGCAGTTTTAAAGGACACTTGGAAACTCAACCATCCAGCTTTTCTCTCCTATCTTACACAATTATGTTATAGACAGGCTAAAACAAACTGTCCATTCATGCTCATCAAAGAATCAGATATTTCTTTCCCTATTCTCAGTATATGCAGTTAGGGTGGGCCACAGCAGTAAGAGATATGATCCTTAAATTCCCGACCTTAGCAGTAAACCAGATGAAGTAGTTTTATCCATTCTTTTTATGCATTTTTATAGACCAAATAAAAAAAGTACATAAATTTTGTTTTACTGTAGATATAATCATAGCTATAAAAATTTATCACTAGATTCAGTAACATAGCCCAAAGTGCTGGGACTAGAGACAGCAATAATATACAACAAGCAACCATTCCTTACTTTTAACTGTTTATTAGTGCTGTTACTTAAGTACTCATGGTAATTTTATTGGAAATAGACCTTTAAAAATGTCATGCAAGATGTTAAAATGAAAGAAAGCAGGAGTTTATATCTTAATTGCAAGTATTATCTTGGACATGTTGTGGCATCAGGTTATGAAAGTAATAACCATACATCTCAAAGATTTTTTGACTGAATTCTTAATTGTACACCTAAGAAAAAAAAATCTTCAGAAACTTTCATGCTAGATACAATGTTTTTCATTTGACTTATTAAAAGATGATTAACTGCTCAAGTGTTGAACAAGGAATAAATTAATTAGAGCTGAGCTACAAATGAGAGATGTCGTAAGTTAGGTTAATGGTTGGACTCGGTGATCTTAAAGGTCTTTTCCAACCAGAATGATTCTATGATTAGAAGTTATGAGAATGTGAAAGTTGTAGAGATTGTTTGATAATGGTTTTAATTATTTTTCTAAGGGACTAACCATTTCTATTAATGATCAATTTTTGAACACTATTTTCTTGGTTAATTACTGTGATTTATATTAGTGCTATCACATGTGAGACAAACACCAGAAACTAAAGAATCCTTTGTTGTATGACCTGACTTATAAAAATATTAGAAAGCTTTAGAAGTTTCATGCCTTTGTGCACTACAATAAGCTGAGTTTTGAGAGTTGCCTGGAAGAAGCATGTTATTTTCACGGACATACCTGTAGCTACTAAGTTCACTAGAGCAAGAAAACTCTCTGACAGTGGAAATGAAAGAGTGTTTTCATTCACTTCATGATAGTGATGAAAGTAAGAGCGAGAAAGTTAATTTATTATTAGGTGCTAGGTGTTGTACATATGCAAACTAACAGAGGCTTTGCTACGGGTCTTGGAATGTTTTGTTTCAATGCTAGCAACTCTGTGTGTGCATGTATTTTACAAATAAAGCATGTGCTATAATGTTTATGTGATAATAGAACAGCGCTTTTGGTATCTGTTTAAGTACTAAGAATTAGTTTGAATCTTTGAAATACATGAGTTAAAAAAAATAAATACATTAGCATTTTGATTCTAAACTGTGTTATTATTTTAACTTATTTCACGTCTATATTTAGATAACTTTACAAGATTTTGTTGTTATTGTTCAAGCTTTTAATCATTGGAATAACTTTTCCCCCCTTCTTCCATCCTTCTTGTATAATTGCAAGCAAATAATGCACAAGAGGATGGATGAAGTAGGAACATGAAGGGAAATATAAAAATAAGATAAGATATATTTAAAGTAAAAATTCCTTATTCTAAATAAGGATATTCTAAATTATGGAAATCCTTGCATTTCTTCTGTATGTCTTTATTTTCACAAGTTCTCACTTATTCTCATCTAGTGGTCAAAAATACAGTGTGATGGACATGGAGACGGAACACCGTCCATTACCTTGTCTCACTTGAAAGGTATTGAATTATAGGGCAGTAGTTTCAAGCTGAGAGGTGACAAAATTTGAGCTATTTGAAGAGGAATAAAAGCATTATTCTGACCAAGTTTATCAGGTGGACTAATACCTGATGGTATTTGACCTGTTCAATGTCTTACTGCAGTATTTTGCAGGTATTTTGGTGGGAGAGATGACAGAAACTTTAACTAGATAAAATGCAAGATCATTTTGAGTATAATGCTGTTAAATGTAACTATGTAGTTTCATATATGTGATTGTGATTCATTCTTCCTTTAAAAGAGCTAGTCTGTAATAGAGTATATAATTTGAATAGTCCCAAGTAGATTTATGTATTTTCTCTGCCTGAATCAGATAGGGATTCAGTGGAAAAAAAAATAGAGGGACGCCCAGACATATGTTCATAACTACACATCCTTACATAGTCAAGAGCAAAATTAGTAGTGCTTACTTCAGTAGTGCTTATCAAATATAATCCCATTAAAATTTCCTTCAAATCAAGTCTCTTTCATGAAATTTTCTAGTTTCATTGAAACTATGCATTTTCCAACAATAAAATTCATCACATATGACAACATCTTTTTAGACCAAAATCCAGACTGAGAATCAGTATTTTAAAACAAGGATGAGGACAATATCTTCAGATTAAAATATCCCACAGTTTGAAAGAGGGTAGATGATGTTTCACTTCATAAGTAATTATTTTTCCTAAGAAAATCTGAAACACTGAGATTTTTGTTGTAAAATTTTAATATGTACATATAGACATATATACATGTATGAAGGAAAGAGGAAGACAGCGAATTCTTAAGTACTTATGTTTCATTTTATAATGAGAGAACTATTTGGTAAGCTTTCTTTTGATTCTCAAAGTAGTAACTTCAATTTGTAACAGTATTTTCTCTTCTTGACCACTGTACTGGAAAACAGAACTCATCTTTTTGACCTTACGTTATTGCTAGAAATGCTTGTTGATTACTAGAATCAAGTTTAGCACTATCCACCAACATCTAGATATTTATCTTTTTGGTTGATTGAGGATTTCTTTTATCTGTTTTGTTTATTTTACTTTTTACTTCTGTTTTCAGGATTTCACAGTCTCCGGAGAGAAACAATGTCTGCTGTCACAATTGTGAGTACACTATCTAGTCTGGGGAAGAGAAGAAAGGAAAAAAGAGGGAGAGGGGAAAAGAATAGGCAAGCAAATATATATAAGACAAAGCAAACATTTCCCTGTTGCCATTAACAAGAAAGTAGCTGTGTATTGCGCTATAGAAAGAATTATTTTACCTGATATATTGAGGTTGTAGTACAGTGAAATCTAAGAGGGAAAAATGTCAGGACCTGACCACCAGTATGAATCAGTATGGGTGAACCTCCTGCAATCTATGGGATTTGTGAGTAAGTCCCCAGAGTTCTTCAACTGGATGAAAACAAGCCTCACTCCTGATGGAAATCTGAAGATTAGTTTTGGAAAAGTCATTCAGGTTCTAATTCTCTTCTAAGGATCTAAAAGTTGGAGATATACCTGAATAAAATTTTAACTTGTGTAACAACAGATTGATGGTCCTCTATGACTTATCAAATAGATCTGATGGCTCAGTTAGACCTTATTGTTGTTTTTATACTGCCTAATTATTTTCAGCTTTATGAATTACCAGCAAAACTTAATGGTGTATAAAGAGAGAGAATCCTACAAAAATGTCTCCAGGCAAAAGTGGGATGTTTTAATGATGATCATTATAGCAACACACATTATGGGCATCACTGTGACCTTTTTTAGTATATTAAAATTGCTATTGCACTTGTCATCTTGGCTCAGAATCCAAATGCTTTCACCTTTCCTGTGTGCAGGTAGGTTTTAATGAACTACTAGAACTGTGCAATTTATATGAACACCTTTATTAAACTTTTTTTTTTTTTTTTTTAGATGCTTTAAAGAGCACATTACAAAAAAATTAGAATTAACATTGATCAGTGTAAAGGAGAACAGAAAATAAAAGATATTTGGTGCTTCAAAGGAAACTTGTTCATTTTACTGTTGTGTAGTAGTATGAAGCTGTATCTTGATGGATAAAGAGGAGACAGACGTAACAGCCTAAACGCTGCTGCTATATATTCTGGAGTCAACCTCTCAGGCTACATTTGTGCTAACAAGTCCAGGGTCCCCTCCCAGGTATTGAAGCTAATGTGGCATGGAGCTCCCTGTGTCACTGCCAAACCCAAATGACTATGGGCAAACTGACAGCGGGTATGGAGCCTGTATTATTCAGGTTCCTGAAACAGGGCCAGGAACTGTTTGGGAGAATCCTGGTTGAAAGGAGCCAATTTTATGCTAGCAAATATTCTCACAGTTTCACTGTTTTTTATTTGCTAGTGCACAGCAATAGTCCATGTCCTAGGAATGGTCACTGGCTAGTATGGACATAATCTTCATGCGGTATCTGGGATAGATCAGCTCAAGGTGGTATCCTGATACCTGTCTCTCTATAAAGTGCTGTGATTTTGCCAGTTATCAGCCTCATGCATCACTCTGTCATCTATTTAATCTTTATTTAACAGTCTTTTATTTGCACCAGACACTTAGCATCCACTATCTTTTATATTTGTTCTTATTAGATGTACTCTATTTCTTCACCTCATTTTTAGGATCGTATCCTGAAATATGTTATGGTACCAATAAATAAAATCTGAAAGACCATGAATATAAATGAAAAGGATCCCACTCAGAGTTAAATTTAGCAGACCACTGCCTGGTCCTATTATTTTGTTCCGTTTAAGTTCATTGTTCCATCATTCCATAAATATTCCATTTCCTTTTCCAGTTCTTTTCTCCCCTTTTCTCCCTGATATACTCTGATCATCATACATTGCAAATTTGTCTTACAAATTTCTAATACTTTGGCTTCTAATTTTCTATAGACATAATGATTCCATTTCAGTTCTTGTTCTCTTTCTTAATACTGTCTTTGAGTTAATGTTGTTAATTTAGATTTGAATTGTCCATTTCTTCGAGAAGAAAATGAATAATTTTCCTACAAAACTGATGTCTTTCTTCAAAAGATTGTTTTTTGAGGTTGTATTTATTGATGTTTCTAAATGTATATTTTTTTAATCAGTTGAACATTCATTTTATTACTATTTTTTTCATTAAGCAAAAGTTTGAGATATTCATATGATTTTTGCATAAATAGATCTGAACTCATACCACTGTATTATTTCAATGTATTAGTCTAAAATGTCTTCAGTTTGCTTATGTTAACAGACGACTTTTTTACAATTAACAAATATACTAGAAAAAATCTTTTGCACAGCAACTCCCAAGCTTCTCATATTATGAACCGCACTCAGCAAGCATCATGCTGATAGCAATGTCATTCTTTGTTCTCTCTGTAAGCCTCAGTCTTGAGGTTTTATTGTGCTTTTGTTTGTTTGTTTGTTTGTTTGTTTTTAGAGTTCAGTAGCTGGGAGCCACACCAAAAGGATCTGATAACACATTGCCTCCAAGTCAGGGTTTAGGGGAGCACTGCCTCAGAGTGTCTTTGCCTTTCATATTGCTGTTTCATGAAATGAGAGAATTATTAATATAAGCTTGTCTTGTTGCATAAGCTTGTCTAAACCTTTCAATAGCAAACAAAATCCCCTCTAGAAGTCTTCTTGAACACATAATGAACAACTGTGCTTACCTGTCTTTATTAGGCTGCTTCACCTCCTCCTGCTGTGATGACAACAGGGAAAAATCTGCAAAATCAGTACTGTGTATCTCAAAGGAAATTAAAACTTTGATTTTGTAAATGATTCATACTACTGAAAAATAACACAGTGCAGTTTTCTTCATACAGTATTCTGTACTCAATGCTCTTACTCTGAAAATCTTGATAGGCAAGATGCTGTTTAATATTTTCCAGAAAACTTTATGTAGCAATTTGAAGTATATCTATACTATCTGGCAGAAAAGGTTAGTACTTTAAACATGTATCGATATTTTTTTTTTCTGTTGTTAGAAATGGAAAAGACAATCTGTGTTCCTTTTTAACTCTGAAGGAAGCACAGATGCCTCACTGATAGCTATCAAAAGTAGAACAGGTTGTATTTAACTAGGGATGGGACCAGAAAGAGTAGCAGAATAAGAGATACATAAGGTTGTAAATGAATATAGGTTTTTCTGGAGAAATTAAATGGGGCCTGCAATAACAGTGTAATTATCTTTCCTGGCATTTGTATCAAATTACAGTGAAATAAGGAAATATTTTTTTGAATCCAACAAGCCAGTCCAGAAACTGCCTTTTATTTTGCTTTCAACTTCCATTTTGCTAGTAGGAATAAAAAAACATCTCTGCCACAAGAAACATCAAGGTCCTAAAGCCTTGCTTACAGAAAAGTATATTGAAACTATTTAAAAATGTTATGTAAAACTCAAATAAAGCATACAGCTGCCCACACTTCTGCTTTCCTTCAATGTGTTATGTTTATTTATGTTTTATTTTCTCTCTTTTGTATTGATTGTCATTTTCTTTTTTAGGTTCCATCATAGTTGAACACATTTTTCAAATCAAGGTTATTGATATATACAGAGAAGATCAATCCTAATAATACTGAATACTGTAGTACATCTCTCAAATTAAACTGTTTCCCTTCAGGACCAGTTTCTGCAAGTAAAACCTTTACTTCATACACCAAGGTAGTGACCCTGTTCAAAATTCTACACATCAGTGGAACAAAAGTAAATGTATGACCTTGTTTTCTTTATTTTCTTACAATTGGGGTTTTGAAAAATATTTTCTCTCTTATAAAAGAAATAGGATCCTTTTTGTGATCAGAGAAACTTATTCTTAGTGGTAGTTGTTCACTTTTGTAGCAGTAAATACCATGTACTGTTCTGGACTACAGAGAAAGCAAGGAATAAAAGAACCAACTTTTAGTGACCTCCTGCCATTTAAGAAGTGTTACATTTCCTGTTTCCCTCTGGAAGCACATTAACTCCTGTAGAGAACTTCTACAGTACATATAAAGGATACTAGCTCTGAAAAAATTTGTCATTACGACTGAAGGCACTGGTGATATGTAAAACAACCTGGCTGTGTGCATGCTCAAATATATAGTATTTATGAGCAGGGACCAGTAATGTATTTCATCACAGTCATAACCATTCCTCATACTCACAAAATTAATTGTTTGCAAGGATGCTGGCAGGCCTCTGAGCTCACCACAATTCTCTCTCTGACTTCTGCTTCCCACTCTTAAAATTGTGATGGATCCTTGTTAATTGCTGAGTCCTCATAGTCAAGACAAAGACTAGATGTGAGGCTTTGCCTCAAGAGCCATGAAATGAATGAGCTGAATGGAAATGGAAATTAGTTGGGCCCCTACCAGAAGAAACTCCTTTCAGTGGGACAGGATCTATACTGGCAGGGAGTCAAAGGACACGAACCACAGAAGAAGCCTCCCCTTGAATGGACTTGCATGTTAATAGTTCTCCTGGGAACGAGCGTGCTTAAGGAGGGAAAGCTTTCTCTTTGCCAACAGCTAAACCAAAGACTACTCTCTGAGGTAACCTTAGAACATTTTTCCATATGACTGTTTCTGTTTCATTTTCTCACAAATGAGCACAGGGTGAATCAAGTGAACAGGCAAGTGCCCATTCAATGACCAGACTCTTAAGTGGATGTGTTAACAAAAGGCACGTTGGGAGGTGAATCAGCATCTTCCCTGACACCTGAATGAATAGTCAGTACTTATTTCCATGATAGCTGTGCTATTAATTTACAAATGCAACTTTCTTTATGCAAAATATGTACTACTTACTTAGATATAACAAGCTTATCATTTTAAAAAAGGAGCACACTCAGTAGGAAAGAAAAATAGTAGTAATGGGGAGGTGTTCATGTAAGCATGCAAGCACACTTTTTACACAGAAGGTAGCTGTTTCTTTTAAACAGTTTGGTGAACACTGCTCTAAAGAAGTTTTAGACGTGAATTTTAAATGTGTGTATATATATATACATATATATACATATATATATATACATATACATATATATATATTTATATACACACACATACACAAAAGAGTGCCAAGGAAGCTATTACAAACCACAGGAGAAATTATTTCTGTCCAAATATTTGGGAGTTCAACTGTCATCCAGTTAAAATGTCTACTTCTAAGCAATACACAGAAAACTCTGACTTCCCCTAATGATCCAGTTCTTTACAAACTCTTTGGATTGATTGCAAAGGAACATTTTTCTTCAAGGGGACTTCACAACACATTGAAAGTTTATTAAGCATACAGTAGTAGCAGCTCACTGCATCTCTGACAGAGGTGCATTCAAACAAGAGAACAAGCTAATCAGTTAAGATGAAACACACTAGAGTGAAAATCATCAGCACTTTCTTATCATGGAAATTCCTTCCACTCCCTTCTGATTTCCTGATAGGTTTAAGTCCCTTACCTAATGTTAATTTTAATCACATTTTCCTAGAGCACATAAAAAAAATACGCTGTTCATCAGCTTTATAGAGGACATTGGGAATAGAAAACGTTCACTGTTCTGTGCATGCAAGAACATATAAAATGAAGATCAGCTACAGGTTTCAAAGGTTTCTCTCCACTGTCCCAGTTCAAGTTCTACCCCTGATGTGGTTAGTACAGTTTCCTCTTTACGTTTCCTTATTTTGCTTTACTTTTTGTTAGAGACTCTTCTCCAGAATATTGCCAATGTTTGGCTTATAAAGTTTTTGCAACATCTCTGTTTCTCATGAACAAAAGAAATTCTTCCCCTTTGGTGTCCTGTAAGCACTACTTGAAGTAGTCATTTGATGGTCAGCTTGATTCCTATTTATTGAGACAGTCTAACTCTTTTACATAGCACAAAACTAATTTTCAGCCTATATTTTTTTTGTCATTTCCAGATACTCAAAAATATATATATGTTATGTCTTGCACATTTATAGCAACTCAGATTTCAGTTTCAACTTAATTAATTCATCCTTATAATGAGTAGAATTGTACTGAGTTCTTCCCATCCTGCTGCATCCTTCTGAGTACAGAGAAACTAAAGGGGACCAGACAAATTGGTTCTATCAAACTGAAGAAAGTCTGTAGGCACTGCAAGAAAGGCAATTGTCAGTATCTATCCTTATTGCTTCCAGTGTCTGGAAATACCACAGAAAGGGCTTCAGCATTCCCAGTGAAATACACACTATCTACTCATCTTTGTGAAAGAAGTAAATCTTGCAAGGAAGATGTGTTATGCGTTTTCAAAATTGTGATTGTAAAGGTTTCTTTAAAGGTAACAGTTTCTTTCAAATGCTAAGTAAATTCTTTGGATATATTTTTGAGCAAGTCAGGATTAGATAACAGGGTGATGCATTTCATATTCTTACTGAGAAGTTTAGTAGAAAATGCCAGTGAAGATTTAGACTGATTTCTGAAATCATTCCCCACTGACAACTAGCAGGGAGCTGTCTTTGACAACTCTTTTCATAGGCAAATGCATCTGAATGAAAATCAAATGCCAAGAAATTCAATGTGTTTTCTGTGTGTCATACCCTTTATTTAGATTTTTTTTTTTTTTTAATGTGAAGATGAAGAAGAGGTGAAGTTACTTCTTTTTGTTGGACTCTTTCTATGAAATGTGAGAATGTTGTAGTTGAGAATTAGGATGGTGGAAAAATAACATACAAACAGCATAATTGGGCCATTTTTTCATGAACATAGAGATCTAGAAGTTAATAAATTTAAGAAGTAATTGATTTTCTGGTTTTCTCAATAGTAGAAAATAAGTCAGACAAATCCCAAGCTGCTTCTTTGTTTTGTTTTGTTTTGTTTTTTACAGAAAAGGAGAATTTCCCTCACATTTTTTATATCAAGAGGTTGTTGGTAGAGATCATGCTCCTGGAAGGAGCAGGCAATACTGCTTATTACCTTTCAGCTCCATACCTCATATGTCAGCTCTCAGGAAACCAGAAAATTGAGAAAAAAGTATTCCTCTCATTTTTCTGTCTTTTAGAGAAAATAAATTTAATTATAGCAGTAATTGTCTTTCATTTTTCACTATACTTTTCTAAAGTGGTTTACAACAGAAGGATACATAAAGCTTTTTAGTAGCTGAGACTCCTAGAATCCCAGAGCAGGGCAGTGCCAAGGCAAGAGTTACAGTCCAGACCCTTATGGATGTGTTTGGTGCTTTGCACATGAGCCTACGTGATGGCAGGCTGAGTTAGAGGGTCTCCTTCACGAGTTGCAGTTCTGTATTTTGTTCCCTAGAATTCATAGAGCAGATTTCTTATGCACTTTACTAAGCTTCTTTGTCTAGTTGCTTGTTTGCTTTAATAGAGCTTCAGCTTTCAAATGGCACTTTTTGTGCTTTTTCAGGTGTTAATGATGAGCCAGGTGCTTTACCCTGTCTTTACATGTAATACATGAGAGGTAAAAGGAAAAATAAAGTGGTACTAAGAAGGCTTAGTAGTTTCCAGCTTATTGCAGTTATTTGTAATTTATCAGGAGGTGAGGAAGGTTTATAAAAACCTTGTTTATTAATGTCAGTATAAACAGGATGTTAAAGGAAACAGGAATGAATTTGCTTGTTATACTCTATATCCAAATGAGCAAATCCCACAAAACCACCATGAGAAATTGAGCAAGGAGTGCTGATAAGTATTTACACTAAATCTCTCAGGAATGAGCCTTAATCTTGGCACTCTGAGGGAAGTAAACAGAAAAGTAGCCAGGATTTGCATACCAGTTTGGAAAGAGCTCCAGGTCTTGGGAGTTTTTTGTTCATGTGAAAGTTTCTCAAACAGCTGCTGCCATTTCCTTTCTCACAGGTAATGACTCACCTGCTTACAAGGCTGTTATTCAGGCCTGAGTTTTGGGTTCCCCTCACAGCCTGTGTTGTTTTTCTAAAAACTTATGCAATCGCTTAAAATCATCTCCATCTAGAGGAGCCTACTATTCTATATAAATGCATTTCAGTCATGCCTTATTCCTTCCATTTTGCGATGCAAATCAATTTTGCCTCAGTTTTTTTCAACAGGTATCTAATTAGGGCTGAAATATTGACCCTCTTTTTCTCTGGCCTTCCAGGGATTCAAGAGTAAAATATGAACATTTCATTTTAATAGAATAAAAGTGTTTCTGTGTGCCTGTATGTTAATTGCATACACAGAAGTTTTATTCCCAAAACCAAATATTCACATTATATTTTTTTTTGTTTCCTTTCTTTAATAATTCTATAAAGCAGATGATGCAGCTCTTTCAAACAGTAAAAGCAGATAATGGGTTGGTTAAATATAGAAAGATGCATTAATGCATGTCTTAATAGATAAATGTGTATCTAGAGACAAAATTATGTTTTTAGTATTCCTTTATTTTTTTGAACATTTTCATACAGTAAGAAGGGGGTCTGCTCTGTGATTAAACTCTTGGCATCAAACAGATTTAAATACAGATTATTTTTTTTCCTATCCTGTTTTAATGAACCATACTTCATCTTCCCCAAAGGGTCTGCAAAATGCTTTACAGCCAGTTTTGATTAGCTGCTTATTAAAATATATGTATCTTTTTGAATATTTTTTTTTAATTTATGTATGGTTTAGGACTATTGTTTGTGATGCATCTCACCGACCTAAAAGTACAAAACGCAACTCTCAAATATCACTCAATCACCACAAAACTTATGGATGATCTAATGTTCAATATAAAGTGTCTTTAATTTGTAGTTAAAAGAAGTAGGTCTGCATTTTTTCTTTTTACTGCTGTAATACAGCATTTGACTACTTAGTATGCTATCTGTTCAGCCTGGATGAAATTAAAAATGATTCAAATTACTTCTTTGGGGAAGTCAAGAAGTCAAGTTATTTTTTAATATTATTTTTTCTTCGCTGTATTTTGTACTCCTATTTTTGTGAGCTAAGTAGATAGACTCTAGTAATGCCTGTAAATATGAAAAACGCAGAATAAAAAGTATCTTAAAATGTGTGATTTGGAGAGCAGCTCTACATGTTGTGTTTAACAGGTGCCTTCCACTGTGAGCAGATGGCCCCAGCCAGGGCTGATGTACAGACAGAGGAGGAAACAAACCTTTATTGTGGTCTGAAAGTGTGTGATACCAGAGGACGCCCCTGGATCCCTAACTTGCTATATGAAACACTGAGTGGTGTGACCTGGGTACCTGGACCCCCTGCCCCGAGCCCACGGAGCGGAGCTCTTCCCCTACCAGGGCATGTGCTGCCAGGAGGGAACCTCAACATAACAAAAAGGGAAAGAATCTGATTTGAACTATGTTTCTATGAAAATGAAAAGTCAATTACAGTTTTCTGATACAAATGCTGCTTTTGCTTTATGCTTAACAAAGAAGAGACATTGTGCTTCCCAAGTCTTACCTTAAATGATGTGCACACATCTATATATATCTAAGTGTATTATATATATATTTCTAAGTAGATTATATATAGACATATGTATAAGATGAAGACACGATTGCAGTTTTATAACTTACGGTTTTAATGGCTCCCCTAGGGAATATATTTAATTTTTTTTTTTTTTTTTTTTTTGGGGGGGAGGAATTTAAATAAGCATTTTTCATGTCTGCTTAAAATAAAATCAAGCATGCTATATGTCTTGAAATATTGCAAAGACAGACAATATCCAGAACTCTTCCTTGTATAACTCTCATTGGTTCCTAGAGTTTTTGGTCATATGTTTAACTGGCAATGGCATCTAGTATTATAGATATATACTATATAGTTTCTACATATTTTTAGAACTTTTGAGATGATTGACATACTTTATCAATAAATGAGGTATTTTCATGAATTCAGTTTGTGTTGGAGTATATTTGGTTACTGTTTAAGGCTTATGTAAAAGAAATTTGGGTTTTACTCCACATATTTCCTTGTAACCTGGGCACAAATTTTCCATTATGGTTGCTACACATACCCCTTTTCGAGATGCATAAGCATATGCCAGTTAGAGACTCTTTATCAAGAACATCCTGTTAATCTTCTTCATTTAATGGAATTTTTTTCATCCTTTTCTTGGTAATCTGGCATGAAGAGGGAACAGATTTATCAGAGCAGCTCCCTGGCAAATTAAGCTCTTAGACATTTAACAATTTGTGAACTGACAGAACTTCTTGACAAACTTTGTCCCTTCTAAGTCATATTTCACTTACAAAGTATATGCAAAACTGTTTCCTGGATCCTGTCCCCTCTCAGTGTTTGAATATTTGCCTTGTTCCAGGTTACTAGCTTTCATCTAATGAATTTGAAAAACAATAGCTGATGCAACTCCTTCAAATCCAAACTACTAATAAGGTGAAGCAATTGTTTCACCCAATTTCAGCTGCAAATAATGATGGCACCACACCTTCAGTGAGATCCATACGAATGGGGCCTCTGAGCTAAAAGAAACACCCATAAAATCAGGAGTGTTACATGCAGAGTTCTGCTTCATGTACTGCATTTGAATATTAGCCCTATTTTTGATTTTGCTATATGTAAAAACACCCAGTATATTTCTGAGTCAAATACAAACACAACCAAGTCTTTATATACTGAAACACTGCATACCACACTTCAACCTACAGCAAACTAATTGCTCAGAAATACAATTTTAAAAAATAGGCCTTCTTTGGAAATTTAAACATATCCTTCCTTGACTATTAAGGCACAAGCAAGATGGTAGGCAATATTAATGATTTTCCTGAAAGCAGTAGGATGGGGCAGGGGAACAGACTCAAAAGCTTCTCTAAATGAGTTATGTGGGAACTGATTTCAAAATAAAACTTAGTGGAACTATACAAGCTGTTACTCCATTGGGAATCTACAGAGCATTTCATTAGAAATGAAAGGTTATAAGCATTCCAGCGTTCTCACAATTGACCTTTTACTAGATGACTTTCTAAAGTCTTGTTGAATGCCTCTAAGGATGCAAATGTATTTTCTTCAAAAGGCAGCAACTCTGAACCTTGCATGAAAGCAGTCTAATTGAGAGCATTACAGAATTGTTGAGCTCAATCTACTGTATTGAAAAACTCTATATGTGTTTCTTTGTAAAAAGTAGTTTACCTTTTCTAATTCTGACACAGCTTTTTCATCCTTAGCTTTGCCCTTTACATCAATCCTGTTCCTCTTCCTTTCTTTAACTTCTCAGCATGGGTTAAAGGGACTGAAGCTAAGAAAGCAAGAGAAGTTTTCATAAAACATCTGCTTCTGGTATCGATTGCTGGTTGGTGTTATAGATGATGCATGGGTGAACGACTCCAGCTGATCTCTTGTTGTTGAGGCAAGACAAATTAAGAATAAAGGGTTTCTGCAAAGTTGTTATCTGTCCATATATTGGCACCCCAGGATTTGTTAATGCTTTCCGAGAACGGCACCTTATTTTTTAGGTAAGCATTGGAAGTGTTTAATGAGCAACAGTGTCATTTCTTCTTCAAGGGCTGAGAGAAGCTAGAAAAGATTTTATGTTTTTTCCATTGATACTGACATTTTAGAGGTACTGGGATGGAAAACGAGAAAGAAAAAAAAAAAAGATAAAAGTTCTAATCTCTGTCTCTTGGCTGAAACTGTTCCACTTAAAGAAAACAAAGGTTAAATATTTATTGTGTGATAAAAAGAATAACTTTGTAGCTTTACAGCGCTGAGGAAGCAAATCTTCACAGCTCCAAGCTAAGGGTTTTCATTACTGAATTGCTAATACTACATAGATGGACCTCCCATGATCTCAGAGTTTTGAGTATATTCATAAAGGGCAGGAGCTTCGGTGTGAAACAGAGCATCAACATGATTCTTACTTCAGGCTTGAGAGAATCTTAAAAATGAGATCAAATCAAATAAAAAAAAAAAAAAAAAAAAAAGTCCAGTAATAAAAATCTTCATTTATTCATTTAGCTCTATGTACTCTTGTAAAGAGTTTTTGCAAGTTTTTTAAACATAGGCTTACTTTATGAATAAACTCATTTTGTCATCAAAATGGATACACGCATCTATTAGATCTTGGCACTGGTGCATTCCTGGTTTCACAACAAGGGTACTAACTCAACATTTGGAAACATCTTTTCTATGGAGATATTACAAAAAAGCAAATAGGTAAATCAATATCTATTCTTTATTTTATAATTGAAGAATATTGAATTTATCATAAAATTTCTATACTCATTTAGATTTGTTTTCAACAATGCTTATTATGAAATGTTCTACAGTATTAATTACAATAAAACATCACGAACTTACTAGGCAGAAAACAATCTAATTGGAAGAACTCTGATTACTTTAACGATGGCTAACACTACATTACTTAGTCTTAGATAAATATTTTTTTTAATAATTAGTACTTGGCTTTTAATAATTGTATTAGGAACCAATTCAAGTTTGTGTCACATTGCACTTGCAATCTGGGCTCAAGCATGTCACTTATTTCTTAAAAATGTCTCTAAAATAAGAATTTCTTTCTCATCTTGAACTTAGGTCTTTGCTGCTTTTTCTTATGATTTTATTATAAGAACTGGTGTGGGGATAAACAGCCAAAGTGTGATATTTGCTGTAGATTTTCTCAGGGAATATTTTTTTAAATGAATGTCATGAATCTCTTATATACTATTAGTTTTATAATTTTGGAACACATTGGATATCTAGGAATGATAACAGTTTTTATTCAAGTGTGATACCTAAATTAGTCAGTAGTCCATGGCTGTTAAAAAATTAATTTTCCAAGATTCTAGAAAATTTTTTCCATGTAACAATAACAGTTTGCCAAGACCTAACTGGGAATGCATTACAAGTTATTTCAAAACACCTAAATCTTGTGTTTGTTTATGATCTGATATGCTGGGTTCAATGACTACTGTGTTGATATTTTTTTTTTTTTAATTTAGTAAATTACATAGTCATTCAACATGATTTAGTTAATATCGACATGCTTTTTGGATGGTATGTTTCATTCAATGCATGATGTATTTGATGCAGCAGGCACTGTGATTTTGATTCAATATATTAAGTATCTGATTAGATAGGTTATGTATCTGTTTCAGAATATGACTGATTTAATAGACTATGCTTTTATTTCTGTGTAAGCTGCAGTAAATTCTCCATTTATTTAATTCAGTATATGATACATTGGCAGTATATGTAGTTGTAGTTAATACATTTATGGGAGTATGTAATTTATCTGCAATATTCCTGAATTTTGAATAAGCTGTATTTCACATATACCCTCGGAGGCTAGAAGGCAACTTTAAACTCATGATACCAAGAGTACTGAGCAAGCTCATTTGTGGCAAATGTTACTGAATACAGATCACGGTTTATAAATGTTTCTGTTTGTGAAGCATCTTGAATTCCAAAAGGCCTTCACAGAACCTCAGATTACATGTTCCAAAATTATTGTCTATATAAAAATAATCCAATAGAGACACTTGACAGCAATACTGTAACCTTATTGGAGACATACATGCAGCGCTTCTTTTATAAACGTGCGAAAATATAGTACAGACAATAAGTCAAGTAAAAACTCAGAAGATCCAGTCATTCTGCTGTCTGAATTCTGAAATAGTATGACACAAGTCAGTATCTTCATACTGTTTGTAAGTGTTCTGGATCAGATGTTTAACAGAAGAGACAACTAGAAATAGCTAAGACAATTTTATTAAGAATTCAACCCTTAAATTATGGAATGAGAAAGGAAAAAGATCTTATGAAACTTGATGAGAGAGTAAGACAAAAATACAACATTTGGTGCTGAATTTGCATCTTCTCATAGATTCCATCCTGTATATTTGTCAGGACAGTTTCTAGAATCCTTTTCTTAATTGCTTGATCACTTACATGAGTCTCTATAAGTATTTATAATGTGGTGTTTAAAGCGCCAGATAAATTGAGAAAAATCATAATAGATCTTTCCCAAAAAGAAGAAATTGTAATAACTTTAATAATAATATTCAATCAGTTGCAAAGGTGGAAAACTACATAGATCAGTGTTATATTTGCTCAATGAAATTAAAAAAAAAATCCTAAAGACAATGGAAAAAATTGTTGCAATTGCTCAAAACCAGAATTCCATATTTCTTTTTCATTTCCTCAAGTACTGAATTATTTACACTTGTCAAAAAATATTTTGTAGTTTACTGTCTTTTGCTGTGTAGAAGCAACAAAGTGCTTTCAATCTCTCAGGTTGTTTGGAACTTAGGAAGAAATATTTCATCTGTTAAAGATTTGAACTGCTTCCTCTCCTGAAAAAATTAAGTTCCCTTCTGTTACTTGCTGTGCATTGCACTATATGTTTTTTTAAAGTAACTTCTGAAAGTAGAAAATGCAATTCTGCCTTTCAAAATGTAAAAAATACCTATGCCTCAATTTGGTTGGTAGAGTCCTGAAGCAGATTTAGTGTGTCAAGTACATAAATTTATCTCCATCTGCATTTCATGCCAAGCTAGGACAAAAAAAAAAAAAAGAAAAAAAAATAAAAACAACAACAACAACAACAACAACAACAAAACCACAAAGAGATAGCTAACTGGTGGTGCTTTCAAGTACAGCATAAAATTAACCCTGCTTCACACCTAGTTGATGCATTCTAAACAGAAGAGCGACAGATGAACACTACTTTCCATTACTTTGTAGTTATACAATAGAGTGTGATAAAATACTTAGATGCTTGTAATGAAGAAAAGTGTAAAATGGTTTAGATATTGGGCAGCTGGTAGTGAAGAGATTTAATAATAACTGGTGCTTTAAAAAAAAAAAAAAAAGTGGATGTAGAAGGAAACAGGAAAAAATAGAATTCCTGGAAATTAATCATAAAGAGTCCAGAATCTCCATTCACTTCATCTAGAGTAATTCGACTGTTCCAAGAAAATGTTTCATTGTATCTTTCTCATATAAAAGTAACAAAATTTCACTTTAAAGAGTCTTCTTGCTTGGCCCATATTTGTGTGTATGTGCACACCACTTATCTGTGGGACAGGTGGACAGAGGTATTGATTCGTTACCTGCCTGAACCTTACCATGCTGCCTCTCACATTATGTACAATGTTTTAACACCATCTTAATTCACAGTGCACTTCTCCCACACATGCCTGTATGTAGCTGAAGAAGGGCTGCCAGGGATTTTCACTTATAATGAAATGTTTATATCATCCTACTCTGTTCCATATATTTCTGTAGAGTATAATGTGGAAAATGCAGGAAATGTACCTTTAGCCAAGACTTTAGGTAACATCAATTTAGTGAATCAGCCTCGAGGGAGCCATGACTGCTGATGCAATTTAACCAAACATTAATACTAAAGTTAGGTCTACTGTAAAAACTTGCCAGTATGGATCTGTCTGTCAGGGATCTCATGAGTTCTCTCCAGCCAATGCAGGGCTGCTGGCAAGTTAAATTCAGAGGTTGCTAAAGAAGAAAACTAAAGAACACTTTCTCTGGTAAAACTGTATATCCTTTAGGAGAGCTAGAATACCTGTTCATAAAATAATAATTCTGCTGATAGATGCTAGCTCCACAGGAAAAGTACCAGTTTTCTCACTTAGTGGTTGACATCCAAAAACTGCCGTCAAATATTAAGAAATGTGCCCAAGATCATCTTAGAGTCAACAAGCAGAAATGGGCACCATCAGGTAATAATTTTAGATATGTTTCAGTGATATTTGGGATGATTAGCTCACTATTAATCCTTTAGCCTTACATGAGAAGAAATTCATCTTAGTAACATTTTGCTAATATTGTGTTTCAGAATTGTAGTATTGATTATTAGTTGCAGCTGTAGATATGACCTAATTTGAATCAAAAGCACAATTGCATTTTTATTGTCATACATCATCCCAATATAATCAATTACCTACTTTGATGATTTTATTATGAAGACAGAAACAAGCCTTGTTTAGCATTTTAGTTCAGTAACTTCCATTACGGGTACAGTGCTTTAAATTCCTTGAGGTCCTAAGAATTCTTGCAAACACCTCAGCAGTAAGTCAGTCTATTGCAGTATAGGTTTGCACAGGATTCTGTTTTGGCAAGTAAAACTGATTTGTGTTTCATTCTGAGTTGCACTGTAGAAGTACTCTGACTCCATTGTTCATTGCTAGAGATTTGCATAAGATAATATCTTATGACTAGGCAGATTCTGTTGGACACTGAATGCAAAACCAATAACTTCTTTTACTGTTCATATAATGATCACATAGCAGTTTTCTCCTTATCTGATTTAAAATTAAGATGCATTTTGAAGATAAGCAAAAATCAGATGTCATATAATATTTATTTGAAGATATCCACTTTTAAATATACCTTAGTGATTTTTCATGACAGATAATTTGAGAACTCCAAGCTTCTGATAACTTCATTAACAGAAATATCTGAATTTTAATTCAGTTTAAATAATGCATTTGCTGAACTAAAATGTACTTGGAGTTTTTTCTGTTTAATATCTTAACGTCTATAACGAAAGCCTATTTGAACTCAATAAAAAATCCCAGAAGTTGCTTTCTTATTAGCCTGTTGGTTCATTTACATTTTTCAACAGCTACCCTGAAAGTTCACACAAAAAAAAGCATATTACATGGAGTTCGCACTACCTCTTAAAGATTTAGAGAAGTCTAAAGTGGATTCTATATGCCTATTCAAATTCCACATACCTATTCAAATAAATGGTAAATTAGTAACTTTCAATGAATTAGCATAGTGTGCTTAAAATTATAATCAGCTTAATTCAGAATTCTGTCAACTGGTTTTATTTTATGAGTCTGGTAAATTAAGCAGGCGTATTTTGTTAGTATTTTTTCAAAGTTATGAGTTGCTATATTTCAACAATGATGTAGGTGCAGATTTTAGTTATTACTTGCCATTAGTAATGACAGTTTTTAATGTTTAGCCTCTCAAGGCCATGATCCCTTATGACTTTGTAGAGCTATGGATATAATGTCATTGAAAATACAAGTACTTACATAGATGACTGCAATTAATGTTAAAGGGAATTGGAGATTTATATGTGCCACTGCCATTATCACTAATGGAAATTTCACATGTAAATTGCCATGCATGGAAATAATACGCTTCTTAGTACACTTTATCTAAAAGTCATCTGTGCAAGCAGTCAATTTAAATCATAAATTCAGTCCTCTTATACCATGGCAAATATTTCTTTTTAAAAAAATCAGGTTATCAATTCTAATGTTAAGAACTGTCTTTATACTATTTAAATTCTTTAAAATTAAGGGCTACAGTATGCCTGACTGTGACATGCAGCTTCCATCGATTTCCTGAGATCACAGGCACTTGAAACACAACATTGAGAACTCACAACTCTACCACAACTTTTTTGGTGTACTTGCTCACAGCAGACTGGTTTCCACTGAGTGACAGGCATCAAGAATGGCTGAGCTTCAAAAGCTAATCAATGACTCCTTGGCACCAAAATGAGCTCTTGAAGTGGTATATGGCTAGGGCATTTCTGAAAGATCTTCTTGAGAAAAAAAATCATACCAATCGATTGATGGTATGAGGTAGTGAGATCTTACCATGGGAAATTATTCTCTTTCCTCTAGAAGTAACATAGGCAATGAAAGTTAAAGAAATCATGTTGTAATGTGCAATGTTCTCTAATGTCTCGGAAAATTGCAAATGCCCTCCCATCTGCGAGGAGTGTGCAATCCCAGGACAACAGGAATAAAAGTTGGATCACCCACCTCTCACTATTTCTAATACAGAAATGTAAGTCAACTGATATAGGCTACTACTTTGTCACAGTTGTTTTGATAAGATAAAAAAGATGCTATTGTGTATGCACAGTGCAAAAGGTTGTCTGAGATACAGATGTTGTGGTTTGGCAATGTAAAACAGGAATGAAACAATTCCAGAAATCAAGTCCAAGTCTGACAAATTTCATTGCAGGGACAAGTAAAGTGATCAAAAAGCAAACTAAGCCAACAGAGCTGTCTGAAGCTACTTGGGTTGCTAAACTTAAGACTGAACTCAACATGGCTATCAAAAGTAGTAGAGACATAGCTACTGAGAAGAAAGAGATAAGATAATGAACTTGGAGCCAGATGTCTGGAAAGTCTTAAAAGGAAGAATCCAGCATTAATGGACAGTCCTGGTTTGCTGTCCTCCTTCCAGAACCTTTCCAATAGTTTACGCAATGCTGGCTAACCACCAGAAACAGTCCTTGGAGCCCTGACTGGAGCTCAGTTTCCTGCAGAGTAAATATCCTGCCGACTGTCATGTATATCTGCCTTTTTGCTTCCTTTCTGCAAAGTGAAAACACTCCACTGAGGAAGTACGCAGCCCAAATCAGTTCAATGGTGTGTGAGCTGGAACAGGCTAAGTTTGATAACCAACATTGTTTTGGGGTTATTGTATTTAAAAATGATGGTATTTAATGCTATTGTTTGATCAGTTCCCTCTGTCTCAAAGGTAGATATCAAAGTCAAGAAGCAAGGTTTTTCCAGGAGTCTCAAATGTGTTTACACCTTGTAGTAGAATGCAGTGCAGAGATAATTGCACTAGAACTGAAGGGACCACGCCAAGTAGTATTTTGCATTTGGAGTAATTACCTCAGATATGTGAGGCTTCTGGCTCACATGCAGTATCAGAAAGCAATTTCCACTGGATAAAATTTATGCAATATAATGATATGTATATTCTTATGATGAAAAATTGATAGAAGTATTTTATACATTTTTATAACGTTGGCATTGATGTTTTTATTATTATTTTATTAGAGTTCTTCATGTGAATCCAAGATTCTAGATAATTTTGTAGTTGTTTGTTTGTTTGTTTAAGCATAAAGACTAAATAACAAAGATTTATTTTTGTTCTAGTCTTGCTTCTGGACTTTATATATAATATATACATATGGAAAAGCCATTAAGTACTCCAGTAATTTACAGGGTCCATGTAACAACTTGTTTAAATTTTAGTGATATTACCTCTGCAGAACTGACTATGCACTTAAGTTATGCCATAAGAAAGGAGCACACAGTTAATTTTTTCTACATTTGTACATTGTTCTTGTACAATTCTGTCACGTCCCCACTTCTCTCTCTGGAGTTCATCTTGCTTCTGATTTCTTCTTGCACTTTCACTGCAGTACAGTTTTTGAACCCATGAATGAGCTTCTTTCGAGTGTATTTAGAGAGCCTTACAACTCTGTACAACTATGTGATTATTTTCATAGTTTTCCTTTCTTCATCTCTGTCACAAACAAGCATTTAAAAAATTTTGTTCTGGCCAAGATTATTATTTTACTTTTGACTGCTTCTAGTGCATAATTTCTCTTATGTTCCTGCAATAGTGAGGTCTGTGATTTGCAGGGTTTTTTTTCTTGTTGTTTTATTGGGATTTTAATAGGCTACAGTTTCCTTTGTTTTCTTTATACAGTAGCATGCACCACTTTGAAATGTAAACCATTAAGAGAGACTAACCTAAATGTTCATTTTATTTCCAAGGCTAAAAAGGAGTGATATTAGGATATTAAGAACTTAGTATTAAATAACACATTTTCAGTGTTTCAGTGTATAGTGTAGACAAAACCTGATGCGTTTTCCTGTGCTAAACTGCTTGAGGTAAAGCCTAGCAGAGTAGGATTTACTTCATCCATTAAACAAGTTTATGAAGACATTAACTTTTATCTACACTAGGTGTGTTACCTAATGAGCTCAAATCAGACTTCCATGGTTTAAATCCATAACGGAGGTTTAGACATAACTATATCCTTTTCCTTTCTGCTTTTTAGGAGTTTGTGCCTTTGTATGTCCAGAAACTGCTTAAAATACTAACTCTCCCACTGTACTAGGCTTAGGTGATACAGTTAATGGTCGTGTACCTGCTCCAGGTCAACATGCTGAGAACAGTAGTAAAGTCAAACATTATGATCAAGGTGTCCCATTTCCTAACAATATAAAGACAATATTTGCTTGATTTACATAATGCAAAATTCTCTGTTTAACTTTGTTTCCCTTGATAAGAATTTCAATTGCGTTTTGATATTGTATTTCATATAACTCTTATATTGGCGTAGGTTTTTGACATATGTCACATTTAGATAAGACCATACTCTTAGTAAAGTTCCTTCAAAGTGAAAAATGCCATTGCAATTTCACTGTTTGTTAACTACTCCCAAGTCTTAATGCCATGAAGGGCTCCTACTTTACATCTACAGCAAATTACTTGAAAGGTGCTTTTTATTCCTCTTCTTTTGTCCTAATTAGTTTTTCTGTCTTTTTATCTAGAAAAGACATGAAGAAATTACAACTTGCTATGCAAATTTATTTTAGCCTAGTGAAACAGTTTAGTTAGGCAAATGGTATCTTCAAAGTTAGTTATAATCAGCTGATAATTTCAACTTTTTCATTTATTCCAAGTGTTGCATATGCGATCTTCCTAGATGCTTTATGATGAAGTTTTATTGAAATTATATTGCACTAAACTACTACTTAGAAGTTATACATGTTAATTTATAAGTCTAACCTTTCTTCTAGTCTTACATATTGAAGGTACAATGAAAGAACATAAACCTGTTATGACGACGAAAGCAAGAAATAAGAAATTGTAAAATGCCATGAATTGCATTCTTGATTCTCTCCTGACATCAAAATCTGAGAGATTAACTCAAAACGTAGCTTTAACTCAATTTCCTTCTCAGCAAAAGTAGCTATATAATAAGTTTTGAGTTTATTTGTTTCACACTGTTCTGAATCCCTCTTCATGTCAATTTTATCAAAGGTTATGTTGAAAATGAAAGAATTTTGTTTATTTTTGGGGGGGAGGAGGAGACAGAAATATATCCTTTAGTGTGTCCTGTGCTTTTCCATAGCAAAATGCATTTATTTTGACAACAAAACTTGTCTTTCAAGTGTAGAAGAAGATAGGTGACTGAAAACAACAAAAACCTTTCAATAAAGTAAGCCATTTGGAATTTTGGAGACCCAAAGTATTTCTTGCCCCATGGACTTAGCTTTTATTGAGGACAGTCATAAATAACTTTAAAATATTCCAGTGTGATAGGATTGAACTGCAGATTAGGTCATTATGGAATTATAGTTCCCTTGCTTAATGATTTTACAAAATTGCCTGGCAATCCAACAAAGAAAAGGAGCACAACGTGGTGAATGCAGGCTAATTAAACCAATAATTGCTTCTTGTTGTGTTCCCAGATAATGTGCCCCTGATAATTTTAAACGAAGTCTTGAAGCTGACTTCTTGGATGAAATGCTGTGCTAGTTAAAGCTTCACTAACTCTCTGTGTGCTTAGAAACTGGCCTACTTCTCAAGGTCCCTTGCATTGCTCAGGCAAATACTGTCATGACACACAAAGAGTACAGGAATAGCTTTCCTGTATGTCAGGTAATGAGGCCCTGAATTTCTGTGTTTTCCCTCTTTGCAATATTGTGACTAGATGGTCTGATTTCCCTGAACAATTCTGAAATTAGAGGCTGTAAATTAAGTCTTTCATGTTCAAAGTTCTGCTTCCTTTTTTATTTTTTTTTAAGACTTAGGAAAAGATGCAAACTTCTACATATCTCAGGAATACTAGTCTAGAGTAACTCTATTGAGATTTATGAGGATTTTTTTTTAGTTATATCTATGTCAAATGCAAGTATGTGACTGTTGACTGGTAGCTGTGTTTAGAACTTGGGAAAGATTTCATGAAGTCTCCAAGAATTGCAAGGTGATCTTCAAAAAGATATGAGGTATGATTGGAAACTTAAAATGTTGAATTTGGAGGAGTCTTTATTTAGAGGAAGGATCTTTATCAGTTAATCATGTAAAAGGAAGTCTTCAGACAAATTTGAAGTATAAATTCTGCTACAGATATATATGCTTATCATGCTGCCTCACCTCTGCAAATAAATACATGTGTTTTTTATTTATTAAGCAATATGTATTTTAGGTCACATGTAGTCTGACAGAAAACCTGTTTTAATATGACTAACAATTTTATGAAACTGTAGGACTATTTGATATTATATGATCTTGGGTAAATATATTTTTTTTTTCTCCATTGGTGCTTAAGGATTTTTACTGAAATATTGGACTGTAGTCTAATAAGTTTCCAGTTTTTTTTTCTATTCTGAATTATCTTTGCATTGTCTGAATAGAATGACATAAATGAAAAAACAGGTAGGTTTTCAAAAGGGTTGTTGAACCATTATCATCGGGTCCTTCAAAGTTAGACAAAATGTAAGTTAGTGTTTTAGGAGCTGTGAATGTATTCTGCCTCAGCATAAGAAGAAGGTATGATATATTAGACTAGTCTGAGAAGTGTAATGCATATTTTTGGAGGTGTGATTGCATCTTAACTATCCAAAAATATTCATTTAGGAAACTAGAAATACAAAATAAAAACATAGATGTGATTTTTCAAAGTTTATTTTCTAGTTCTGAGAAGCTATTTAAAATCACAACTTCTGGAATTACGAATAGAAACAGATTTGTCAGTCATTCCCAGTAGCTACCATTTAACTGAATGCATATATGATGTGTCTGCTGCAATCTGATGTAATATCTTAAAACCAAAAATTAGAGTCTGTTAGATCACAAGATCTAAAATTCCCATTGGTATTCACAAAACAGTAGAAGTGAAACCTGGCAGCAGAACTTGCCAATAGTCACTTTTGTATTAATTCTTACAATACATGTTCATGACTGAAATCTGTAACTACATTGCTCAGAAAATGCCTCCCAGAATTTGTAGTCTTGTAAATTGGTAAGCATACACTTAGGAATTGTGAAACTGCATTTTTTTGTTGGCTTTTTAATGAGAGATAGGTCCAATATATCTTAGTTGGCAGCAACTGGGCAATGAACAGCAATATTGCTAGTGAAGGTTTTATTTCTATTTGCTCTGTGTCTTGTTAAGCTTTACTGATATAAAACCATCTGTTTAAAAAGCTGTAAAAAACAGACTGCCAACACACATAAAAGCTCAGCACAACAAAATAGTCTTAATATCTACTGGCAATGCAATGTAAAAATGGATGAGGATGGAGGAATGGATGGAGAGGAAGACAAAATTATGTAGGGACAAGCCTTAATTTCCAAGTGAACAGCTGAACTGTTTATGATTGATCGTAATAGTTTCCTTTTTCTTTAGTGAATATCTTGAGTTGTCTTGAAACAGTTTTAAATATTACATACAAGTATATTTTTTAGTCTTATTGGACTATACACGACCTAAATATAATGCAAGCCAGAAGTAATTCAAACTGAAAATACAAATGTAAGGGCGTACATGTAACAGCAATAATGTCATTCACACCAGGACACTGAAAACCTCAGGGTTTAATTGAATCAACCATCAAGTAACTGACTGCTACCATTATCTCAGAAACAAATTGGAAAAAATTACAGTTTGTCAACAAAAAGATTTTCCAATATATTTGTCCTCAATAAGTTCTGAAGTAATATTGGCAAAATGGATGAGGTACTTTGAAGTTATATGCATTACTTTATGTGAATACGTTATTTAAATCTCTTATTTAAAATTGAAAAATTATTGGAACTGGCTGTAAAATTTTTCATAAGACCTAGTTGTGTTTCAAAAAATGAGAAATGGATAAGCAAGTGTTACATTATAGCTACAAGATCTTAATAACAAATGCATCTTAATAATGCAATAATTATATAAAGCTGATATAGAACTGTGCATAGCAGTTAACTTTTTCCTCCTGGATAAATATAATAATTTTTTTTCCACATGAAAAGATGATTTACTAATAAACGGAATTATTCACAGTGATTGTTAGATCATAGAATAGTCTATAAATAATAAAGATCCCAATTCTGACAAAGTACAAATCTAGATTTTGCTATCCTTGCTATGGACTCCCTAACACATAATATGTAAGTTTTTTTGAGATCTGGGTAAAATGTGCATTCTGATTATTCATAAATATTATGCTATATTATATTGCATAAAATATTTTCTGTCAGGTCATATGTTGTCTATAATTAAAATACTGGGAACACTTGTGTACAAAATTGTTTTACAAAATAGAGATGCTTTTTATCAATCAAATCAATAATTGATCAATTATGATGAATTGTTAACTAGACTTTTATTTATTTGTTGTCTCTAGGCATCACAGTTCCACTGCTGTTGGTTAAAAAGGAAAGCATATCAACTAAGGGAAGAAACAAGAGAAGCAGTAAACTAAAAGAAGTTAAATCGTCATCCAAATCACTGTCAGAAAATGCAGAAAAATAATTGTCAAACCTAGGTCTTATGAGGTAGAAAATTTTACTTTTGATTGATACTGGTGATTAAAAGAGTTTAAAATTAAGAAAAGATATCCAATAAAGAACGTATTTTCAATATAGTGTGGTATGGGAGGGAAAATATAACAGCAAAAATAATTTGTAAACAGTGCCTGGAAATGAGAATATACCTGCACAGAGCTTTGAACTATAATTATTATATTATTGTATCCACCTGTATCCATACATCATGAAGCAACAGAGGGTTTCAGAGGAAAAGAGCTACATGACTGATTCAGCCCAGAAAATATGTTTTGTAATAAAAAGATCGAACTATTTCATCTTTCTGCGAGAAAATGAAGTGACTTGACAGCCTATAACTACCTTTCTCAGACTTCTGACTGTAGCTTTCTTATTATTCAAATAGAAAAGACAGAATAAAATCTGGAGTCAGACTAAAAGTGAAGTGACAAAAATTGCGGTAATTAGTATTAAACATTTGGACACTTATTTATAGGCAACAGAATTTGAATATTTGTGTGACTCTTTACGGATAGAGACCTTAATCGTGTTTAATTTTAACTTTGAAGGCTGTATACTTTAAATACGTATGCTTAAAATGTTTGATGGTGTATTTAATACCTTTAAAACATGGCTTACTGATTTTTTACTCATTCCACTTACAGAGTAACTATTTTTTAAAAATTACCATCTTAAAATCAGTGGATATACGCCACACTTACTTTTTCGCAAGGCTTTAATATTTATTTGTATTTATTTTTAATGGCTAAGTAACAGATGGTTAGATTTAAGGCACTGTTCCCCCTGGGTATTTAAAATAGGCAAAGATATGAGAAGAAATGAAAGGGAAAAAGAAAAACAGATGTTGTGAAGCTGCTGCTGAGACATCGGAGGATAAGCAGATGTCTTCCAGCTTCACCAGTCAGTTCTGCAAAGGTGTTGACCATTTGTGAGAGATTATATAGTGACATTTGTTTCTCTGAACATGGATGAAATATTTGTCTAGGCTTTGAATTGAAAGGAAATAGGCTAACTGGCCCTTTTTCACTTGATCTTGAAACTACATTAAAAAAACTGCCACTTGCAGTTCCAATTATCGCTCGTATTTATAAACAAAACTTTTTGCCTGTTTCTTTGGAAACTGTTTATTCTCAAAATTGCCAGCAATACTTTAGGCTTTTAAGAGTATTTTTAACCATTTCATAATTGATAAATAACACATACCAGCAAATACATATGACATTTTTTCTATACTAGACGAATGAAAATACTTGATGGAGTGACAGTTAACACAGCTTAATGTGTTAGCTGCCATGAATTCATTCTTAGGATATGACTGGCTTAGATAGTGGCTTATTTACATCACTTACACACATATCTGGTGGTAAGACAAATCTCGAAGTTATTTAAATAATATAGTATAAAAAGTTATACTGAATCTTCAATGGACTTTTCTGTGTGGGCACAGTCTGATGTTATTGCAGCTATGCAGCCTCAGGATGATAAATGACCCCTTCCGCCTAAAATGTGGCCAGAGTTGTCATACTATCATATAGCAGACTGGCTAATGTTTCAGATCTCACCTGATGAAAAATCACTTAAAACTCAGGCTTTGTAATTCTCGGTGTTAAATTTCTGAAGTTCTTCCTGTGATTCTAGTCTTTTCCATGAGTTGCCTTTCAAAGCCATACTCCATGTCTATGTAGAAAGCTCCCAGTTTCAGGTGTTCTTTGAGAAGGTACTGGTGTTTGCAAGGGAAGTGATCAGTTTTTCATTTGTCAGCATAGTTTCAATAAGAATATTTTTCCTAGAATCTTGAACTGTGTCTTGAACCCCAAGGCACTGTACACGTGAAGGAAAGAAAATATTTTACAGCCGCCTCTTTGTTTTTTCCCCAATGAGACCTCATTATTTCAAGTTTTTTTCGTACTATGAAAGCATAAGGTAGGAAGAGTGCAAGGTCTTATTTTTTGGTGGTGTCAATAGTAGTATGTCTGTTCTTCAAATCAAGGAATCTTTTTAAAGATAAGGCAAACTAGGGTTTTTTTGTTTGGTTTTGTTTTTTACTTAGACTTTCTTTTCCTTCACCTTCTGGTAGGCTATGTTGTAAGTATATGTAAATGTTTAACTGTCTTGTTTACAAAGTCATGCTGTTTTCCAAAAGTACACTGTTTTTGAAAACAGTGTACATAGTTTATTTTATATGCGAAAGATTTAGATATTAGTAAAGACTTTTTTTTTCCTAATTTTGGTTAACTAACGTCTAGCCAGCCAAGCAGAACTAACAGTGCCCAGGTAATATGTAAACAAAGCAGTGGCAAAAGACAGAAAGACCAACAGTTCTGACAATGTTAACAATATTACCATTAATTCGAAGGATTGAGCTTGACTGAGCTTACAGTCCTTGGAAAATTCCAAAATATGTGATAGCATTCTACACATGAAGAGATGTTGAGATAATACCAAAGAAAAATAAATACACAAGTACAAAAACTTACTAATCAACTTTGAACAGAGCTACAGTCTCATGACAAGTTATCGTCTATTAAAATACCAATATGCAACACCAAGAACTGCAGATAGCTGACTGGAAACAACATCAGAAGCTTCATTCCTCTCTTATCACTAAGATGTATGAGGTACTAATGTTTCTATTCTTCCTGAAATCCAAGGAATTTACAGATCTTTCTGTTAGAGGGGTATGTGTTATGTGTTAATATCAAATGTTTGGTAATGATTTATAGACTCTTAAATGTATAGAATGTCCTTCTGCAGGAAGCAAGATTAAAGAAATAGAAGTATATGAAGGGGAATGACCCCTTTTCTTGCAAAACTGTCACAATTTATGTTTAAATGTAACACAAAAAAGATACTCTAGATACTGCCTGATCTGCAGAGAGCACAGGAGTAAGATAAGGCAAAATATAAACAAATTTTAATTAAAAAAAAAAAAAAAACAAATAAATATTTACTTTGCATATAGACTAAAAATCAAACTGATTCCCGGATTTAAAAGCTGGCATCAAACAAGAGCAAAATGCAGTCTCATGACATTTTTACCTATATGATTTCTTGGAGCATTTGGAAATTCACGAGGAAAGTCTTTGCTAGTTTAATCCCTAGAAATTATTCAGTAATTCTTTCTCTGCTCCAAGATTCACCAAAGCTCTGCTAAAATATTTTCTTCCCAAAATTTAATGTAATAGCAATTACACTAGTAATAAATTAATATAACAAGGCATTGTATTACTTTTCAATTATTCTCTCAGGAGCAACATTTGACATAAACAAAGTCTCAGAATCTGTCCCATAATTAGCAGTTCAACATTTTCTAAAGTGAAGAGATATAAAATGAATCATTAATTATTATGCATCTATCTATTCTCATAGCCTGCTAAGCTCCAGATTTACAATCTGCTTCTTCCCATTTATTTTCTCTACAAATCAAACCAATTTCTTTTTTTTTTTTTTAAAGCAGATAATCCACATGTGGAATACACAGCTTTCTTAGTATTTTCTGCCTAAGAATTAATATGGCTAGGAAGTTGATGGATTTTCATGATTCCAGATATTCCACATGCCCCATATCAAATGAATCAAAGACAAATAGGAGGGGGAGGAGGGGAAAAAAAACCAAAAACCACCAGTCTCCCCTTCCTCCCCCCCAAAAAACAAACAAACAAACAACCCAAACAACAAACAGCGAGAGTTAAAATTGAATTACTGTAAAGAATACACCATAAATGAATGCTTTGCATACAAATATAGTCCTTCTTTTTTGCTTTTTGCATATTTTATGTACAAATATAGAATACTCATCACTTGGGTCTTCTGGTCATCTGGTATCTATCTGTGAATCTTGTTTATTTAGATGTAATTTTCATCTGTTCATTGGTTGTAATAAAGTAGGCCTTCTGTGAGGTTTGTTGTGAGTTGTGTGATTCAAATGTGAATGTACTTTAAAACAGCAAAAATAAAGTAAATATTTCTCAGACAATTCCTCTGTACAAAATGTTAGAAATCTTAGAATGATAAGACAGATATATTCTCCCTTGCTTAAAATCTGTTAATTTTTCCCAATATTTTTTCTGAATAAAAATTCTGAACAACCTACACTTTTCTTGCAACATCCATTAATAAGTGCTTTTCTAAGTGCTGAGGAACTGCGATCCACTTTATTCAGCTCTTTTAGATACTGAACAGTCACTGATATATTTTTGCTAGGAAAGCTTTAGGTCAGAGCTGAACATGGCCATTCAGCTACATCCTTTCTGACCCTCTAAAGGTCAAGTTTAGGACACACTCTAGGGCTTTGCCATTCAGCATATGCTACATGTACAGAACAAAACTACAGTAATTTTTTTATAACTTCTCTGAACTGCCATAAAACATGGATTCTGACTTCTGGCCATTCCTGCACCATGTATCTGTGGTTAAAGCAACTGCTGCAGTAGTATTCGCAGTTTTCCATTCCGTAAGCTCCAAGGATGTAGTGTCATTCTGGTCTGTACTGAACAAGATCTTTAAGCTAAACAAGCGATGCTTGCACAACTCGAGTCTAAAAATGTTTTGTTGGTAGTTATCAAATCAATAAAAATGCATAAATTCAACTTTTCTTTGAAGTGTTTGCACTTTGAGATGCTGCAAAAAACATTGCCCACTAAAATGCGTCTTAATATAAAGAAAAAAAAAAGACAAAAAACATAAAAAAATCCACAAATATTCAACATATACAGTAACAACAGATTGCTATACTTTTGTTAAATAGGGTCTAGATGATAGGGTGGGCATTACAGGTTCTTCCAAAATGATTGTGAGGCTGAATATATTTTCACGGAAGTGGTGATAGCAAACTGAAGACAAACATTCTCCAAAGCACAGAAAATTGATAGAATTCTACCCTTTGAAGGTTCATCTCTTTTTATCTGTTTCTGTGAAGATAGGGCATAAAATCTTAACATAGATTTAGGAAAATCTGAAATAAAACATTGCATTAAAAACAGCAAGACAGTGTTTGCCATTGGTTGAATAGACCTTCTACTTCATTTTTGTCAAAGATCATATAGTGTAGAATTTGGTTTGCTTAAGTCTGATATATATTGCCCTGGAGGTCTCTCTTTCATGTGATTCATGGTTGGACTCTTACAATAGCTAACAATACGCTCTCAGTTTTCAAGTTTCCTTAAGCCCCTAAACAAACAAATATATTATTTTCTGATGATATCTGATAAGCAGTTTTCAATTTTTATCCATTTGACTACAAAATGAGCGCCCTTCAAAAGTAGTTCATAACTCCGCTTTGACACTAGAGTCTTTAACTTGTCTGATACTAAATACATTTTTTTCCCTCCACAGAAAACTTTGCAAAATCTCTCATGGCTGTTCAGTCAATGGTATTTGTCTTTCTATGTGCTTCCTTCTTGCTAACATCCAGTTTTTATTTGCTGATGAGATAATGGTTGCAGTCCAGGGATAAGAACATCTATAATCACATTACCATTCATCTCTTAATAAGTCCTAATTATCCAAATACTCACTGGAGCAGATGAGTTGGAAGCTCACTTGGTGATGCCGTATGTCTTAACTGCTTTCTTCTCACCTCCTGATACCTTGAATCAGTAAAAGAATTTGGAACACTTTATCCAATGTAATCACAGTAGCTAAAGGAAACAATAACACCAATCCCTGCTAACTTTTTTGTTACTTGCCTAATATTAAACTATCTAGCATTGAACACTTGGCTCTTTACAATATTTACTCCACTGTAGGATGTACACTTCAATACAACTTCAAGTATTTTCCTGTATTTCTCCATCTTCTGTAGGTATTTTTGTTTGCAATCATTGACATGCCTTGCTTAAATACAGTCATTTCCATTTTATCAGTGCATTTTGTTTTATTTGATATGGTCATTCCAGTGTAAAAATGTCAGTCATAACTTTTTATTTCAGTTATATTTCCATTATAACTAAGACATCACAGAAGCTGAGCCCTTTTTGAAGCTAAAAGCTGGCTGAAGCTCAGTTTTAGATGCTCCTTGATTGAGACATATTTGCCAGATTATTATCTGTGTTTATAATACTGTAGTTCAGATAAATCAATTGTATTTATGCTTTTAGATTATCAAATAGTTCCTGAAACCATGATTATAGGCTTTTTCTGGAAAAAATACTTTGTATTCATAGGTAGTTTTACCCATGCCATTGTCAAGGTCTATTGATATTAAATATAGTAGACTTCATGGAGCACTTTGCATCTGTTCAGAAGTACAAACTGACACAGAATGTGTTATGGCATCTCTGCAGGAGCACAGCATAGTAACTCTGTGCTTTACACTGGCTTCTGTGGTATTTGAAGAGTCTTTCCTGTTTCAAAAGATTCATGTTGTAGTTAAAACCTAAATGAGGGCTCAGTGGAAGTGCTGACATGGAATTCTTCTGGCTTAAAAAGGGAAGAAGCCATTTCCAAAACTTGTATCGTGAGAACATCTTTTCCTTAATCCTAGATACAATGAGTTTGGATGTATGGTATGAACCGCATGAATTCTGTCTGCAAGGAGGATGATTTGGGTTTGTTTTTGTTTTTTGTTTTTTTGCTTTTTTGTTCTTGTTGCTGTTGTTGGTTTTGGGTTGTTTTTTTTGTCGTTGTTGTTGTTGTTTGTTTGTTTGTTAGTTTGTTTTAGGTTTTGGTTAGTTGGTTGGTTTTGGGTTTGGAGTATTTTGGTGTTTTTTTTCTTCTTTTGTTGTTGTTTTTTCATTTGGTGTTTTTTCTTGTCTTTTTTTTCCAAGAAAATACTACTATTGTATTGAGGTTTCAGAACAAAAAAAAAACCAAAAGGATTGTCACTGTAGTCCTACCATATGCTACAATGTAGTAGTGTACAGTTGTAGTTTCATCATAGATTTTTATTTATTGGTTTATTCGTTGGTTGGTGCACTTGAGGGTTTCTTGAGTTACTTATAAGTAGAATAACCCCATGCATCCATACAGGCTGGGGCCAGACTGACTGAGTAGCAGATTGCCAGAAGGATCTTGGGGATGGATGCTACATTGGATATGAGCTAATACTAAGTTCTCATTTCAGTTAGGCAAGCTGAGCTATACACAGTTAGGTGATTCATGGCCAGGAGATCATCAGAAATTATTTCCCCTTTCTACTTAGTATTGCTGCTTAGGTTCAACTGAAATACTGGAGCCTACTTTGGGAAGCACATCAAGAATTTTGGTAGGGTCCAGCAGAAAGCTACACCTCCTATGAAGGAAGAAGCATCAAGGGGCAATGGAACAGCAGCCAGTGGCTCCTGGAAGGGCACTTACAAGGATGGTGAGAACCAAACTCTACCTGGTAGCGACAGATGGTAAAATTGGGAGCAACAACCACAGGCTATGGCCTGGGAGGTTCAGAGCAGACATTAGGAATAAAACTCTTCACTTGTGGGATAGTGCAGTGCAGGAGAGGGTTACCCAGAAGAGTTGTATTATCTCGATCCCTGAAGATTTTCATGACTTGGGTGGACAAAACCAAGGCTGACCTAAGTTGTTGTCAATCAGAGCATGAGTTTTCACTTCCAACCAACACTACTATATTCAACCAGTTATATACACCTAGTATTATAATTTCTGTCAGGGTACTTAATAAGTTTGTGTCTTTTAGAAATAAAAGCTAGTTATTGATTTTTAGAATATGAACATTTTTCCAATTTTATATTCACGTGTCCAAAGAGAAATAGCATTTGTCTGTGAATTTTCAGCACTGTAATGCCGTAGAATCTAATACCACAAACAAACAAAAATCCAAAGCCTTTTTTTCTTGCAAGGAACTGGTCTTCTAAGATTCTGACAGCTAAATGTTTTCCATTTCTACAGAGTAAAATCTTGTGCCAAAAACATTATATTCTCTGGAGAGAGACAAGCGTATACTTAGCTTTGAACTTATTGTACAATAAAGAAAAGTAAGTAGAAAACAGTTGCAATTAAAAACAATTTCAGGTTTTTTTAATTTTCAGTTTTTGAAACTTATGTAAATACTGTTTACGTAGACTATTACTTTTTAAAAAACTTTTTGTGTCACTTTTAGGAAAAATACTATTGAACACAAATATGATGTGATTACTTCTTTACTGATACCAACCTATCAAAGAAAAGCCTTCTCAACATTTATGTTTCTCCATTTTCCTTGTGTCAGTATCAAGATGAATGTTCTATCATATAACTTTTTGGCCTGCAAAGTGTTGATATTGTTTTGACTGTAAGGACACAGAAAGGTGGCTGGTTCAACATTTAATTAAGATGCACCTTCATGCTCAGATGAATTTTACAAGTGTATTATTTGAAAATTATTCAAATTCCTTTCCGCCTCTCTGATGCATTTTTCTTCTTAAACGACCAATTATATCTTATTATTAGCATGGAACAGTAGATGCATCTATTGTAATTCATCTCTCTTTCTGGTTTGCAGAAGCTGAGAGACCCTAAATCTGACATTTGCTCACAGTCGCTGTGTCAGCTCTGTTATGCTGATATCATAAATAGGTCTAATTCACAGAAGTCAAAGGTACTGCAAAAATGGAAATTTCTTCTTGATTCACAATTGGCAGGAGAGGATTATAATCCACATAGAATATAAAAAGAATGAAGATGAAAAAATGTGCTGTGGGATAGCAATTTTGTGGTATTATCTTGTACTGTAACTTTGCATACAAGCACAGAGAAAAGGGTGAAACAGTAATTCTTTTTCCTCATGCTGTTGAAGACTTCAGCACTGTTCAGCCCAGGTCCTGTTATGAGACTAAATATTTCTTTCTAATAGAAAAAGAAACATGGGAAAAAACACGTAAGGCAAGTCCTAGAACAGCTTATGAACTCCAGATTCACCTGTCATGCATGCTTTACAATGCAACCTTATGCAGAAGTGACTAAAGTTCAGGCAACCTGAACTTAGATTCCTGAAAACAGAATCAGGAGGCAAAACTAAGGCTTTTGTGCGGACTGAAATTAATGTTCATGTAGTCTGAATAGGTTTGATGTGGGCAGGATAATTCAGTGCACCAGCATGGTTCTTCCCAAGGACTCTGATCTGTAACTACAGCCTCAGCTGACAAAAGACAACAGGGACAGAAGTATGCTTGGCTTCCACCTCTTCTTCACTTCTCAGTTTAGATGTGAACTCTTATTGACTTTGGTGTACTTTTCTCTACTCTTGTGGGAAAAATAGAGGTTTTCTCACAGTGAGGTCGATAGCATGTCTCTCTAGAGACCCCCAAATTACACTCTTTTCTTATTTCTTGCTTGATCCCTTCACAGGGGACCATATCCCCCTCAAAAATAACTTTTTTCTCCCTACAATTCATCCTTTTCAAGTTGCTCAATTTTAATACAGTTATAATAAATGCATTTTAATGTTTTACAAGATGGTATGTGCACACTGACAATTTATCATGCAGCACATGCAGCATTTGTTATGAATCATTTCAGTGCAGAAACTTCTCTACAATAGTTCTGATGCCTTACAATAAGCCAGATAACTATTTCTCATGTGTAATACTGATATAGTCTTGCACATATCTAATACATAACTGTGTCACTACACTGATGCGAGTACGCGGCTGAGGAAAACATACAGGCCGACTCAATGTGAGTGATAAAGCATGATTCCACTTTATTGCCCGAGATAGCGTGCATTTATACCAAATACCATAATTATGCATACTTATCTCTATCTAATAGGCTAAGCACTAAAAGGTTACATTTACTTACTCCACCTACTTGGGTTTAGCTAGCTATGCGCATCCCGCATTCTTCTGACTCTTATCTCTTCAAGGATATCCTGACCCTGCCTTAGTTAGTACTTTTCCGTTCCCCCCTTTCCCACGGCCTAATAGACAAGCTAAGGCCTACTTATGTCAACTAAAATGGGCTCTGCTTGTACAGTTGCTCGATGGACTCATGTCCACGCTGCTTGAGCCAATCCCTGACACACTGAGATGATTTTGTTCCAGCTTTTACACTGATCTTTTGAACTTTCTTTATATTTCAATAAGTTTAGCTGTAACACTGGAGTGTGATTTTGATGCAGTGGTTCTGATCAGGACCCATGGTAGCCTATGTGTACATCTTTTCAGTTTCTACTATTTGGATTAAAAACTACTATATCAATTTTTTTGTGATTCACTGACCTCTACAGTTGCTAACTTTTAACACAAGAACAAAGAGAAACCTCTTGTCAGGAGAATATTTACATAATGCCCCAGTGACAAAGGACAGACAGTGAAAGACTGCCTGTGCTTCAAGTAATCGTGAACTGGTTTAGTTTTGTCCTTCCTTGTCTATTGTTTTCAATACAGCAACAGAAGTTGGAATAGCTTTTTGAGATATACTTTAGGGAATATGTCCAAAACTGTAAAGAGAATTCTATGTTTGGAATGCTTTTACTCTTCACAAGCTTTATTCTATGCATTTTTTATTTCTCTTTGTTCTTTGCCAAAGTACTTAACTCCCATACCATCTATTTTTATTCACTATTCATTCCTATATAGTTATATCACTAATGTTGTGTAAACATAGCACACAGTCTTCAGTCATTTCTTCAACATCTACTGGTGCCTTATAGGTTCATTTTTAATTCCACCTAGTTAGAAAACACACATTTATAAATATAAGGTTAATTCACTGGCAAAGAGACTATTTACATATAAGCTAGCGAAACAGAAGTCTGATTACTTATGTAATTAGACAACTAATTTTTATATAATAACGTTTCTGTTTTGTTTATTACAAAAATCAGTTTATTTGCTTGATCAGTCATTTTTCACTCATCTTGTTTAACAAATTGCAGTGCGCTATATTTCAAATCCTATCCTGAATAGTCATATATAGTCACTGTAAAGGAAAATCTCATATATGCTACCAAATATGGAGGTTTAGGTCCCATTTGTTAAAAATTAGAAGTCATTTTAAGTATTGTAACCAAGGATCCAGCTTATGAGATTTACCATTTATAAGTTCTACAGAAGAAGACATTTTCTAGTCTTTTGCAGATTATATCATTCACAGCAATTACTTATAAAGGTAAAAGGAAGATCCCTGCCCTTTTATTTTGTCTGTAAAAGTCCAAGCTAAGGCTTCATCTGTTTAGTTGATAAATAGATAAGTGCAATGTCAGCCACAAATTTCACTGCAAAATTGTTATGCAGGACTGTTAGATCCTGTCTTTTCTTTCCCCTTCTTGAGTTCCTTTTGTTCCATAGTAACATTAATAAAAGTAAGAAATTCCTTTTTGCTGGAGTATTGCAGCATTTGCTTTTATTCTACATTGTAACAGAAGCAGCAAACTTTACAGGGAGGAGAAGAACATAAAAAAAAAAAAAAAAAGGTCCAGTCTCTGGCAATTCAATATATTAAATGACACATTCTTTTGAAAGAAGATGAGAAGTGACCTTATTATAATGTATAAATATGGTATTAGAAAGACAAAGACACTGAGAGGTTCCAAGAAGCTCTTTAATCTGCCAGAGACAAACACAACAAAGGCCGTGGCTGCAAGATGATATAAACAACAAAGAAAACAAGAAATGCAGAAGCAGTCTGCCATCTTAATATAGAACTCTTCTCCTATACCATTTCATAGGTAGGAAAATGACCTATTCATCAGAGATGGAGTTTGGGGATTAAATGGAAAGACTATCTGCAAATAGGGAAGTTGGCTTGTATAAGACCTAGCAGTTCCTACACACGATGAAAATGAAAATTAAAGGGACGTTTTTGGAAGCTAAAGTCACCAAAGAAATTGAGGGAAAATATCACTTCACTTTTTCTCATTTTTAATTCAAAAGCGTATATAACTCTGGAAGAAACGCTGGAGAGAAATATCTCATATTTTACTCAATACACAGGCAGGCATTTAAAGCATGTCAGATTTGTTACCCTTTTAGACCTTAAAAGAGATGTACAATGTAGGCTAATTGGAGAAAGTGCAAAAGAGAGGAACAAAAGAGATCAGAGCTCCAGGTAACATGACCTACAGAATTTAGTTAGTTAAGTTCTTTAATATAAAGGAAACTGGGAGGGTAGGAGGGGACTAAGTGGATGATTATCAGTTTCCAAAAGCTGTTCTGAGTAGTGGAATAATGCAATCTCTGTATCCATCACGAGTCAGGCAAGAACTTTTAGATAGAAATATTCAGCTTAGACTTCAAAAAACAAACAGAACAGCCACCAAGGTCTCTAAAGTCACATAAAGGGAAACTTTGGGATTCTTGGTGGAGCTCTCACCACCAACAGAGGTGATTCTCCCTTTAGACAGGAGAAGGTGCAAGCTATACTGATGTCCCTTGCAGCTCTGATTCCACAAATGTGGGGAAAAGCACTGGCTATTTGCACTTATCAAGAAATGAATTGTGTGTTTATGAGGAAAGAAACAGTAAATTATTTCAAAATAATAATTTAATAGTCATCATTTTCTGAAATTCCTTTTTTTTCCTTCCAGTTCTAGTCACAGCCTCATTATGTCATTAGCACTACTACCTTCCAAAGAGAAAATGTCTGAAAAGGTAAAAGGCAAAGCTATGGTTTTAAGGGAGAAAATGTTCAGCTAGTCATCTTTTCCATTAAGTTTTTCTTTCTTCATCTTTTACAATGACAATAAAATAATTTTTTATTCAGTTATACCAAACTTTTGAAATTTAATGATCCTATTAACTCTCAGATGAAATCCACAATGTATTCTTCGTTATTACTTTGCCAAAGTAAATGGAAATGGTACTTTAAAATTTAATGCAGAATCTGCTTAATGATCTACACCATTTTTGTGACTGGTTAATCCTCAAATAGTAGCATGTATAATACATCAAATAGCCAGAAGGGAAGCCAATAACAACAAAACACAATAAGTCAGAATCCTTGATTTAATAATTAGCCGATTTGTTTAACTACAGCTGAGTTGAGTTCACTGAGCTGAGAATGCAATGACTTGCCTTGATGCAGCATTAGCAGCTCAGAAAGAAAGACCTCTTTTTCTTTCTCTAGAATTTGAGAGAAAACATGATAAAATATTTCATCATTTTCTGTTGTAGCTGACTTGTTCTGGAGAAGAACCTTTGTTTATGCATGAACCTTGTGTTTGCAGGGAGAAGCACCAGGGACATGGATGCTTATGTACTTCACAGAGATTCCTGAACGTGGTCTGGATTGATTGATGGATTTTCATTTTGAAAGTAGTAATATTTTTCATCTTTTACATGCTGTAGGACATTTTATCATTTAGTCTTTATATCTTATATAAACAGTGTTTCCACAGAATTACAGAAGTCCCTTACATACATAAAAAATAACCATTTTTTGCTTTGCATACTTAACAGGTGAAGCTGTAGGCAAAATCCAAGATGCATATGTTCAATATTTGAAGCAGTCAACCAGATCAAGCTTTCTTGGAAAATGAGTATGTGAACAATGCATTTTACTGAGCACTGATAGGCCACAGAAGCTCATCTCACATGTTCCGTGTAGAAAATTTGTTGTCCACGTAAGAATCACTTGTGATTGATATGCATTATTGATTACTTACTGAATGATAAAGTCTCAAAATGTGATATCAAAGCTTATTAAGATACTGTAACGCTAGTGGATTATACATGTGGATATTTGCTGATGACTTGGAACAACCAAGGATTGCTGGAGGTTGATTATTAATGAAATTCATATGCAAATATATTTATTGGATTGTCAAAGATAAGTGCATACTTAAAATACATGTAATTAGAGCTTACTTTAATAAAGCTTATAAACTTCAAATAAAATCAGGCAAATAAAAGTTTATATAGTTTAAATAGAATCAGGCAAATTTAAAGTAACTCTGAAAGCACTAACTTCACATTTCTTAGCTCTAAACATCTACAACTACAGTTGCATCTAACAAGTTTGGATTCTGTGCTAGGGTAAAAGGATTCTATTAAATGCAGAATATTTTAATGAAACATTAGTAATAGTAAAGTAAAAAGAAAGTGTTAAAAAAGGGAAAAGATAAATTACTGTTAAAAGCCAATTTGGAGAAAGTGTCAAGAAATTGATGTGTTGTATTGTGTGCTGAAATTTTGCAATAATTTGAGTCAAAGCAAATGCTGTTGGTGCCTTTGGTAGGGGACAGCTATTTTGAATTCCACCCATATGTATCAAACTATAATTATGCTCTGTCTTGGTATAGAAAACGTGCTTAGAATATCATATGTTCACCGTAACATCCATGTAAGAAAAGGTACTATGTCATATTTCTCTTTGAAGAAACTTCCTTTTCTATGTCATGGCAATGTGACCTAAAATACATAGTATTGTTGCTGTTTTCTGGATGGTAGCAGTATCTGCTGCATACATGTTTTTAAACCCAGAAGAGAAATGTTAAAATACTGAGTGGATTACAAAAGGAGAAAATAACATGAAAATGAAGAATTGGCTGGATTATTTAAAAATTTTTTCTAGCAGTAGATTATGAGATGTTTCTAAATGTTTAGAATTTTTTACTTTAAAAATTTAATAATTTGGCCTTGGATTATAGCTATATTATGTTTAGAACTACATTCAACCTTGAAATATACATCTTCATATCTTTCATATGGTTTGATATAAGCTTAATTAAAGAAAAAAAGTCCTAAGAACTTAAAGTTCTCTCCTCTAAAAATTTGATTCACAATTCTTTTTAAAATAGCATATTGTGTTTTCTTATAGATTTTCCAGTAAGTGCTTTCCTATGATCTTCATTCATTTTTATTCTATATGTTACCTTAATTAGTAAATGCTTCATAACATTATTTAAAATTTGTTTCAAACTGTCAGCCTCTTTCCTATTTACAGTATTGTCTTTATATCTGTTTCTCTGGAGTTCTGTTGGCATTCTATACCTTACAAATGTGTCTTTCTTGAATGTTAAGTAAGATTATTTAATGGTAGCATTGGTGATAGTAGGTCAAGGATGAGTGTATGACAGGCAACCTGTTAACCCTGGACATTACCATAGAAATAAGTTGTTACAAATTGTAGTTTACAATTTACCATGTCTACAGAATACATAGGTAACTGTTTTGGCAGTGCTCACTTCATATTGCAACACAACAAAGGATAACCCTACAGTTAAGGTCGGAGCTTTGCTACAGTGTTATCACCCTTGTATCCTCTCTACCTTGCCATTTGTTGAAAAAGATGATAATTGGTCTTTGTGTTTCAGCCCAGAAAAATATTTCCAGTTTGATGTATGATTGTCTCATAAAGTCATTTTGAGCTTATTAGCCATGAAAAAAAAAAAAAAATGGCTCCACCATTCTAATATAAGTAGCCCTTTTGTCTTTCTAAACTACTTTAATTTTACACATATTTCATACTACTTCAAAAAATGATTGCACATTCACAAGAATGTTCTTGTCTATTTGTATGCAGCAAGACAAAAAGGCATGATGAATATAACTAGAAATATTTGATTAAATTATCTTATTGAATAATACTATCTTGTTAAGTTTTCCCACAGGAAAACTTTTTTATTTTTATTTATTTATTTATTTATTTTAGTTTTTATTAAACTCTGTGAAGAGGGTTTTTCAAGTTATGGATGGAATCACTAGTTGAAACCAAAAAATAAATTTGATTCAAAAGAAATCAAAGTCTTGTGAGTTAAATACCTGACTAAGCCTTCAGAAATCTAATTTTGTGTATCTGAATTATACTGACAAAAAAAAAGAAATCTACCAGGCTGAAAAGGTTCATTAGTATCTAATCTATTGTTTATCCTAGTGTCTCAAGGTATTAGCACAGATGAGAAACATAGTCAACCTTTCTGCATCTATGAAGAGGCAAAATACAGAATGTAATATTGTTTGCGGATTAAAAAAAAGTTAAAACCAACTATTTTTAGAAAACATTCACAAATATTGTAGCTATTATAAATTGAAGTGTTTATCATGAGCACCTTTTTACCACTGAAGGCTTTATTTGTGACTAGTAAATTGTGGTTTACATGTAGGACAAAGAAAAATCTATTTGCATATAAAGAGAACACTGAATCACTATGCTTTTAAGCTTGTTTTTGATATTATTTCAAAATGGTGATTTATAGTGTTTTGTCTCCATGTTATTTTAATAGCCACATTTTTAATAAATAAAATCAATAATATGATAACAAAATGATATTGTGATCTAGTTGTGCTGAACCCATTACAACCAATTTCATAACATTTTTTATAAATTTTATTAATTTTTAATGCATAATTTTTCAACACAGTCTTATTTGAATTAAAGTTGTGGCATAAAGATCTATTGTAGTGCATGAGAAACAAAAATATGCAGAAAGTGAAAGTATTATTTTGGGTCAATGTTATTGTTTTACTAGGTTGACCACAGCAATTCAGTTTAATGGTTGCACTTGGGAGGAGGCTTTTTATTTTTTGTCTCCGCAAAACAACAGAAGTTCCTAGATTCAGGAATGGAGGGATTTCTCCATTCCCTTTGTTAATTTAAACAATAGATTTGTATCTGTGATCGTGTTGTGATTTTGTTCCTTTTATGTGAAAAGTTGTTTGGTTTGTTTTGTTTGTTTTTTTAATGTAAAAATAATATAAATCCTTAACTAGGACTTTCTGTATTAATGATTATCGTAGTGTATTTTATTTATCTTTCAGCTGTGCATATGTTATTCCAGGCATTGGTAACAATGTCCTGGTCTGTAATAATTTATAGTTCTTTGCCTTCCTCCTGAAAATATGCACCTTAGTGATGTGCTTACACACCCTGTTAGTCCTTTTGAAGGCATTGTAGTGTGCTATCTGCATAAAGATGCACTTGCTTGCAAAATTAAAGCCCTAGCCTGCAAACATTTAGATCCTCAAATCCATGTAAGTGAAAAAATAACATGTTAGTAGAACATCAGATTTAATTGCTAAATTTAGTTTGCTTTGAAATAATAGTAGTGCAAGCAAAAATTAAGCTGAAGAATAGATTTTTATAATAAGCCCAGTAAAATCTGAAAATTGGTTGGTGAAACGTGTATTTGGTAGTGAGAATCAGACCACCTGCCTTCGAGATCATTATGTGTCTTGCAGAAACTTAGGATTCACAAGACCTCTATGCTTTGTATTTTCATTGATACATCAACAATGTCTATAAATTTCTAGTTCACCTAGCAATATTAAACTAGTGAGAGAAAATGGAAAGGCTTGGACAGTTTTTCTGTGCATTGATTTTTTTTTTTTCTACTTCAACTTGTATTACTGTGAATACATTTTAAGGTTTTTCCCATGGTTAACCTTGTAGAAGGGTATGAGAAACACTCAGTATCAGTTTCTAGTAAAACAGATAATTTGACCGCAGATTTCTTTTTGTGGGTTCAGTTGAGGATGCATCTAAAATATTGGTAAATTAAAGGTTAATCCCTCAGCAGAAGTGTTTCTTCACCGCCTGCAGGTGGGAGATGAATATGCTAATTGGGCCAGCCTGACTTTCCAGTGATTTGCAGGTGAAAATGTAACTGGTGATAATTAAAGGCTAATTACCTTTAGCCAGCAAGTAGGAACCAGGTGCTCGAAAGCAAAAGAGAAAGTTTTTGTTTTGTGCTGGTAAGACCTTCCTGGGGGCAGGGACTATATTTCATTGTATTTTCTCTGGCCTTTAATTTTTTTGTTTTGGTAGAGGACAGATTAGGCACCATGTCACTTCCCTGGGAAGTAAACAACTCTGCATCAGGAGGGGGTAAATCTAAGCCTTTTGGTGACTGCTTGATGTGTTTTTCCAGGCACTGTATCTTTTATGATGGTTTTGCAATTAAAAAAAAAATACATATTCTGTTTAGACAGGTATATATAATGAAGTACTGGTTGATCCTATGTATCATGATAATTAATCACTTTGAATAGTAGATGATGAATCCATAAACTCATTTCCTTAACGAGCTTCCTTTTTTCTTGCAAGGTACTGAGGCTACAGTCTCATGAACCAAGACAGGTGACTACAATAAGCATTTAGGCTTTACGATTGCTCATTCCATCTGTACTTAGGCTTTAGGTTATTTTGTAGTACCTGAGTATCTAATGTTCCTTTTCTTGAGCAAGTGTGAAGGGCTGAAACCTTAAAGCACTAGCCAAGTAAGTGCTTGATTTATTTTTAAGCTATCTGCTTTTAAAATGTGGCTTTCTTTGGCTGTGCTATCTTTTTTACCTGGTAGATTTGTTCTGATTACACCAGCTTTAACACTGAGGGTGCAGAGAGGTGAAAGACCGTTGACATTAGTATTTAGTTTTTAAGCAACAGTTCAGAGGTTAACATGTTCCTGTGGGACTGAAAATGTGAGAATTGCCCCAGGTTAGGAAAGTCAACTTTGAACTGGAATGAGGAGAGGAACATCTCGATCTCATTTTCTGCATTAGTATCTTAAAGTATAATCCCTCAGCAGATTATCTCAGAAATTTTTTTCACTAATTTATGTTTAGAAAACGATTATCCCCAAATGTGGCACTTCTTGTAACTCTTCAGGTTAAAAATTATTTTAGAAGACTAGAGATGTGTTTGTCTGTATTTGTGTGGCAGTCGCACACCCCCCCCCAATGAGGTCCGAAGCCTTCAACATGGCAGCTGATGGCTCTTTAGCACCTTTTGTCCCTGCTGTGCCTGCCCTGAGGGACTCACTTCGGTCGGTGCCCACAGTCACATCCCCCCATCCTAGGGTACGGTGGCTCCTCAGGTCACCTTCCCCCGGCTGGTGGGGGCAAGAGGGGTGGGACCTTCGGTTAACAGACAAGGTCCTCAGTCAATGAGGTGCTCAGGCCCGGAGAAACTTCTGGACCACGGCTGTGATGCCCACAGCTCGCTCCGACCCGGCCATAAAATGGGGCCTGCACTCAACACATTCTTTTGGCTGGTCTTCTTGGAGCAGCGGGAGTGTGGCTGGAGCCCTTTCCTCGGATCAGGGACACCATCTAAGGAGTATTCCTGGGATTGAGCCCCCACCTGTTCCTTCGTGAGTTACTATTTTTTCTGGATGTATCCTTGCGCGAGCCCTTGTCCCCCCTCCTTGTTCCTCCCTCCCTATGTACCTTTGGGCGAGAGAGGGCTTTTCTTTCTGTGAGTGAGGCCTGCACCCTGTGTAACCTCATTATTTTCATGTGGTCATACAGTAATAATATTCTCAACTAGTATCTGAGCCCGTGTTTCGTAATGTCTGAATGCTGAATAGTTTTGGAGAAACCCGATTTCTAGTTGACTTTCTTTGCTAAACAGTTCTGGCTAGAGTAAAGTCTGAAGCTTGTTGCCTGCCTAAATCGACTTTTGGTATGCCTCTGTGACAACGTGTATGTGTATAAAATGTAGGCATTCCCTTATGTATCTGATTGAGTGGACCTGTAGGCTGCCCAGTTACAAGCTGGAGATCTGAGGGGCGTTCTTCAGAAGTAAAGTTCATTTCCAGCAAGTTCGTCTTCTTGCAAAAGTGGGGAGACCTTCAAGGGTAACCGGTGAGGAGAAGCTTTGGCAGCACAACTCTGGGCAGGTAGGCAGGCCAACCTTCTCAGTTTTGTGTTAAAAATGTCAATGGAATTGATGTGTCCTTTTGAACTTATTTGATTCTACTGTGTCAGCATCTTTTTCAGAAAAAATAATGTTCTGCTAGTGCATTTTTTTTTATTAGATCTAGTTGTAATTCTGATTTCCGTTAGAAAGAGATTGTGTGTTCTCATAGCCCTACTTCTAGATGAAGGGAATTACAATGAGTCTTTCATTTTTATGGCCAACTATGTAAATAGAATGGTGGAATCCAATACTGTATAATTACATCGATCACTAAGTCTGTGGTTTTGTTCCTGTAAGTCTCTCCTGAAATATTACACAGTAAGGAGGACTAAAACAGTACTTTATAAAAGCAGCAACATAAACAATAGCAACAATAGTTTATATGCAATTATTAAAGAATTGAAACATTCAGATTCCCTGCACATCAGTTCAAATGAACCTCACAGGCTGGAACGAGGAAATCAAATTACCTTCTTCATATTGAAAATACCTTACTTTATAAACTGCAATTGCTGTATTTAGTAGAGCAAATTATGAAAAAGGGCATTTTGTGAAAATTCAGCACTGTGATAATATTACAGCAGCTTAGGAACTTCCATGTAAAATCTGTCTTGTCCTAAAGATATTATTCTCTTTTATTAGTTTGTTCCATTATCCCCTTTTTGGAGACTTTATCTCTGGAAACGCTTATAAGAAGAAAAAGATTAAGTGTTTATTTCTCACTAGTGTTCTCTTTAGTAAATAATGAGCCAAGTAGCCATTTATCCAAATTTTCTCAAAGCTGCTCTGTATGAGAAGGCATGAGATGCCAAACCATAAGACGGTTTGGTAGTGAATTCCCCGAAGCAGGAACTCGGCCACAATGCCTCAGTTTCTGTGCAGTGCCTTTGCACCCATTGAACTGATAGAAAAGGAAGGATGTCTTACAAATGTTTTTACACTTTCTTCTTTTCCTTGTAGCTTTAAAAAAAAAAAAAAAAAAAATCCTGTTGATTGTTTTACTCCGTAATGGGCTGACTCAGATATCTGTTTCAGGAACATACCTGCATGGCTTAAATAGACTTTTGCATTTAATTGTATTCTAGGTTGCTTTTTTTTTTTTAATAGTATATCTCTCCTTCCCACTCCCATTTTCCTTGGGGAATATTAATCTTTGATGTGTGTATGAAGAACAGATAACCAGGAAAATTGAAGAAGTTTGAAATAATTTTAAGAAATATTTTTTTTTTCCCAGTTCAATCTGTTTATTCCTACTACAGTGCACTTCACAAAATTCAAATATATTTCTGTAGCATGGAATAATGTTACAGAAATATAGTTAGTAACAATAGCTGTTTTGTCAGCTGTTTGATTTTATTCAGAAAATCTCATGGGCAGAAAGATTTCCTATTCCTCTAATATGCAGGCATGTCCTTGAACTCACAGATACTGAAAAACGAGTGTATCACACATCAGTAAGTTCCTTATGTCCTTGTTTTCCAACAGTGATAACTTAATTTTCGCAGTGAAATGCTGGAAAATGCAACATTTCACAAAACAAATTATAATGGAGAAATAGAAAGCAATAGAGAGGATATTTTATTTTTCTTCTTTACAGAAAGGTTTTTATTATTATTGCTGTTTAAAAAAAAAAAAAAAAAAGCATTGAAATTTGAAGATTTTTTTGGGGTTTGTTTTTTATCCTCAGGGTAGGAAAGCAAGTGAGAAACAAGCTTTGATAGTTTAGTAGGTGTCTCATGGAGCTCGATAGAATGGGCTAAAAACAGCAAGACGGGGCTAAAAGAAGGGAAGAACTGTTCTATAATACTACTTTTTAAAAATTCTTTGATAAAGGTTTGGTAAAATCTTTCAGACCAATTTAGTACCATGAATGCAATTGTGAAGTAAGCCCTGCAGGCAACTCAGTCTGCACTGCTCTTGCATTCTCTGTCGTGTCTACAGAAGCTGGAATAAATTAGCCAAACATGACTGGTTTGTCAGAGGTTGAAGATGCATCTATGTAATGTGACTGGATCTAGATGCAATTTTGAAAGCTGGTGTGGGTTGTACATTTATCATTACGTAGGTGTGGGAAGTAGAGAGAGATATACCTTGTTTATTATTTAGAAATAAAGGCAGGGGACAAAAATGTAGTGTGGCCTCAAAATACAAGGCTCTTCTCCATAGGCTGTGGCTCCTGCAAGGGGTCTCTATAGACCAAATCTCCCTTCAGGGCACATCCACCTGCTCTGGCATATGGTCCTCCATGGGCTCTAGGTGTATCTCTGCTCTTCTGTGGATCTCCACGGGCTGCAGGGGATGGTCTGCACCATGGACTGCAGGGGAGTCTCTGCTCTGGTGCCTGGAGCACTTTCTGCCCTTCTGACCTGGGTGTCTGCAGGGCTGTTTCTCTCACATTTCTCTCACATTTTTTCTCTCTCTCTGCTGTAATACAGTATTTTTTACCCTTTCTTTAAATATGTTATCACAGAGCTGCATCATGGACGGACTCAGCTTTGGGCAGATGTGAGTCTTTTTTGCAGCCAGCTGGCACTGGGTCCAGCTGCCATGGAGGCAGCTCCAGGTCTCTTCTTATAGAGGTCATCTCTGCAGCACCCACAACTATCAAAACCCGACCAAGTGAATCCAGCACAGTAGTTTATGAGCATGCTAAAGAAAAAAGAAAGAAAAAAGCAAGCATCTTTGAAAGATTAATTTTACTGTTTAAGAGGTGTATGAAATAGATTTTATTTTACTTGTGTCATGACCCATACTCAGAAGACAGTTGACCTTCCAGGGACCAGCTTTTCTCCATGCGATGGTGTTAGATGGGTGGTTGGACTGGTTTGCTGCCATATGACATTCATTTACATGGCTGACCAGGTATCTTGGGGAAAATCTGGGCAGTTCATGCAGTTTCAAGCAGAGCAGGATGGATTTATTAGTGGCACAAAATTGAAAACAACACTTGGTGAATTATACCTTCACTCAAACAAAGAGTATCATGCTTACATATCCTTACAGTGAATAGAAAACTTAATGTGTGCAAAAAATAGAGGACTGGCTGGGGAGAGGGGAACTGCTTCAGATTTGCTCACAGAAATAGTCATTAATTCATTAAAGGCAATTTGCTCAGAAACAATACAGCTTTCATTAATGAAATTCACTGGCTAAGAACACATAGAAGAAAAAATATAGTTGAAAGTTGTTTGTGCTGCTTTTAACCTGGAAAACTTTAATCAGAAACCTAAAGAACTTTTCTGTGTTAGAAACAGGGTGTTTGTTCTGTTTTTAATGTGTGCTGCTTTATTAATGCTGCTATTGTTTTGGCTTTCAACAACGTAATGATGTTCTGGTTGTCTTCTATTTGCCCGTGAGCACCTTTGTATATACAGAAGGGCTTCTTCTTCCTTTCGTGGCAAGGCAGTAGTGTAGAGACCCAAACCTGAGTGGAGCTGGATAGCTATGCTATAAAACCACTAAGCCGTGCACAACCTGATAAGTGAGTGGAGGAACACAATGTTCCTTGAACACGGAAAGATTTAAGAATGTCAGCTTTCTAAGGTCTCGGGAGATCTTTATATAATCAGGATGCTCAAATAGCTCCCCAACTCTATCTGCAGCTTCTTTGCCCTCTGGCCATGACCCCAAAGTGTGTGAGCATGCCTGCACTGCAGGTGTGGCCCCATCGGAGCCCAACTGAAGCCCACTGCTTGCCTGTGGGCATATTTTGACATGATATTACAAGGTCGGGTTGGTGTGTTTGAAGTAAAGCAATAACCCTGTTGTTCATGTTCATAAAACTCAGGGCTACCTAGTGAATGCTGACACTGATCTATCTTGTGTTTACCTCATCAGCTGCTTTAGATGCTAATACTCAGGCTCATAAACTCCCTTGGTGTTATAGAGAGGTCAACACCCACCAAGAGTGGCTGTTGGTGCCTTTTACACTTTCCAGTAGGTTATTTTTGTTCCCCTGCCTTACAGGATCTCCATCCCTTATGCATGTTGTCAAAGGAGTTTATACAGCTCTGCTGTAAACTCAGTAATCAGTTTCAACTCTAACAGGAAAAAGAGGTACTTAAAAAAACAAACAACAACAACAAAACCCAAAACAAACAATCCCTCCCATCCCCACACACCCCCCCAAAACACGATGCACCACAAACAAGCAACTCCACCCCATATGTTTACAGAATTAATTTAGGCAATAGAAAAGGGAAAGGGGAAACTGTTTCTACTGATGTAGTTACATGTTTCCAAATTTTTTCACCTATGAAGGTGCTATCTGTGGCAAAAGGATGAAAATGTATAGCACCTATAGCACTTCAGAAAGTTGTGAGCATCAGAAAGTGATATTAACTTTTCTACACATAAGAAATATTTATTGCTGATTGATTCAAATGAAATAACCTTTTTCTTCTAAGACCTAAGAAGCCATTGTGCCACTCACTTAAGTATTTCTCGGTAATTTCTCCTTGGGAGAAGGTGAAAAATTCTAAATATTTATTTCAGCATTACATGCTGGTTAGAAGTCTATTAAATTTTGACCATTAAAGGCAATATATGTTCACAACTGCAAATACTACTAAACACACCCTTTTAATTCACTAGCATTTTTTGTGAATGTAAATACCACCACTTACAGCGTTAAAGTATTTAGTACACTTCAGTAATTTGTTACTGCTTCTTAAATGCGTGGTAGAGGTCCTGAAGTAATTAACAGAAAGAGTTTGGGTTTCTTTTTTTGTTTGTTGTGTTTTTTTGTTTTGTTTCTGTAAATAAAAGCATAAGCCATGGTTTCATCAAAAGACACCACTAAACATGCGTGCATGGCAACAACATGGCCATGAAAGCAAAACCAGTTTTACCTTCAGCTGCAGCTCTGATCTTTAGTGACCTTGGTATGTTACAATCCAGTGCGAAGTGTACTGGGGCCAAACCCGGTATGTTGTACAAATGCACATCACTTGTACGTATTGGTCTTTCTGGGCTGACTGTGCCTTGATCACTTTATTCAGTACTGGTAGATACCAGAGCTGACAAAGATTCATAGCAACGTACTCTGTTTAATGCTCACTAGGTGGAATAGTGCAGCATATATAACCTCTAAGTCATTTGTATGTTATTGTCCATTTCTTTAGGAAAACCATCTGAAACATTAAGCAAAGAAAGGAGGCAGTATAGCATGGAATAGGAGACCACGCAACGAACTTCTTTCCACAGCCTATAAGGTCACCATGCATACATGGAGTCAAATTATCAGAAGCCGTATGAAAGGGGTATGAGAAGCATGGTTTAATTTACACTAACTGCATCTTCTTGGCCACAATCCCTTGTTTCCTAAATGGCTGCCATTCTTGATACTTTTGCTAGCATGCTGTGCCTAAACCCTTTAGTTTCAGTATGTGGTTTCTGTAGGATGGCTGAGGCTCCATATACTATGTGGCTACTCCCATGCTCGATTTCATGGGATTTACATCTTTACAAACTTCTGATACGGCTCACAGTATTCCTGAACATGGTCCTTCATTTATTTTCAAAGTTGCACCAATTATATATTTTCATTGGGAAGAGAATGTGGATTTAGAACTAAGATAAAGCTTTCTTAAAAGTCAGTCTGTTTTCCTGTATCTGATGGTCACTATAAAATACGTGGAAATTCATGTCGTTTGATGAATGTTTTCACTCTTTGAAAAAAATGCTGTTTCTGAATAAGTATTTTATTAGAATAATCTCTGCTTGCTTAGTAGCAAAACAAGCTCTCAAGTTTAAATAACATTTTGAACCAAAAAAATTTAGGAAAGAAATAGAACAATTTTATTTTAGCTAAACATGACTCTCCATTTGAAATATTAGTAATTCCTCTTACATTTTCTGGCAGTGTTTAAACAGTAGACCAATATGTTCCTTGCTTGTCCCTTCATTAGTAGAGCTTATCTTTCTGCACAAAAAGTGTTTGGAGAAGTATATTAATTGTCAAGTAAGTGCATGATGTAAGTCTTTGGGTTTTTTCCAGATTGAAGTTGAACTGGAATTAGTATCCTTGAAGAGGAGACAGTTATGTTAACAGCAGCCTAATGCTGATATTCTCATAGATTGTTTTCTGTCAAGGTCTGGGATTTCTGTGTGTATCTTTTATTTATGAAGATTGGTTGCCTTCAGATACAGAAAGTGTCTGGCATTGGTTTTTTGAAGAGCTAGGGAGCTCACAAATAGACAAATTATCTGAGGCATTTCATTCTTCCTATTCACATCACTTTCTCAGCTGACAGCAGCTTTAACAAGCTGCTTTTCGTCAAAATGAGGGTTGTGTCTAACACAGTGGGATGCAGAAGCCCAGAGTCCTCAGAGGTGCAGGTCTGACCGCTGGCTGGCTTTCTCTCTGCCACACGGCAAACATCAGCTGTACTGCTCAGCTGTTTGCAAAAGGTTCAGAAGGGAGCAACCTTCACAAGAGTGAGAGGTTCCCCGAGATGGGTAGAAGTGTATTTGGTGTTTAGCAATTATCAGGTGTCACATAGTCTCAGAATGATAAGCACCGAGTGCACTGACATGGTCTGTGAGCAATTATATCAGCGCTGGTTTTGGTACCTCTTCCCATCCTGAAGTCTGAGCGTCAAGAATATCAGGGCTTTTTGTCATTATGTTTTGCTGTTGTTTTTGATAATGACTTATTTATACTAGGTGAAAGTTTAGCAGTAACTGTTTCTTTGGTAGCCCATAACATCCAAGAGAACTCCAGTTTTTTCAGTTTAATTAGTATTTAATTGTTCATATTAAGCTAATATTGTGTTCATAGAAGTAATAACTTTCCCTCTTAATTCAAATGAAGTTGTGAAGAAGCAGAGTTATATGTGCAAACCTCAATGAGGACACTTTTTATTACACATAAGCAGAGCTAATTACCAAAATCTTTAATGAAGCAATTATTATTAATAATACTGGCACTTTTAATAAGGAAACTGAGCTTTGAATTGATTATACAACCTAGACTTGTGGATGCATCTGTGGGTACATGGGATTTTTTTCTGTATTAATTTAAATATCTTTAGTGTTTTGTTTGGATATGTTGTGTTTAGCTGGCAGGAGGTTGTGATTTTTGTTAGGGTTGTTTGTTTGTTTGTTTGTTTTTTGTTGGCTTTTAAACAAATATGTTGAAGACAGATCATAATGTCTCGTGTTCACTAGCTCTATATTGCTTTTTATTACTGTTGTGTTATTCTGTAATTCCAGTGTAACCATCAAGCCTCTAAACCTCAGAGGCAGCAGAGGTTTCTGTCACAGCAGTGTGGTGAGAAAGGTGGGCATCTTAATTCCAGGATACTAGCCTGGATAAGGATTTGGGCATAAAATGTTGAGACACAAAGTAGTTGTTCACCTGCAGAGGGGATCCAGCTATTACATCAAGTATTCAGAGCTAGGGTTGCTCTTGCAGTTTTCTCAGTTTGAATTGGCAAGAAAACTTGAAATTTCCTTTCTGATGAGTCTGAAATGTACCAGTCTGGGATACGAACTAATAATAATCTAATCACAGAATCGTATTCTTCTATTTAGAAAATTTATTTTGTGTAACGTATTCCTCTACAGTTTCTAAAAATCAAGAAAAACTGTCTGAAGTACTGTAGCTTCTGAATTTCTCTCTAAATGCAGTGATTCTGATCAGGTCACTTATTTCCTTGTTCTTTAGATACTTCCTGTCCTTTTGGTTCTTTCTTACTTGAGACAGTTCTCATGCTGCTGATTCATCTGTGTTATTTCTGACTGACCTCACAAAGTGCTTTTTCTTTAGCTGGCCAATTTTTTTGTCAGTTCCAGTAAGAGTATCTGAATAGTTTATATATGAATTAACTTTGGCTCTTTGTGTCTAGAGTCATTCATTACAGTTTTCAGTGCCTGTGAACAGTCATAAAAGAATGTAACATTAATGCAAATTTAAATTTAGTTGACTAGGTAATAAATCACTCCGTTTCATTTTTTTCTCCTCCTTTTATCTTTTACATCTCTCTTGTGTTTTTTTATACAGCAGACATACATTTTATTTCCTGTTACTACTCCTACCTGATGCAGTGTTAGCAAAGCTCTTAACGTTTGTTTTCATATTAATAACCTCTTTTCTGGTAATCAAAACACTTGATCAGAGACAGGTGTTTATTATTATTGTCATTGATATATAGAAGGTCCCTTTTAAGATTTTTCTGGTTACATTTTTTTCACCTTCAAAACAGATGGCTCTGCCTCTGTTTGCGGCTTTGCCTTTGTGTGTAGTCCAACATTTTGCATTTGGGAACACTCCCTTGAAAACCCATCTGCCAGCCCTGAGGGACAGGTCAACAGCTGCCTTGGTACCGTTTTGTTCACCCTGCTGAAATGGGATGAGGAAGTCACATTTCAGTTTCCCCCTTTCCCTCTCCCATGGGGGTGGGAAGTATTTATCTTGGATTAAGAATGAACCCTTCCCTGAAGGCAATCTGTTAGAACTGCACCAATGATGTACCATACTTGCATCAAATACTGCAACTGGGAAAATATTTTGCAGACGGCTGCGCTGGCTGGTTGCTGCCACCCAGCTTGAGTGATGGCCATGGTGTAGCACCATGGCTTGTCAGTCAGAGAGGCTGGGGGAAAGGGTCTGTCAGCTGCTCTGATGTAAGTGGTCATGGGAAGGAACAGCCCAGCTGCGTTCAGGGTCTCACTCTTCATGCACATCATGAGCTTTTTGCAGCAGGGAACTCCTTCTAAACATTTCTACAGCAGTGGCTACACTTTAACCTGATTTATTTTTGATGGACACTATTTCAATGAACATGTTAATCAAGTGACATTGAGCCTCTTGTACATCATTCTTGGATAGGCCTTGTTTACGGAAGTAATACTGTTTACTTCATCCTCTTCTAGACCGTAGGTAGTTGTAGAAGACAGTGGACATCCCTGACAAGCTCCTTAGAGCTTGTCCTTCTGCTGCTGGTCACTTGAGTCAAACAAATAACATTTCTAGCAGCTTTTATACAGAAGTGTTTCATTATGTTGTCAGGCATGAAAATTGTATTGCCGCTATGTACAAATGTTTTTAGAAGAAGTGACAGCTTTTTGATTTATGTGTCTTTAAGATTCTAGCTGAAGCTGGTGATGATATGTAGCACCAAAGAAGAGAAAAGCTATTTCACTGTGAGAACTTAAGAAGGAAAAGTATTCTTTATTGCTTCTCACTATCTGAATTAAGCTTTCTGTTGGGCAATATGAGAGACATTTTAAGACGACATAGAATGAAAGCTCTTTTTCAGGACCATCCAAATATGACTCACTCTATTTAAGAGAAATGTTCCAGCTGTACTTACAGGTTAGTCTTAGCTTCCTTGAACATGTACGTGGTGGTGAAAGGACTTGATATGAAGTGAGTGGCTTTGGGATCTAAATTTTTCCCAGGAAAGTTCCTTCTTTGGGGGTGGGAAGGCAGTCGGGGGGGAGAAACTTTTTATGCTAGTTATTGTAGTGTGTTTTGTGATATTTCCAGGGCTGACTAGAAGGACAGAGGAAAAATAATAATAAAAGTTTAAGAAAAAATGATTGATGTAAAAGCCTGAGGGTCTTTAAAGTGTGAATTAGGATATACACTCACTATTTTAAATTATGAATCTGTTTCATCAACTTTTCTGATGGTCTAGATTATCTTCTTTCTGTGTAACTTGTTTTGTAACTAAAACATATTCATAAATGTTCCTGCTCATAAATTTATCTCTTGGGATGATTAAAATATACCAGAGAGTTTTCTGTCTTTTATGTACTTTGGTTTAATTTCAAATGTGTGCAATCTATAAGGAAAAGGAAGTTAGAAATTCATTTTTCTAGTAGCAAGGAAAGGCAGATATCAAACCAAAGTAGTGTTGCTTTGCATTTTTTCTCTGTCACAGTTTTGGTATTTAAATACGAGGTATCAAATACTGAAACTTATTTTGGAAGGTTCTTTGTGAAAGCTTTTTAATCAGAGAACACATTATTTCCTTAAAAAAGATGAAAAAACATGTTATCTTTTCTATCAGTATTTGTTGGTGAAATAAAATCCGAGTAACCCGGGCTGCCAAAAAAACAACCAAACAACAACAAACCCACAAACAAACACCCAACAAACACAAAACAAACTAAAAACCAAAAACAAACAAAAAAACCCCACAACCAAGCAACAAAAAACAACAAAAAAAACCCACAACACCACTAAAAACAACAGAAAACCTACTCAGTAAGTAGAGTCGTGGCTGCACTTCACTTCAAACTCAAAACTGCTGTATTCTAAAACAACTGTGAAACTGTTGGCTTCTGAAGTGAGACTTTTTTCTTCCTTAATGCAAGATGCATGCAAGTAAACAGCAGATGTTAAGACTTTCAGATATTTAAGACATCAAAGTTTTCTTCCAGTACCATATATGGGAGATTTAAATAGATATCTCATTTTAAAGTCAGCAGGAGATATCTGAGAAACATATTGCTGAGAAAGAAATAAGAAATTTGCCCAGTACAATCCAGTCAATATATTATTGTATGCTAACAATCTGAGAAGAGTAAGATTGATATTTGAGAGCTTTTCAGCAGTGGCTATCTGGTCAGTACCTGAATCTGAACAGTTTTGTTTCTTCACAATAATTTATTTAAATGAACTGTATTAGGTATGAAAAGCGTATATACATATTCTGACCAAAGCATTAAGATTTCAGCATAGTGAATAGACCTTTCTTTCCCCCTAAGACAATATTCGCCTCCAGTTTCTTGATTTGTCTCCTAACTTATTCCTGGACTGACAATATAAAAATAAATAAATTCAATAAAGAGCTCCAGTCTTGTTAGAAAGAATACAAGTGGGAGAATATCTACCCTATCCCCTGGTATTTTTTTTTTCTATAAGGTTAATTACCTGTGCTGTTTAAAGTTTGCTGTGAATCAGAGTACAGCTTATCGAAAGAATGCAGATCTCAGCTGCTTGCCTTTCCTTTGTTGTCCCTTAATGTATTTTTTTCCTAAGCTGTATTTAAAGAGTGGACCAGGAGGGCAGAAACAAACACACATTTATTTCTGTCTTAGAACCTACCATTTGATCTTTTATTTTCTTTTAGTCTTGTATAGAGTCAGTTAAAACTCTTGCCGTTTAGAAGTGTGTCCCATTGATCTTTTGGAACTGCGCTAGTTTGGACCTTCAGTTCTCAGCCAGAGTTTGGCACCATGCTGATCGCTTCTGTGCTGTGTAATGGATTTGTCACAGCGGTATTTATAAAGAATCTTTTCTTGAAAATAAAAGGACATCTTCACCCTACCTCCCCTCCCTAAAAAGGGGGCTAAAGTGAAGGGGAAAAAAAAAAAAAAGGCTTAAAAAAGACACTGCTAAACTCTGTGGGAAGAAGAGAAGTAGGAAATAGAGTGTGAAGAAAATTTGTTAAATCCAGTGCTTATGTAAGAGCAACAGCTTCACTAAATGGCATTATAGGACAAGATAAAGAGGAGCCTGACAATTTGTGCTATCTTTCAAAATTAAAAACAGTTTAAGGAAAAGGATAGATCCAATACTTTGAAATACTTAATGAATATGTAAGGTTCTGAAGACCTACAGGTTCTACAGGCATGTTATTACCCATTTTTTTCCCAAACATGATCTCTTTTCCCTAAAAATACAGTTTTACAGTGATTCTGGATTACTGAATATAAGATGTATGTATGTCGATAAATTAATGCTGCATTTTTAAAAAGTTGCATCACACAGAGGAATTTCTGGTTTAATGCCTAGTTTCTAGCTTTCATGTAAGACTATATATCTCTTTTCCTTTATACTGTCACTGTTCTTAGAAGCACATGGAAAATTATAATTATAAATAAGCATTATATAATTAAAATATAAATCAGCATAAAAAAATTAAAATTAGTTTTCCTTTGAATGCTTTCATTTCTACTTTATTGCAAAATGATGGATTAATTTCCATTCACTCCCTTTAAATACCTTTGAGCAAAAGCAATGATTTCAGTGCTCCTAACTTCCTGCAGCAATTTTTTTCTTGTTGTTATTTAATTATGGGTTTAGTGTGAACTATGGTATCTTATCCTTACACTTTATTTCCAGAGGAAAAAAATACAAAACCTTTCCAAATCCTTTAGTGTATACATTTTTTTATTTGACTCACTAAAAAAGATCATTAGTAAACAGAGATTAAAGCATGCTATTAGTTTCTGAAGTTCTAACCTCTGGCTGAAGAAACATTTCAAGTCAGCTCTATAAAAGCTCAGTCAAGCTAACTCTAATATAGCCAAAACTGGACTTAATTTTGAAAGACTTCGTGACCACAGGACCTTTTGTGTTCAGTTTTGGTCCTCATGAAACCATTACATCACAAACGGGTGCAGAGTGACACAGGTGAGCCCATTTATCTCTGAAACAGCACATCTGGGCTGCTGTGCCCAGAAAAGAAAAGGAAGAACTGGGGAGGTCTTGGGGTGACTTCTTTGAGTTGTAGTCAGGCAAGACTTGGAGGAAGATGAACAGCGTACATACACATTCCTCAAAGCCTATACATACCTTGTTTGTGGTACTGCCACTTCTATTGTCATGCTCTGAGCAAACATTCACACAAAGGACTTGAGTCTTGTTTATCTGGGCTACTACTCAATTGTTTATGTACATGAGCAATCAGGTTTCTGAGGTTCCTCAGACATAAAATGCTTATAATGTAGAGGGTCCCAGAGAGATGTGCTCTTTTTTTTTTTTTTTTTTTTTCTTTGCCTTAAATAAGTGTCTTGGGGTTTAACAGCATAATTTTTAATGTAGTTTTATATTCTTTTGTGCATCCTCATGGGGGGTATACTTTGGTCCTCTGGAGGGAGATGTTTCCAGAGACAACCTCCCCTACAGAAGGGACTGATCTTTCCAGTCAGGTTCACTGCATGGATTTTTAGAACAGGGAGAAGTCCAATAAAATAAATACTGATGTCATATCAAGATGCCTTTGAGATTTCTTATTCAGATAGTTCAGTGTAACTCTGCTGCTGTCTTAGCCAGGATGAACTTCCAAAGGTATACTGCACTTTTCAACTATTAATCACTTCAGTTCTTTGTAAACTGTTATCCACATTATGGAAGAAATTTTATTTCCTAGATAGCCCATCTCTCAAGCAATCCAAAGTGATGGATGCTGCATGTCGCTGATGAGCACTGCAACATAGAAGTCGTATTTCCACAGTGTGATCCCAGTTACAGTGAATGTGTGAATAAAATAATACATTCTTATTTCTGATAGTTTTATGGTTTTGCATAAATGATCATAAAATATTCTTATGGACTTGTAATTATAAAGACAAGTTTATATCATACTGATTGCAATCAAGCTTGTTTGAAATATTAGTCTTCATAACTCTATTTCAGTACTATTTGGTGAAACAGTAACTGATTCTAAAGTTACAGTATTGATAGCCAATGTTGTATTTACAGAAAATTGTTTTTATCCCATTATGAAAAACCTGTAAGCAACATTTGATTAGTGATTTTTTTTTTTTTTTTTAATCCTGTACTTTGGAAGAAAACTTTTCTCCTAATGGTTGTATGTGGTATCTGATGATTTAAACAGTGCACTATATTAATAGTTCCAGCAATTCTTCCTTTCCTAATACTTTTCTGGTTGTTCTCTTCCTCAGAGGTGATAAGAAATAGCTGTTAAACACAGGCCAAATAGGATTTGAAGTGTCACAGCCTGTCATATAATGTGGTGAGACTGTTGTGATGCTTTACTTACATTAGGTCATTACATGATGCATATTTTAGGCTCCCATCCTTCCTTTCACTGTGCTGATGAACACAGAAAACAGCACTTACAAAGGAGCGGGCTGGAGGCCAGGAAGGCCTGGGGCTATGAAGGGTTCTGTGAAGATTCAGAATATAGCTGGAAGTAGAAATTTTACTTACTAGTGCACAGGATTTCATTAAAGAAATGAATAAGTTATCAAATTCTAGCAAGACCTAATGGATTCAAACCAAAAAGGAATGTTTTTGGTATTAATATGTAGTTATAAATAGGGAATAGTTGAATGATGGAATGGTTACACACTCAGTAATGTAAGGATATTTTTTCCTTGTTTGTTTATATTACCCTGTTGTTGTAAAACTTTTGTCAGCCTGTTAGTGGGAAATGAAAAAGTACCCAGACAACGTTTTTGAACAACAAGATATGCCATTAGTAGCAAACAGACACAAGCAAATTCTGCATTTTACTATACAAAAAATAAATTTAGTCATTTAGGAGAAAGAATAATGAAGTTAAATGTCTGTTCCCAGTAAATGTACTGTAATTTGCCTGGCACTATCTTATTGGTAAGTAACAAACCTGCTGCTCTGTCAGAAGCACAGTTGTAATCTTTGCTGGCACATTTGGGGAATATTTAGCAGGTTGTTAACAGGCAGAGGAACAGGGGACAATGGGCATAATTTGAAACCAGGAGTGTTTTAAGTGGTAGCTATCTTTTGCTTAAAAATGGGGTTCACACAAAATAAGAGAAATGTTTTCCCCATGAGGACAGGCAGGCTGTGATTGTGCAGTCCCCATCCACAGTGTTTGTCACAGCCGACCAGATAAAGACCTGAGCAGCATGGACTGGCCTCCGAACTGAGCCTGCTGAGAGCACTCAGTGGCACTAGAGACCTCTTGGGGTCCCTTCCCACCTGAATTATCCCATGGTTTTGTGAAGAGTTCAGCTCTGTCACAAACCGTTTCTAAGGGTTGTTAATGAAATAGGAAGAGATCAATGCAAAGTTACAAAACCAAATTAAGGGATTTGAACACTTTTTCTTCAAAATAGAGATTAAATATAAAATTTTGTGTTTAATTTATAAATAGAGAATTTAAATTGTAATTTGATCAAAGTATGTCTTATTACATGGGAAGGTAAACTTTAATGTGTTCTTCAGTCCAGCAGACAGAAATATAAGATTGGAGGTTAGAAGCAGATGATAGATATATTCAAATCAGATATTAGATATTCCTAAAAGCAAAATAAAATCAAAATGAGGTCATTTAACTGGAAAGCTAACTTAAGTATTTTGTCTGATTGGCCATCACTGGTAATTTTAAAATCAGGTTTAGATGCTAGTCCAATGCAAATTGAACTAATTCTGAAAAGTCATGTGACTTGTGTTATGCAAGAAGATGAATTAGATGAGTTCATTGAATACCTCCTGTCCTCAGGTTTATGGAAATTAAAAATAATTCAGTCCAACCTGACAGTGATGCTAACTAACACAGCAGTTTCTTTGGCTTGGAATAATTTTGAAAAATCAGATCACTTCCTTGCTCTAAGGAATGAGGTTATTTAAACGAAGTGGGGTGTCCATCTATGCTGAGTTTTAATGCTAAAATGCATAGTGTTGCACTGCAGTGGCACTGGCACACACAGACCGAGAATCCGGCTATAAATATGTAGAACAAAGGAGGGGTGGAAAAACAGATTTCTCTATTTTGAGAGTGGGAGCTAAACAGAATCAAATAACTATGAGGGACACTCAATTCCTTTCCTTCCTCAATTTAGGCTACATTTTGTTCTATCCTTGGAGCCATTAATGATCACAATCAATAGTAAGCTGATGGATTCAGAACTTTAATGTGTTCTCAAGGAAAAATAATTACTACCTAATTTATCTGGAAATACCAGAGCATATTGAATTTTTCAGTAAGTTTTAGACATTGTGTTGTCAGAGCATTTTGCTTGGAAATACAGTGAAATGGTTTATGTCAACTCCAAGTAGAATTTTGGTCAGCCATCTGAATCATCGAAACTAAACTTCGCTTTAAATATTAAATTGTTCAGTTTAACAATCCAGAAGCACTACAACAAACTGCTTCAAAATTTTTATAACACTTCCAAGAAAAAGAAAAAAGTAAAGAAAAGTAAAGTAAAGAAAAGTAAAGAAAAAAGAAAAAGGTAATTCCATCATCTGACAGTCTTGAGACATGCAAGGCAACGATGCACAGAACTGCATTCAGGTTCTGCTCACTAGACTATAGTAACCTGCTGACAGGATATGTATGTCAGCCCAGCACTTTGATCTGATAGAGATAACTGCATCCTTTAACTGATCAGGTGTAGATCTGTGCTGAAATGGCTATACTGCTTCTGGGTGACCCAGCCATGTGGTGCTGTGCCATGACGGTAACTGCTGCCAGTTTGGTTTCATGCAATGATGCATGTGCACGTATTTTCATGACTTTGTCTGTAGAGGAGAGGGAAAAAAAAATGTTTTCAGGAAGCACTCTGAGCTTTGGAACCCAGATTTGGAGATTTTTGAAACTTGAAGAAAAAAGCGTTTCTAAGAATTTTAAAGAAATTCCAATGTTTGCTTCAAAATACAGATAGAATTAAAAATGCCAAATAAACAGGTGACATGGGTTTCAGTGGCTGCTTTCTTCTGCTTTTTTGTGTCATTGTGTATCCATTTTACTAACAGCACATTCATGTCTTAAAGTACCACCCACAGCTTATAAAAAAGAATGAGTTTTACAGGCCTGAAGGAATGAGAGAAGTAGGTGTGGATGAGAGAGAAACAAGGGCAGGGTGCTGCTTGTGTTGCCTCACTGCATTAAAACCCACGTCACGGAGCTTTTACAGTGTTTGTTTGGTGCAGGTCTTCTCCTTTGCCATGGTGTTCCACTTTCATGGCTATGGAACCATCAAATACAAGCTCTGAGTAATTGCATAAATGTTAAACAAGCAAGGCAGGGGGCACTGGGTTAATTATTTATCCTATATCAGTCTGGAAAAGGAAAACAACATAAACAACTTTTATTTGGCTAAATGAGACTGCTACTCTTACATAAGCTGATACAGCCTCTGTTATCGATGGGGCTGAGTGGGGTGTAGTATCACATGAAAATGAAAAGCTGTAATAGTGAAAAGAAATTGCATGAATCTCATTATCATGAATATAGCACTACAGCAGCACTTAATAATGCTCATATTTTCTGGAACATTTTATCTCATCTGTTTTTCAGTCTTTTTTTTTTTTTTTTTTCACAAACTAGGTAGAAAAGTGAGTTTATGACCCTTGCCTCTCAAAGGAAAAAAATTTAGCAAATATTAGCTTCAAATCAGACATACTGCTATGGCTTCCATTCAGCCCATATACTCTGGTTTCCCTTCTTCACCTGAAATCATTCTAGGCGTACCTATTATGACTTACATTGTAACAGAAATGGAAGAGTTCAGATGTGTTTATTTCGATATTTTTAGAAGTCATAATTTACTTCAATGGCTCTGAAATTTGGAGCTCCCATGGGAGAGCTGGACAGATTGGTGTTCCAGTGTTTTGATTAGATGATCAGGAAGGTCCTGATAAAGTAACAAAATCCCTCCTTCACATATTTTATTGACTTGTTGCAGTATATATTTTCCTGTAGCCGACTGAAGTATACCCGTGTAGCCATGCTGTGGGAGTGGGGCAGAACTTGCAGCGTGATCTGCGCAGCCGGGAGCCAGTGGCATCCTATGCAGCCTGGCCAAAAATCTGAGCCTGCCTCAGATGGTCTCTTGTATGGAGGCTTACCCAGGTCCTGCCTGATACCTACTACCTTCAGAGGGGAATCAATGCTTAAAAGAGCTTTCTAAAAAAGGATAAGTAGTCTCAGTAGGTGTGAGCCTAGCCTAAAACCATATGGGCAGACAGGGTAGCCAAGGAACTTTGTAGCCTGCTAGTTTTCACATGGTGCGGGTGGCTCAAGGGGATGTACAGCAGCTGTTGAGCCTCATTCTTCTGTATCTCCCCACCAGCAGGCATCAAATCACATCCAAATACTGACAGGAATCCTGAAAGGGAAAATGGATAACAAGCATCTGCCTGAGGCCCAGGTTTTCAGTCTGGGGAAATGTAATCTAGGTGCACAGGAAAACTTGGAAGACATTCTGTTTTAACAAAAAAAAACACAAGCGGTGTGTTTGCACATGAAGACATTTGGAAGGACTGAAGGATGATTAAGAGGGAGGTAGCAGGGAAAATGTAATTTGGGTTGCTAGAGAGGAGGAAGGATGGGGAGAGCTGAGTAACAGAGGAGAGGAGAGAGAAGAAGATGCTGAGCACTGCAAGTAGTGGAAGAAGTTATAGGTAGTTATGTGAGGCCCATCTTCTCCCATTTTTGCTCTGGAATATGTGTAGTCTGTTCATCTGGTGTGTTTATGCCTCTGTTGCTGCTCTTTGGAATGAGAGGATAATGGCATTTTTGAAAAGGAGAATCCCTCTGCCCAGGCCCCAAGTGTGGAGTTACTGGTGAGGCTGGTCAGGGAAACAAGGAGAATTAGGGAAGGGGGGCAAAGCAAAGCACTTTCCATTGAGTTATGTAGGAGAATATGAAAGGAGGTTTGTAGCCTTTTTTTTTGGTGCTAATCGTTATCTTTCTTAATCGTATCTTCTGATAAATCTTTCTGCAACTTGTTCTCAACCCCACCTTGCTAGTTTCAATTTACAGCTTCTGGGTTTCTTGTATCAAAGCTAGTACCCACAGAAAATTTTTCCTTTGTTAGCTGCATCAGAACAGATTTCAGTTCTTCAAAGCTGGATGTCTCAGTTCCTTTCTTTCAAAATAAACTCTTGTTTTAGAAAGCTTTAAATGTAGCAGAAGGTTTGTTCAAAGTTCCTGGATTTTAATGCAGTGCTAGGGAAGAAAAAAGGCTCAAAACTACTCTTTGTATGACTGATTGTTAATTACCCCAGCTGAAATAAAGTAATCCATAAATATACAGGCTAATTTTAATGTTGAATGTACTCTTGCATTCAGACTCAATTTTCAACACGCAGACCATTAAAGGAGAAAAGTCTAAAGCTGTATTTAGCTTGACCTATTGTCAATGACAACAATGAAATAAAAGTCTGCAGTAGGTGTATTATATACTTTGAAGGTTAATAATTACTCAGTACTCATTCTGTAAATTAATTGATAAAGATCATGGGGTTTTTGGGTTGGATTTTTTTTTTTTTTTTTTTTTTTGATGGATTCCTATCTTATAGGGTCCTTTCGCTACACCCATTCTGAACACGTAGTACCCAGTATTTTCAATACCATCAGGGTGGTAAGCATATAAAATGGAGTACCGTAACATGAGTAATTCATATTTGTGAGAAAATTCAGGTCCCAAAATTGCATTTGTGAGCTTATAAGCCATTTTCCTTTAAAAATAAGGACTTCCATGAAAAGCCTTCATTACTTGTCGTGTTCTGGAAACTCCAAGAATAAGCTAAATGCTTTCTATTGACAAAGTATGTAAAGTTATGTTAGGATGAAGCCCTATTGAGACCTAATCTATCCAGACTCCTTTTGGTGTTGTGTGAAGAATCATAGCGTACTTGCAGATAAGTAGGATCCTACTGTGATTTTCTAGGACTCTGAAATTCTTATTAGTGGAATGTACAGAAGCAGTGGCTGATTCTGGCTGAGAATATGGCAGATGCTATTAATAATTGCAGTGTGTCCCTTTTATCAATGCAGTTTCATCGTCTATAAAACAAAATAGCTTAAGTAATGCTCTGAATTTGAGACCTTACCCTCTAATGAAATGTACTTATCCAGAAATATTTCTGAATGTTACCATTTTTTTTTCTTATGTAATTCTTTTGCAAGTGCTGCAATAATACTGTGTGAGGTTCAAGAAAATTAGTTTTCTGGAATTCTGTATTTGAGAAATCTACAACTTGGTATGCCCAAGTGAGGTAGAGGAAGACAAAAGTAACTAAACCTTTGACAAGGGTCACATTCGTATTATATAGAGGAAAAAAAAAAGCATCAGTAGATGAATGCCGTCTTCTCCCAGTCCTATTGATCAGTAGTAGAAAAAAATGAGTGTTTAGAAAAAAATCAACCTTAGAAAAATATCTGAGAGTTTTTTTTGAAATACCTTTTTTCCTGGTTTTGAAATCCCATAGATATACAAGGCAAATAGTGGGAAACAGACCTTTTCAGAGTTCTTGTCACACTGTGGAAACTATTTGGTACCCACCAGTTTTATTGTTAGTTTTCTTACAAGACTTACCTAATTTTCTCAAAGTGATTTTTGTATGTGAGGAAAGGCAGGGAAAAGGTGTTTGCTTCTGCAATCCCACTCATGTTATCATCTGTAACCCAAATTTCTCAGTTGACACCTTTTTTTGGCATCCTTACTAGCTTTTACCCTGCATCATGGATAAGAAACTATAACACCACCTATCAATAAATTTTGCCATATTTTTCTTGTATTTTTCCGGGGTTTAGATTTTTTCTCTGGCCTGAAATATTCTGTGTTGGAGATAATCCAAATATGCTACAAAATTTCAGAAATGAAGTCTAGCAGAAATGTAAACTTAATAAGGGGAAAAAAAAAGATTGACTATCTCTTAGTAAAAAATATATCTTGTTCAGTGATGCTCTCCATCCTCTACACTGATTGAAACAAGATTTATAATAAATTTGGAACTATACTTAAGTGATTGATGTAAACCTAATTTGGCATAAGGCATACACCGAGACAATAAAATCAGTCTTAAGTTACCTTTTTCTATATTGTAAGTGCCCCAGACTTAAATGTTCTCTAGCACAAGTTATATCTTTCTCTTACATGTAAAAAGTACAAACTTATGCCTCCTTTTTGGAATATGTAATTCCTTGGTTTTGTGTAACTTTTCTAGATGCAACTCTTTGATCTAGTTTTACCTTGTCTTACACTTGTATGATCTCATTAAAGTTGCACAGGTTGAAGTTAGAGCAGATTATATCTGCTGTCCTATAATATTTTCTGAGCTGGTACTTGATAGAGTGCCACTCTAATCACTACATTTCCTCTGACTAGTTAACAAGGAGTGATCTTCTAAGTCGTCTTTCAGTAACAGTGCATTCATCCTGGGGTACCTGTCTGAGCCTCTCTGCCTACCCATTTGTGAAATGGTGATGAGCCTTAACTGCCTTCTCTCACAGAGGCTTAAACAGTCATGGTTTATAACATTTAAACTATCGTGTAGTGCTTTGAAAACTGAAGACAGTTTCTAAGTATTAGTGAAAAGGGTCTGTTTCAGCCTGTAAGAGCAGTGGGTGACTGCACAGGGAATAAACTAACCTGCCTTGTTCTCTGTTCAGTGTTAAATTGGATGGGAGTTTTGTTGTGTATTTTGGACCACATGAAGAAGTAATATGTCACTACATATATATAATAGACATCTGATTATGCTCATGTGTCTCAAAGCCACATTTCTATGGTGGCAGGTAGCACATTCTGACAATGAATATTCAAAATTTAGAGATAAAAACTGTATAAAAAAATATACTTTTATTTATTTACTTAAGTTGCCTTGCTGGCTTTAGGAAAAACTGATAAAAGTTGCAAAGCCAGTTCCATAGAATCTCACCGGATTCTGAATGAAGCTCCTGCTAATTTACACATGAAATCTCCACCTGCCCCAGAGACTATATCGCCTAGCATAGAAAAAGCAAAGGGTGAATGCATACTTTGAGGAAAACTGTTCAAAGAAGCTACTATTGGAAGACAACAACGACATAAAAATTCACTAGTGGTGGGTAACATTTATCAAATGGCTTATGCAACAACAGGAGATTAGAGCTAAAGTAAAAACTGGTTCCTAAGGAACAAGTGATACCCTGGTGGCAAAGTATGTGACTTGGCAATAAGCATCTTCCAGTATTATTTAAATCTTGCTCTCAGCTGAGCACGGAATCACAGCAACAATGATCATTTTGATGTCAAAATGCAATCTCTTACTTATTTACATTTTTCATTAAGCTGACGTTTGTTACAAAGTGAAATATGAGGAAATTAGTATTTGTTTGGTTAGTATGGTAAGTAGTTAAATATATGTGGCTACTTGCATAACAAGGAATGGAAATTGGTAGTGAGGAAGAAAATGTTTAGAGAATAAGAAGCTTAATAGTACCTGTGTAGCAAGTACTGGGCTGAATGTAAAGGTTTCTCTTTAACCTGACCAGGGCAGGAGACCTGCAACGCAGTCAAGCTGTAGCTGCAATGATATAATAAATATAGAGAATACATTGACAAATTTCAGAAACTGTATTGAGTTGTTATCCCTCAATTGTGTATGTTGGCGATGTAATATGTATGAAGTTTCATTTTTAGAGTAAGCACTGTTTAGTGAGAAGCCAGTAACAGTATTTCCTAAAACATTTCTTTCTTTCAGTTGCTGACCTAAAAAGGGAATGAGACAATTTAAATGCAATTCTGTGAGAACAAAATACAGCCAGAATAAGAAATTGTAAGTCAAGTTTCATCCTAGTGTGAATTAAAATAGCTGAATTATAAACCACTCAAAAAGCAGTCTGATGATGGGAATAGGCACAGAATTTTAAGCATAATGGTGTTGCCAGATTGATACGGAACTGCTACAATTGTGACAGAGATTATACTCCAGCTTTCATTCAGCAGAATAATGTTTATCTGAAGTCTGATACTTGCAAATGCGTCAGCCACAAAAACCTAGAACAGTGTTATATCTGTTGGCCTTTGCAAGTGAGTGGCTCAGATTTTGGCAATTTTTGCATGCCTACAGACCCACCTGTGGGACCTCAATTCAGTAATACTCAAAGCTTACATAAAGAGTTTGCTTAAGCAGAGGCATGATCAAAGTCCTCCCCAAATACGTGTGTTTTCCATAGATCAAATTTCAGCTCTTGTTTTGGATCTGCAACGTTCTAAATGTGATTTAAGCCTATAAATAACCACAGGAGGTTTTTGCCATTGATTTGAGTGGTCTTCTGATAAGACTTTGTGTGCATCGACACATTCCATGCAGCATATAAAATTCATTTTAGCTTAAAGTTGATGCATAATTTAAACTGAAAAACACCTTGGTAACTGGCTTGTTGTTTAGTTTTATCTCCTTTTCTCCCCACCCTCATCTGTGGTCTGTTCCTCTGTTTTTCAGATTTTTTTCCTAGGGATTTTCATTTTTCTCTAGTGTATAATACTACTGTTGTTGCTGGTTTTAACATTCTCCTTTATCTATTTTCCCCCCTCTTGTCTCTTAAATGACTGTCTCTTCTTTTTAGCATTAAACTAATTATTTTTTTTTTCTTTATCTTCTAATAAACAGTTCCTCCCTACTTATCTCTCATATGTGTCTAACCCAGCATGGCTAGCTCTCCTTTTTATCTTTCCATCTCCTGTCATATTCCACCTGTCTTCCATGCGTCTGCAGTTCTAGATCCCTATCCTCTTCTCAAAGAAGTCCTATTAATCTTCTCTTAAATACCTACTTTCAAGTTTCCTTCAGTTTTTCACATAAGGATCATATTTAACTCAATTGTTACTTCAGCCCTCTTGAAAATAAAATCTCCAAAACTTGCAAAAACTCAAAGTTTGTAACTCTCTTACCTCAAAATATTTGTTTAATTCTTTCTAAATTCCACCCCCTAATTCCTTCTCCACTGAACATACCTCTTTTCCTTTACTCCAATATATAGTTTAACAGTTTGTTTAAGGACCCGCTTTCCATTGGGATATAAATCCTTAATGTAGAAGTTTAATAAAAGGTTTATTTTTATTAGAATATATATAATCTAATATTTAATTCCCTAGTTGTATTCATGCAAACATTACACAAAGCTTAGTATGAATCAGGATTCTGTTCTGAAACAATCTCCAATAGTTCAATATCTTTCATTGAAATGCAAAGGATTTATATAGAATGTAAATTCTGAAGAAACGTTCAGAAGAAAATATGTAGTTATTTGATTTTTTTTTTTCTTTTTTAACCTTAGTTTAACACTAAATGTAATCACCCTGGAAAGATGCAGCTTCTTAAACATGATGAACGCATAGTTATGAGAGTCCAGTGAGCCCTTGAGAATGAAGTTTTATGATATACAATTGTGATATTAAACAAGAATAATTAACAATGAAAAAAAATCAACGAAATAACTAGCTAAACTCATGTTATCTTGACAGGAAGGAAGAGTTAGGGTAGTCTGAGACAAATAATACTGTTATCTAGATATAAGTCTGTCTAGAAGTATGTTTAAAAAATACACAATGCTACTTATTGTTTGCATGCTATAGAAACATTAACACCTGACTTATGAGGTGAAAGTCAGTAGTAATCACAAAAAAATGCTTTACAAATTTCCAAACTGTGTTTTCTTAATCAAGTTTATGTATGTGTTATTACACATAATGCCCAGAAACACCCAGTTGACACTGCAAAGCTCCTTAGTGTCAGCACTTTCAAAACAATTTGGTGGGCAGATTTGAGCAGACTTGATTAGGGACTGAGGCCCTGTTTCTCAAAGGTGATTAAATACATAAGTCCCACTGAAATCAGTTTACCTACATATGAATTTTAAATGGTTACAAAAATGCGTTTTGATATAAAATTCATTTTATATGTTTGCTCACCACTGGCAAGCATAGCAAGGTTAAACTCTGTTACCATAAACTATTTAAAGTTGTTTTAAATATGTGATGTCAGTATTAAAAAAAAAAAAAAAAAAAAAACAAAAAAACAAACAAACAAAAAACCCCAACCAACCAAACTCAAAAACACCACAAAAAACCAATAGCAACAACAAGAACAAAACACTCAAGGAGACCTGTTATTTTTATAGACAACTTATGATACTTCATTAAACAATAGAGAGGGTGACAGACACTGGAACAGGCTGGCCAGGGAGGTTGTGGAGCCTCCTTCTCTGGAGACATTCAAAACCCACCTGGACGCCTTCCTGTGTAACCTCATCTGGGTGTTCCTGCTCTGGAGGGGGAATTGGACTGGATGATCTTTCGAGGTTCCTTTCCAATCCCTAACATTCTGTGACTCTGTAGCCATAGTTAGCAATAGTTAACTTAGCAATAGTTACAGTTACTTTGCACTTTCAAAAAAACTTGCCATTATTTTCTCAAAAAACAACCCTAGTCAGAACTGTCAAGTAATTTAGCTGAGAAACAATCAAATGAGCAGGAAAACATTAAAACACAATTATTTTTAGAATTATTCCTGACTTCCTTAATCACTTGGTTAATTTGCACTTTTCTGAGTACACTTGTTGAAATGGACTTTTAATATTTACTAGTGAGTATTAACAGAAACAGCCTGTATTTCTGTGTTATAAGTTTTCTTTCCATCATGGAAATCAACACCTTATATATTGAACAACTCATATGAAAAAGCAAATGAAAACTGAAGAGACTGTGAACTGCAGCAAATAATCATAATAGTATGTAGAATCATTTTGATCAGAAGAGACCCTCAAGGTCATAAAGTCCAGTCAGAAGTTTGCTTGTTTTCTCTCCTTGTACTTCAAGCATAGAAGTAGCAGCTAGTGCAATTGCTCGATGCTCCATCCTGCTTTTAATTCTTTGTAGAAATAAAGAAAAAAGAAAACCTCCTTCCACCATAAGGGTTAATTATTTTTGTCTGCTTGGTTTGCTGTCTTTTAAGCCAGTATTTGTTCATGCAAAGACCTTTTCTGTGATGCTGAGGTTGTTTACTTTGCTTGAAAGTCTTTGGCAAGGGGTTCCCCAAAGTCTTCTGGAGTGGTATATCAATGAGGTGACTGATGCATGGGCTCCAAGACATTTTTGAGGCAGGGCTTCCCTTTACAAAAAAACATACTGACTCTTTCTATCTGCACTATATGTACTCAAGTAAAATTCCTAACAGGAATCCATAATGGGAATGTTTGCTGTTCAGCATATAGATAAACAGCATAGAAATTGATTAAGGGGTAAGATGACAATGTTATTGATGCTAAAAGGTACTTTAAGGCTGTAAATACAACAGGACATTGTGAGGGATCCTGACCTAAAAAAAAAAAAAAAAAAAAAAAAAAAAAGGCAGGTAAAATTAAAGTCACTATAAGTATTAAATCACACACATGAGAAAAATAATGGTAACACATGGTAACACTGCATACAAAACAATGGATTTTGAGGCAAGTGTAATGACTTAGGAACAAACTCAAGACAGGTACAAGGTGTGGGATGCCTTGTACCTTTCCGTGTTTACATGCATGAGGCTCCAAACTGCAGTCTTTGTGAGCTGACTGGTTTTGGTCTACTCTTTTTTAGTGGAGCACCTAAAAAAGTATATAATTATCTTGCACATATTGAAATCGTTTTATGATTTTGTATTGCCTGAAGAGTCTTTGCTTTTCAGTCTGACATGTTTCTGCCACGAGTATTCAAGACTGGTGATTTCTATATGGAAAACATCAATGGTCATTCAAAAAGATAAAAAACCCAAACCAAACCTAATAAGTAGAGTCAGAAAAGATTCCTGAAAGCAAATTTGTATCTCTTCTTTTGTAGTAGTTAATATGTTTAATAAACTGAAACAGAAAGGAAAAACAAAAAGAAGACAATCACAGAAAAAAAGATACTTGAATCATGACCACAATGTTCTGGATGATTAATGTCTTCTAACTTCTTGATAGCTGTTATAAAATATTTAAAAGCATTGACTACATATAGAAGAGTTGAAAGGCTGCATAGTCCTTTTTGAAGTTGAATAGTCTGTAGTAAAAGATATTCTGTTTTCTGTTTGCTTGGGAACTGACATCAATATAGAAACTTTGCAGAAGAACAGAACAGGATTTGGGAGGATTCTGGATACATTTGTACTGTTATTCTTAATAGCAAAGAATCCACAAGGAAAATAAACTTCAGAACACCTAATTAACTTCGAATTTCAATACCTTAAGAGATCTTACTGAGAAGCTTAAGAGCAGAAATGTAATAAGAGCTTTATGATCTCTTCATCTTTTTGATCTTTATTCCCATTAATGCTTTTTGGATCATCAAGAGAAAAACGTTTGGCTCCTCATTTTCAACTCCTTCTTCAACACAAATGCTAGCACAGTGGATATTGCCCTCTCAAAAATACGCTTTTGGGCACTGCTAATGGTGTCATGCTGTTTTGGGGGTTACCTCTCATTTCTGACTCATCCCTGCCTGCTTGTAAGAGGAATCTGGACCTGCTGCTGGGGAGAGCTTTGCCGCCAGAGCAGGGAGTGGGCATCTCACCCACCTTTAGCAGCAAGGAGCCTTAGCACAGGAGTGCAGGTCCCACACACACTATCTGGAGTGCAAACTTGCTGTCTTAGTTTTGCATCTATCAACTAAGTCCCCAAACAGCAGATGGGAAGGTAGGGGGATGAAGTTGAGAAATAAATATTAAAATCACAGAGCTTAGTATTAAGCAAGGCTTAATGCAGGCTTGGAGTTACACTACTGGAAACAGTTTCAAAGAACTCTTGTCAGCAGGGAGTGATTCAGCTCCCCAAATACTGCCATCTAAAAGCTTAATCGTCCAGCTTAAGCTAATCACCTTATGTTTTCAGTTACCTGGCTCATTGAATAATTTGGGCAAATATCCCCCAGCTGTCATAATGAATTCAAGAGCTAACAAACTAGGTAAGAAGAGAGCTGTTGATAAGTGTGACAGATAAGGCTGTGTTTTAAGCTTTATTTCTCTTTGAAGCTGTTTTCTAGTAGACCAGAAGGCAAAGTCCCCCACTTTGCTACTGCCCCAGGGATCTTTGTACTCAGTATCATAATGCACAAACTGCATTATCTCCATAGTTGTGAAAATCTATATCCAGCCTCTCAGATTTTATCCTTTTCTCTTTTTGGTGATGTAGGAGGAAAGATTGAATTAATATAGAGAAAAATGTAAAACAAAATTTTTTTTTTTAAATATATGTGACTTCTCCTTTCCTGAAGTACAACACAGAGAAAAAAGCCTGTAAAATGACATTGCATTGCTATCTGTGCCTAATATCTATTCCACCTTGTCATGCAACGATAAAAAAATTTTCAAATTATGATGGACAAAGCTGTATTTTTTTTTCCTATTTAGTAACATCTGTCAGTGTTCATTACAACCCCACAGACATGAGTGTGGACATTCAGTCGTTGTACTAGTAACTTACAATGAAGAATACTAAGGACAAAACAACTTATGAGTTGGTAATCTATTCAAGAGAAGGATGACTGTTAGTAGTAGAATAACCTTGTTACTTTTATAGTTAGCAGTGGCTTAAAATTCTGTTATTGGTTAGTTACAACATGTGATTTATTTGCAGAGATAACTGGGTATTGCAGTCCATTCGAAAGAATGTGTTTCAGGAAGGAGAGAAGAGTTCAATGCAGCTTGTTTCCTAATCTAAGGAGCTGTATAATGTGAATAATTTAAAAACTAAAAATAAATATATATATATATTAAAAAATCACTCTTATTCAGTGTTGTGGTGCCTACCAGATAACCATTCATCCCAGACTCGAAACAAAATACATTTGAAGTACATTCTTATGAATATCTCAGAATGGATAATTTTAAACTAAAGCAGGTTTCTATCATTATGGATACCTGATATTTTTGGTGAGCCAAGTAGCCTTACTTACTTGCCTAAGAAGGACATGTTAAGAACACCATAGTTCTGATTATTGTAAATAAAGCTTTACTTGAACTGAACATTTTTGCTCTCTAGAGAATTCCTTGTGCCCTCTATGTATGCATTGGAAATGAAAGTATTATGACGCTTACTTCCTGTTTTTACTGAAATCTAGATTACTCATTAAAACGTGACATAGAATAATTGTCTTGCACACTCCTAAATCTTGAGTCTTTGCTTGAATTTCAAAGACTACAACAGAGATAAGTAGTTAATTTAATTTTTCCAACTGATTTCTGTGCTTGTTACTTGAATAAACTGTAAAATAATATCAGTTTGGTTTTTTTGGGGGGGAATAAGCTAAAACATTATGAAATACCACACAGTTACACAAATTTCTGCAGGTGGATCTCCTTTGCACATACTTTTAAATCAGTGTTGAAAAAAATACATGGATATAATAAATGGTGAAATCCTCAACATAAATTTTAAAGCTAATTCTATAGTCTTGCCATTTTCTGGTGGTTTTTTTTGTTTGTTTGTTTGTTTGGGTTTGGTTTGGTTTTGTTTTTTTTGTGGGTGGTGGTGGTGGTGTTTGTTTGCTTGTTTGTTTTGTTTTGTTTTAATTAATTTCCTACTTTTCCCATTGTTTTTGCCGTTCCCGAAACATACTTACTTTTGCATTTGAATCTAAGAGGATTATAAGGCCACTTCATTTTAGGGTAAAAGGGTGTGATTGTTGTAAAATTTTACAGAAAGGAAAAGAGGACATTTGTAATTTGTGTTTCTCAATGAAATGCTGCAATCATGAATCTTGTTCATTTGTAGAATTTTAGATAGTACTATTAACTATAAGGAGGTTTAGCTACATTCCATGTGGGAAAAACAAATATCACAGTATCACAGTATCACAGTATGTTTGGGATTGGAAGGGACCTCAAAAGATCATCTAGTCCAATCCCCCTGCTGGAGCAGGAACGCCTACGTGAGGTCGCACAGGAACATGTCCAGGCGGATTTTGAATGTCTCCAGAGAAGGAGACTCCACAACCTCCCTGGGCAGCCTGTTCCAGTGCTCTGTCACCCTCACTGAGAAGAAGTTTCTTCTCAAATTTAAGCGGAACCTCTTGTGTTCCAGCTTGATCCCATTACCCCTTGTCCTATCATTGTTGGCCACCGAGAAGAGCCTGGCTCCATCCTCATGGCACTCACCCTTTATATATTTATAAATAAATATGCAAAACAATAATTAAAAAAACTCAATGCAAACAGATATAATAAGTTGGGAAAAGGCATATCTTTCCTGTAAGTCTCCATTCTGCTAATTTCTCCTTACACCCTAACTCCTGTTCTCAATCAGGAAGCATGAAGATGCATGCTTAATTCTGCTGTTTTTATGAAATCTAAGCATGTTTCTGAATGAACTTAACTAGCTAAATCCATAGATTTCCATGACACTTCAGAGTTTTTTTCTTAAAGCACATATTTATGAGCTTTGCTAAATATAGATTTTCTTTTTTTGTATATGATTATGTTCTTTAGATTTCATATGGAAGATAGAGAGAATAGGTCATATTGCTGACATGTAATTACTGAAATGCACAGTAAAATAGGCAAATTCTTTGATCAATAAGGCTCTTTATCATTATACAGTCTGTTATAGCCACATGCTCATTAGGAAAGTCAGGAATTCAAGTATTTTATGAGAGCTTCATTGGTACAAAGTATTTGTTTCAAGTACTAGTATCTCTAGTTATCATTCTGATGCAGTTCAGCAGTGTCGAAAATTAATGCCAGTCACAAGATTTCCTTTGAACTTTCAACAAAGCAGAGCTGGAGCAGAGTATATTGCTGCCTTCTGAACTTCAGAACAGCTTAGACACCCTCTTTGCATACTGTAAAGCACAGGTCTTTGACTCTAGCATGGATAATGGCAGGAAGCTTGAAAATCAATTACCTTTAAATACTGCACAAGGAAATTCTTTTGATTTCTCATCAAAAGCACCTGGGATATGTGGTGTTTACTTGTAATTTAAATGATATGCAAATCTTGTTAAAGGTACCAAAATGAAAATATATTGCTTGTTGCCTGTTTTGTAGAGCCCCTATTAGCTACCAGGCTTGGTGATTTTGTTGCCTACAGCCAGGGCTGGCTCTTGGGCTGTACAGAACTTGAATACATCAAGATGGCTAGCTTATGGCTAGCTTATGAACTGTGCTTCGACTCACAGTGCTCAAAGATGTCATAAAATTTTCAAAAACCACATGCCTGGATTTTAAATACCAGCAGAAACCAGTGGAAAATACCATTCAAGGCTGGACACTTTCACTTTTTAATGTCTCATGAATAGTACGCATCTATAAGACAAATTAAAAGTTCCTGGCACCAAAGGCCTTCCAAACCAGCAAGGGAAACCAGAGGCTTTTGAGCCGGAAGCTAAAGTGGAGATTTTTCCTGCCCACCCACCAATGCCGCTTTCCAGCAGGGATGAATCTATGCCTGGCTCTCTGCCTTCAAAGTGAAAACCACACAAAGTGTTCTATCAGGAAAACATTGACACCTGCCCATTTTCAAAGGTATTTGAAGAAGAATTGTGTAAAGTCAGGAATTAATTTATACTATAAACTTGGGGAAATGAATCTTACCTTTATCAAAATAATTATTCTAGTGCTTGTTCTGGAAAGGGTGGTAGGATTTTCTTTAAAACATCTTGGTTTGTGCTTTGTTAAGTTTTTCCGTTATATAAAAAGACTTCAAATAATTTGTTTTTCTAGTTGAATAATCTAGACTTCCTTTTCCTGCAAATCAAATTTGAACCTTTTTTATATTCTGCAAATATTCACATACTATTGCTTAGAGTATATCTGGGCTACTAGAGAAAATTTTAGTGCTCATAGTAAAGACTGAAACAGAAAGATGGATGTTTTTATGTGCTTAATTCAAACATGTCATTTGTTCAATAATTTAGAAGAGGTATTATGTAGGGAAAAATAAATATTATTTATCCTCCTGTAACAGTTTTTTTACAGCCACCATCCTCATAGAAAGTGGCTGAGCTCCAGGAATCAGTATTTATTTCCAGCATATTTAAGCTTCTTATATAACCAGAACATTAAGTTTACAGAGCTAGGGAAAATATCTGATTTTAAGACTGTGACAAGTGTTTAGTGTGATATAAAAGTATTTATGGTGTTTATATTATCCACTGAGGAATATATTGTATGAGAACAGTTGTGAAGGGTGAATCTAACACCTTCTAGAAAAAGACACTCTATTCTCTAGTTCCCTAGTAGCTTGCCATAGAAAATGTCAGTGAATTAAGTCCATCACCATCATTTCAACAACTTCTGCAGAAGTTCATTAAAATATCAGATTTATTATCTAACTTCTGAACTCCAATACTAATACTTTTTCACTGTCTGAAGTTACAGAACCAGAATAGGGTAGAAATAACGGAGAAGAAACTGGATGGTTATGGTTTTGATTACTTGGAAAGGACTTTTATAAATCTTACCTGGTTTTGTTAAATTAAGGGAAGAGTAAGTTCACTGAAATTTGTTTCCTTAAAGTTGACTGAAAACTGAGACTCCAACAGTTTTTACAGCTCTGGGGTATAATATTCCTTCAGAGCTGAAATTGGTTATGTAATTTCATGTGTTGAAATTGTATTTTCTGAATAACAGCTAACTTTCAGATAAGTGTAATTTCACTTAAAATAGTACCTGATAGTCAAGCTGTGATTGTAAGTTTTTCCCATGTTATTGATATTCTTTTATGCAGTTTTGTTCAGAATTGACCTTTCTCTTTTAGTTCTTAGGTTAGCATGAAATAGATATTTTACAGCTATGACTTGAACATATAAGTCAAGCATGTCGTTAGAACTTGACTCAATCTTGCTCAGTACAGTCCTTTCGTTCTTTCATTTCCTACTATATCAAAGCTACATCACGTTTCATAAATGTGTTGAAGTATTGTTCTGGCTCTTGATCTTCAGTTCTTTTGTCCTGAAGCTCACCATTTTTCCCAATAATTCCTGCCTAACCTCTGGCTTTTCTCTTCTTTCCCTCCTGTTAAAAAGAAATCAAGAAAACAGAGGCAACAAAGATGATTAAGGGAGTGGAGCATCTCCCTCATGAAGTAAGGTTGAGGGAGCTGGGGCTCTTTAGCTTGGAGAAGAGGAGACTGAGGGGTGACCTCATTAATGTTTACAAATGTATAAAGGGTGAGCGTCAAGAGGATGGAGCCAGGCTCTTCTTGGTGACAACCAGTGACAGGACAAGGGGTAATGGGTAAAAACTGGAACACAAGAGGTTCCACTTAAATTTGAGAAGAAACTTCTCAGTGAGTGTGACAGAATACTGGAACAGGCTGCCCAGGAAGGTTGTGGAGTCTCCTACTCTGGAGGCATTCAAGACCTGCCTGGACGCCTTCCTGTATAACCTCATGTAGGTGTTCCTGCTCCAGCAGGGGGATTGGACTGGATGATCTTTCGAGGTCCCTTCCAATCCCTAACACTCTGTGATTCTGTGAAAACCAGAAGTAAACCCCCTCCCTCCCTCCCTCCCTCCCTCTCTCTCCCCCTCCCTCCCTCCCTCTCTCTCCCCCTCCCTCCCTCTCTCTCCCCCACCCTCCCTCTCTCTCCCATATTCTTTATACATAATAATTATATTATAATATGTAATATATATTATATATTATATATAATATTATATAATATATATTATTATATATATTCTATATATAATATATATAATATATTATATAGATATTATATAATATATATAATATATAATGTATATATATACATTATAATTATAATTATATTAATATGGCTAAAATCAATGCAATCTAAAGTCTAGTTGAGTAAGCTCCTTAGATTTTTTTGTTTCCCTACCCTTGTGAAACTTTTAGAAATCTGCTGCTGATACTCTTCTACATGGTGCAGCCCTCCTAGAATCTGTCTTCCAAAAGTTATTTTGTAATGAAATATGCTTCTTAATACCCTTTCTCACTCTTAAAACACAAAGTTCTGGGTTTTTTATGTGTGTCTAATGAATTGTAAAATTAGAGCTTTGATTTGAACCATATCAATTTCTCTCCATAGTTTTAAGTTGATATGTATTATTAAATGTATACATTTCTATGCAGTTTACAGTCTATAAAAACAGTCAAGAAGGATCATCCAAAAGATACAGTAAATTGGGTGCATCTGGAGTGCTGCCTGTTTTCTCTCTATTTACCATCCTTTTAAATTTTAGACTAAATAAGTAAGGTTCTTCCACTTCCAAATGTAATTACTCACTTAATCTTATCAGGTGTTCCTCAAAGGATTTAATGGGAAAAGGGAGGAAAAATTTAAGGGGAGAATTTCAAGGGGAGAAAAAAAAAAAGTGCTTTATATGGCAGAAGACTGCAGGATTCTATTGTTTTTTTTTCCTGACAATGTGATTTCAGTCACCATATTAAGTTAAATATTAAGTTAAATATACAGATTTTTTTTTTTTTCTGGTAAATGTAGGCTTCTTTAAATTAAGACAGTATTTTGTAAACAGATAATTTTTCCTTCATTTATGTTAATTTGGATCTTAGTTCAAGGCTGAAGGACTCATAATATCAGTTAAACAAGAAAAACTAAAAAAAGGAAAGATAATACAGGTCAATAATAAAGGTCATCCTTTTTCAGCAAAGCTGTATTTTAGATGTGCATAAACACATAAATGAGTGAAACAGCAGGTTTCATAATAAAATATCACTGTGTCAAGTTTTAGGAAAGTGAAATATGGTTAAAAATTAAGAGGCCCTCTTGCTTTTCCTAAATCTGATTTTTACAGGATGCTCATGTTAGTCTGAGTCATATTGCAGATTGTTCACTTCTCATTTCTTAATCTCTACAAAAGAAAACATTTTAGTAGAAGGCAGGCTGTCCCAATTTAAAATCAAATTCCGAGCTGCACCAGTCAGTGATGTGGAGGTGAATTTTGAATTACAAACTGGGTGTGTAGGCATCTCATGTTTGAAAGTAAGCCCTCAATTTTCCTTGAGACAGCAGGAGGTTTCTCCATCCCTCTAAAATCTCTAGGTTTTGCAGAGAGATGTTCCCTGTGGGCTAACAATTTCTGTGTGGATTTTCTGTCAATCCCTACAGAATTGTTAGGTTTATAATGTTTCCCAGCATCTTACTACAGTAGCAGTATTCTACAGCATTTCTTTCAATAAACAGTACAGAATCAGGGAAGCAATGATCTTTATAATGAGAAATGTTACCTAATAATAATAATGCCTGTTATAATATTCAAATCTCATTTTCATTGTGTGCAAGAGATATATCAAACGTATATAATCAAGAGCTCTCTTTCTTTCAGGTTTTATACTCTCATTTGCATAGATATTAATTTAATTAACAGCACAATTAAGGATAGCATTACTATCATGGGAGTAATGGATGTTACAAGGATAACTAGACGTTTAAGGAAATCAGCAAGGCAAAACTAAGGCAAATGTCAATAAAACTAAATATGTGGTTAAAACCTGAAAAAATTATTTTGGTCATGCTCTACTAAGAAATCAGTAACCATAGGGATCAACCTACGCAGCTTAACTACCTATAAATAATTAATTAATAATTCTATTTCCATAGGACACAACAGAACTAGGTGGTACTTCTGGAAACATATACAATGAAGGAGATGCCTGCTACTTTTTGAAGTACTTGTAGTTTGAAACATGTTCTGAAAAAGACAAAGCTTCAGATATTGTGGGCTTTTGAGACCAAAGGTATGTTATTTTGTATGAATTCTTAATGCATACTAGGAATAAAACAACTAGCTACTCACCTAAAAAATTATTTGGATTGAATTTATTAGAAATGCTATGTGGTGAAAGGTGCTGTGCAAAGTCTGCAAAGAGCCGTGTATATTAAAGATGATGTGGCTGTGAGGATGTCACCACACAGGGGCAGTGAACAGGCAGGCAGGGCTGCCCAGAAGCCCACCTTCCCTCCAGCCTGCACCCCCTGGCAAAGTACTGCTGAGTGAAACACAGGAGTTTGCATGTCAGCTGCCAGGTGTGGAGAAGAGCCCTCGATAGCAGAAATGGGAGGTATTCAGCTAGTGGTCAAGGGCTTTGATGGCCTTCAAAAAATGAGACATAATATTTTCACCAGTATTCTAGCCTGAGGTTGTATTCAACATAAATTAATTCATGTAATTATTATGTATTTTCCCTGTCTGTGCTTTAATATTGTTGAAGCATTTTCCCTTGCTTCTCGCATTCTTCCATGCAGAAAAAGGGACAGACAGGTAGGTTGAAAAGCCAGACAGCTTGCTTAGCTCCCTCATCATCTCTTGCTAGTTCTCCTGACAACAAAAAGTCAGTGCCCAGAGTAGCTTTTTGGTTTGACTTGTGTATTTGAAGGACCGGGTTGGAGGAGTAATGAACAGACAACCTGATTAAATCTCCTGCTTCTAACAATGCACTGTGAAAATAATGATGATTTGCTTTTTGTCATTTTGTCAAATTTTTTTATTATTATTTTTATTTTTTTTTTAACTCCCTTTACAGACGTACAATGTGACTGGGATTTTCCAGAAACATTGTTGATATAACTCTTCTTTCATTACATTCATGGGATTTCAGCAGAAACTGATACAGGCTCAGTTTTTCTATTTGTAAATTAAGCACTTGATTCAGTGAAGGGCAGCCTGCATGAAAACCATTTCCACCATTTTTTAAGTCATCTTCTAAGTACAACAGCATTTTGAGATTTTAGTACCATAGTGTTATTATATAGAATGATGTCGTTTCCGGGTTATACTGAGAATGTTCTTGCACTTCTGTGCATCATATTTTATTTTACTGGTGTATGCTTTTAAAATGCAATTATTTCAAAGAAACAACTGCTTTTTACACAAAATTTGCTCTTCTAGATCATTGCATAACCTTGTATTGTTCTGGAAAAGGTTACCTGTATGTACGTTCACTTGTCATCATGGCAAGTTTCTGAAGTAATTCAGTATTGCTGCTTTATTTACACACTTAATTCTCATTATCTCTCTGATTTCAGAGGTAGATATATCACTTCATCCGAGCTATGAACAATTTGTAAACAACAGAGGTTAATATCTTTTTAACACATTCATGTATTGAATAAGAAGGGCAGCAGAGCCACCTGTGACCATTTTTGAAGACAGCAGCTTTCAGCTTTATATAAATCAATCAGTTTAGATATATTTTAAAAAATGAACAATACCAAGTTAAATGTAGTTTTCTCACTCCAATATGTGGTGTAATGACACAGAAAGATTATAGTGAAAGAATGGTGATCTTGCCATCAGCCAATTATTTATATATAATCCAAATGTATCACTTATAGTTAAGAATTAATAACTAGTCTTATAAAATATAAATTCTATATTCTTCTTAATTGCATGTATTTCTCTTTATATACGTATCTTCACTTGCATAGAAATATAGCACACTGGTTCTAGTTTTTTACTTGCGATTATCTGTTCAAGCAGGAAAATTCAGTCAGCTGATGTCCTTATTTGAGGGTGAAAATAAAAATGAAAATGAAAGAAAACTCACTGCAAGCAGAAGTTGTAACAGAAATACTGAATTTTAATTAGTTGATGATAATTACTATTCCAAATACTAGATAATGTCACTCAGAATATCAAAATGCATTCCTTTGTATAATGGACTTTTACAGTCTCTTCTTTCTAGTTTTATTATACAAATTTCAAATTTTCTTTCATGTTATTGTTAAGTCTACATGAAAAGGAATTTAGAAATTATTTTTCCTTTTTGCTTTCTTGTAGGAATAGCACATTTTAACATAACCACTGAATTAATTTCTTCCAGTATAAATTTGTAACTGTTTTGCATTTTGTCTTCCTCCTTTAAGCCATAAGCTTTAACTTAAAAGGAGTACTTTTTTACCTTTTTGATTACATTTTAAAATATTTGTTCTTAAATGTGCTTATATATCTGTATAAATAACAAGCGGGATTCTCAAGAGACTGTGCAGGGCCACGTAATTGAGTGACTGGAAACATGAGATTTGTAGTACACTGGAAGTGAGTAGAAAACCTTAGGAAATGCTTTGATATTGCCTATCATCATTTATTTAATTGATACAAAGCTTACTTTTTTTTTCTCTGTGTTTCCTGTAGCTTTCTCCCTATCCCCAAGCACCTGTTATTTGATAACTTGTCATTTTATTTAGCTTTTTTTGTTTATTAATTTTGGGGAAAAAAAGTCATTGCAATTAGAAAAGATCTCTTGGGAGAAAAAGCAAAACCCTGCCAATACAGAATTGTAACATAGAATAGAGTCCCTTGTGTTTTATGCATTTCATTTTAATTGTTTTGAGGAAGATAGAGCACATTGTGGAATAATCTCAGGAGAAAAAAAGTGAAAATACCCTATCTCACTTAGAGTAAGTCATTCTTCAAATTCAAACTACTTTGTCCTTTTCTCAATTTGATCTTATTATTTCCAGATATATCCCATTTGTATTCTTAAATAATTACTCTTGCCCCTTGGTGTTTACCTTCTCATTGCTTCTGACAGATATATCTCCTCCCTTTCCCCCCACTTAATTGTTGGTTAGTCAAGCTGTACATACTTAATCTTTCTAAGCTTTCCTTATGTGTCATTTCTTCCAACCCATTAATCCTTTTTTCCCCTCTTTGCTCTGAATTCCTTTCAGTATGTCAAAGAATAAAAGATGGAGCTGATTGAACTTGTCAAGTGTTTTCCAGTTCAAATTTGAAGGGACAGTCTGATCTTTGTTGGCTTGTAAAGGCAGCACAGCTCTATCCCTTGTTCATGCTAAGGTCCAGTTTCTACACTCCAGCAATGTTAAAATATGTTACTAGGGATGCCAGTTTCATTGCTGCTACTGTAAAACAGTCTCAGAAGACTAAAGCTTTGGTTGGTGTTTTATGAACTGAATTTAAAAATAGTCCACATTTAAAAAATTCACATTTAGGTAGTCTCTAAATACATACGTAAAAAATGAGGAGGAAAAATAAGAACAGTCTATTCAAGAAGTTAATGAAATCTTTATATATATATAAAAAAAATATGCTCATTTGAAAAAAAGAACATGAATAAAATGTCCTGGATGTACCTCCTCAAATATACTTGCTTGCCTATGGATTTTAGCTTCTGAGATGGCTCAATTCTGAATATTTCTCTCTCTCTAAAATTTTGCTAGAACTCTACTTTAATTTCCATTTGACTCTCTTTGCTCACTAACTTCTTAAGCTTTCTACTTCTGACAGATTACAAGGGTATTGTTAAGTAATACAAGTTCATGTCTTATTAGTAGACAATCCTGTTGACCTTCATTTTCCCATGTCCCATCTTGCATCACATTTTAATGTTGGCAGTCTCATTTTTCCTTTGTTTGGGCTTTCAGCTCTTCGCTTACAAAACAAGCACAGCAAACCATAAGAGCTTTGGTGCCCTGATCTCACTTTAGAACAGTGGCTTTCCAAGGCAGGCTGAAGGGTAATGATCATCATTGGTTTTGTTCCTCTGTTATTTATATTTGCATGCTAGTGTTTTAATGTAAAGGAATCTTTTCTGTCTGAAAAGACTGTAAAGTGTAAATGCACAGGTGGTTTGTGCTCTTGTGGTCATTAACTCTGCTGAGTTGAGTCATGAGAATTGTTTTAAGTCTCACTGTTCTTCAATCTTATCACCTGGTCCATTTTGTGACTTCCATTTTGAAGTCCCTCTGTGGAAATAATATGGTCATACACATATTAACCCACAAGAGTAATACTCGATTGATAGTGGTTAGCTCAAGGTTGTCATTTGGTTTTTCTCCTTCTGTGCACAGGTCACTTTGACCTTGTCTTAATATGCACGACTTGATTGACCCCCAACCAGTAACATGTAAAGCTCTGAAAGAAAGAAGATCTAGTAAAAATACTAATCACCCTCTAAATCTCTGTAACACAAGCTGGGATGAAAAAGACATAGCAAATGTAACACCAGTGAATTTATTTTCTAGGCAAACTACCTATTGTACTGCCCTTTCATTTCAAGTCAATGAAGGAAGCAAAGGCATCATCTGCCAGGGGGGTGGAAAGCTGCCAGCTATTTCAAAACCTCATCTTTCAGCTTCAGTGGGGAAAACTGAAATTAACACTGCTGATCTGAAGGAAGGTAAAAAGATCGTATGAGTTCAAGATGTGAATCTTTATATAGACATTCACCTAAAAATATGAAAGAGGAGAAAAGCAGAACTCTTCAGGTGGATAAGTCTCAGGAGTTCTAATACGTGAGAAGCTGCATCATAATTGTAAACCATGAGGAAAAAGTAATTCCACATAGTGTACTGAAATCTCCCTTTTCTATAGAAGAATCACTTGCATGAGAAGAATTTTAGTGGAGACACCTATTTTACTTCTTTTGGAACCTCCTTTCAGCCAGCCAATATAAACTAGATAAAATGTTTGCATTTCCGGGTTGAAGAAATTGCCCGAAGTATTTCTTATAAGCAGTAAATAACCATGAGCCATTACTGATTGTTTAGTCAATACCCACAAATTTCCCACTTTTATATGGCACTTCTATTCAAAGATACTTATTTCTGTAAATATGTTTAAAACCCCATAGGAAAGCACACTATTTCATAATAGTCTTGTATTTTTTTAATACTATCTATAAAATAACTTTTGATTAAATGTAAGCTTTACATACCTGAATACTTGTGAAAATCTGCTTTGTACTTTAGCTAATCTTATTCTTCTAGAGTTTTTCAGCAAGTATTCCCCATTCATTCTAGTCATCTGAAAACAGACGTCCTGCAGTATGGAGCTGCTGACTGGGCATGGGCTTTCACACACTGTATGTACCATCCCCTGGGTTGTTGACAACTACTTGAGGATTGAGGCCCATAAAATAGCAAATGCCTGCTCCCAACTGAACATGCATTGCTTTCTGTGCAGCAGAAAAGTGTTAGCCGTTTTGTTTTGCTGTTATATATATTTGAATTGTCACATCTGTACTACATGGAATCAGATTTTTCTCATAATACTGACACTTGTCAACAGTGTAACAAAAATTTCTTGTAGAGGATTGTGTTGTAAGCTTGAACAGGCTTTACAAGAAATGAAGAAAAAAGTATTACAGTGAGGAATGACTTGAGGTGATTTTAATACATCCAGCCCCTCTTTCAGATGGAAACTTTTTTTCTCCTATGTCAAGTAATTACTGAACTAACGAATTCCATTATAAGGCAGACAAATTCATTGTCAGTAAATTTCTATGAGGTCTGGCCTTTTTGTAAAAATTGGCTATTGACAGCATGAGGACATCTGATGTGACAGAATAGGCTTACAATGATGCAACATATGCTTTAATATTACTGTTTACTAGAGATAACGATTAATAAATAAGTTTTTTATTCCATTTCTAAATATATCTTCCTAAAAAAAAAAGTAACGTAGGTAACATCAAGTAATCCGAATATCTCCTGGATCTTCACTCTAGAGAATTCTGTAGTTTTAAAGATCTCAAAGATCTTTCCCAAGGTTGATATAATCTGAAAAGTTTGTCTGACTGTGTTTTTTGTCTAATATCAACAATATTAAATGAATTTTTGATTTTTGTCCTGTATTGTTGAATACATTGTTGAGTTTCACTGATAATAAGTAAACAAGAAATAGCATTTTTTTTTTTTCTTCAGTGAGATGATTTGTTTTTACCAGCACTTCGGTGGAAGGTGCAAATTATTTTCTCTCTACCATACTCCTTTAACAATTGTGTTTAACTTTGTCCACAAAATAACAGATTGGTATCAGGTATAAAACGTTAATTTGTGCTGTACCAATAAATATCTGCGGTTTTAGATATTGAAGATGTGGCTCCAGCTGGAACGTTTGCAGAGAGAGGCCCTGAAATGAAAACCACAGAAAGGCAAGTAGGATCTTTCAGCTTTTTCAGATTATGTGCATCTGCAGCAGGCAGGATCTAAAAACGTGTTTCTGGACATACAGGAGGAAAGACATAAGATGTGGTTTAATTAGCATCAGAAATTATCAAGTCCTCTGAAAATTTTCTGTGACTAGCTTGTATGGATAAAGTTATAATTCTTCCTGTGCCTACGAGGCACTCTGGTGTACAGCTTGGTACCTGTGCAGCTTTGTAGAAAGTAAAAATTGAAAAAAGAACATTTCTCTAAGCCAGCCCATCGTTAGTAGAAATAGAAAATCCCGATCACAGGAAGGCAAGTAAGTTATTACAAACAAACAAACAAAAAAAACCAAACCAGCAAGGACTATGTGGCTCTTGGCTATTACTAGAGATAAGAACATGGTAACGTGTCCCAAACATGACAGAAGCATCAGAGTTTAGAATTTGGTTTATCCACGTTTGCTGATAAGGAGTGACCAAAAAGGAGAAATGAAGCAAGCAGTATCATCAATAGATCTCATCAGTCTGCACACACACAGTGTTCTCTCCCCTTGTACCTCATGTTGGGAAGAGGAACCCTAAGATGAGGTCTTCTCCCTAACTCTCCTGTCCATTTTGCCTTTGTGCATGATACAGCTCATCTTTTGAACTAAGGATGACGGTGGTTGTGGTTTCTGCAATAGGCCTTTTTCTCTAGAGAAGTGAGCTCTTTGAATGTTATTTGGCACATGGGGCTATAGAGATCCAGAAGAGCATGGTGTCTAGTGGCTGGGACAATAACAAAAAAAAAAAAAAAAAAAAAAAAAGAGATGTTTTCAGCATGAGGTGGGGAAAAAAAAAAAAAAAAAGAGATTGGCCTGGGGCAAATTGAGATTTAAAGAAAGTTTCTATCTATACAGCAGGCTTGTGTGCAAGGAGAGATGGGATATTGACCCTAGTTGTACTTTAATTGGTTAAGAAAGCAGGGAAAAGCAAAAGGGGGCGGTACCAGGAAACCACAGAAGAGGGAAAAGAAGGTAGATTGATGTTAATGTGTTGTCTTTGGTGTCTACCATAGGTTAGAATTCAGACCACTAGACCTGAATATCAGAATAGTTCTTGAGATGGTAATTGGTATTGTACAGCTTTGGTATTGTATTGTACAGCTCGGGAGTTTTCAGAAGGACCAGGGTCAACCTAAAACTTACTTGAGGGGCTACAAATATAGTTCTGAACCACTGGATTAAAAGAAGGCAAAATCAACAGCTTGTGAATCCAGCACTTCTGTTTCATTTTGAGTAGTTTAGTTGTTGAATGTTGCTCTTAGATTTTATTTTATTTTTTTTTCTCATTATGGAAATGAAAAAGAATCAAAGAAAATAATTAAAATTTGATCCATCCCTTATCTATTTCTCCCTAACTGAGCATAACTGTCTTTAACAAGTAAATAATCCTTCCTACCTTTGTAGCTGTTGTGAGTTGTTTTAGATTAATAATTTTATACAGAATTACTGCTTAAGTGACAAAATAACATACTTACATCTTCTTTTCTTAGGACATAAATGTGTCTTTCACTTACAAAATTACATGATCATGTTGGAAAATCTGGGAAAAATGTCAGCCCAAGAGTTGGCTGTTAAACAAAAAACAGACTTTGAGTAGCAGAAGTTAACATGCCAGTTTCCTAGGCAATCAAAGCACACACAAAGCACGAAGGATAAGGATTACACCCTGACAGATGTGTTAGTGAGAAAATGGCCACTTTTGGCTTTGTGGTTATTTGCTCAGATGTTTAATCGTCACATGAGAGCAAAGTTTGCAGGAACTAGTTGCATGGCTGTTCGTGCCTGCCTGGAGCCAAGAGTACCATGAGGCTCACATGCACGGAGCCAAGGAGTGACACAGCAGCCAGTTGCATACATTGCCCCAACAATGAGGTAGCACCCACAGATATAAGGGCATCAGGTTCAGTGCATTGAACTCTTCATGTCAAATGGACCAGACCCAGTAACAGAGGTTGAGGGTGTGTTCACACTATCCAGTGCAGCACGACACAGAAACTTTGCAGTATCTGGCTCCAGCCCTGAGCCATGCTCATCCAGGTGTATTGCTTCCAGTCCTGGCATTAGATTAACCACAGATACATCAATAAGGTGCTGCAGGATGCAAGAGCTTCCCAGAAAACCTGGGCTTCAGAATAAGTAGCAGCCTGCTGATCAATGCCTCTTCTCTTGAGGTGTGACACTGCTGGAGCCAAATCAGCCCCCGCTCTCATTTGCAAACCAGGTATTGGAAGGAATTTTTTAAAAAACTGATCACATTTCCTAGAGACCTACCCTGGCTATTCCTGCTATGCTAGCATTCATCAAGTGCTCAACTCTGAGAATCTGAAAATGATGACAGGACAGGTTTCTGCACCGGTGTGACCCTGTTGGGTTGGTCAGCTCAAGTCAATGCCAACACAAGGAGCACAGGACTTGTATCAGATGTGCCTTGACACTTGGATGCGCCTCTACCCTTTTTTTACTTAAGGAGCAAGTTAATTTTTTTTTTATAAACCGTTTATATGACCAGTTCAAGGCTGAGAATTGTTGTCTTTCCTTGATGTAGCCATGCCCTTAGAGAGAAGTCCTTCCCTCTCAGCTGTCTTCTACTCTTGATATGTTCCCAGGTCAGGATGGCTGGAATGGTTCCTTCATTTAATGTTTCTCCTATTTATTACTGCACTGTGACACTTGTGCCATAAACAGCAGGATGGATCCGTTAGCAGAGTGAGGTGACTGTAGCCCCACATCTCAGTACAGACACAGTGTGCCCTGCAGTGGTCCCTGTATGGCACAGCCTCAGCACCCACAGGCAGCCTTGAATGCTGCACAGCAGCTTGAGCAAAGAAATCAGAAAAAAAATGATAACGCTAAAATGAAATCCTATAATTTGCACAATAGGCTTGTCTAACTATTTGCATTTAAAAGTAATTTTGTCTTAACTCTCTGATTTCAGTCTCTGAAATGTCTAAAGCAAATTTACCAAGTGAATGTGCGAGGATGTGAAGATGTAGTCTAGTGAATCCGGATGGTCCTACACATCAAAGTAAAATGCCTTTTACATAAATATGAGATGAAATAGGTCAGTCATACGTAATAACTTCTCTAGTATAGAATAGTATCTATACAATAAGTGTTGCACAGTATGTAAATTAGCGCTGTTCCCATAGTTCATATTTAATTCACATTGTGTTATCTCTGGTCATTAAATAATAATATTCATAAGCATCAATTAAATGGAGGGAAGTTTGTGGTTAATCTGCAAATCTGCAGCTTTTTAATTATGTATTTTGAACTTGGCTCCACTAACTGTATACTTAAAAAATACTGTGGAATAAAACATGCATCTCAGAGAGTGAAGCAGTAGTCCCACCAATTCTAATGGAATGCCTTCAGATTAGAAGTCAAGCAGCACAAATCACAGTGATGAGATATGTTTGTAAACACATAAAGATATGCACTTAAGAAATCCATAGATTGTTTATATATATAATTTATTGTCAGGTGATTAAATATCACTGCAAATCTTTCTCAAAGTAACTCCTAAATATTGTGGCCTTTCTGTTTGGGTATACTCCCATGTAGCTATCTCTGTGTAACATGATGGGCTCAATTCTTTATCACACGTTAGTCTACACACATTTATTTTGCTGCTGTTTTTTTCTGATTTACTCCAAAATTGCTGAGAGGAGATGATTCAGGTCCTTCATATCTTGGAATAGTGGTATATCTCAAAGACACTTTACATTTCAGAAATATAAGGGTGAATAGCTTCCAGAAATAGATGTGATATTTTAAAGTAAATAGTGTCTGTAGGTACTACTATTGTTAGGTACATTTGTCAGCTTTGTTTCATGAAAATCCTAGAAATATTCTCAATAACAGATTTTACTTGTCTGCATGATAAATTTTGATTTACACAGAACTATTACAATCAAGTAGCTTGGGTTTCTTTTGTTGTCTTAAATTCATTCGCATTTCCAAAGTCCAGATAGCCTGTTCCTGCAAATTGCCTAGGTGTCTCAGAGATGGGGGTTACCTTTCCTGGTGATTGTGGTGCCTTAATGCAAAGGATAGAAAGGACAAGAACACCCAAACAGAAAGATTAACAAGGGCACACAGAGTACATTTTAAGAAAGACCACTTTTAAGAGAAATGCCTGGGAAAAAAAAAGGGTTTATGTTTGCACAGAAAGTTATGCTTGTATCTTAGTTTATTACAAATACAGCTGCTGATTGCACGAAATTACATAATGGCGACTCACCTGCTGGGTGGAGAATAGCTGTCCTTGTGCATGAGTACATGTGCCAACAAACTGGGAGGCCAGCCAAGATGATAGACCAGAAAAATGAGGTGCCAGATTTGCAGCACCCATAAGGCATCATGGCTGAATACCAGAATGGCAAAATGGTCTGCGTAATTGTTTTTGTAGAATGTCAGTCTTGTTCCCAGTTAGTGGAAATCACGTATTTATAAGAAAAATCTGTCCACTGATATTTTCTGTTAATGAACATTGAAGGTGGAATACTCCAAGCAGTTGTTTGGTTGGTGTTCTTTGGTTGGGTGGTGTGGTGTGGTTTTGTGTTTTGTTTTGGTTTTTTTTTCCTGTTTTGTTTTGTTTTGTTTTTTTAATCTGATCATCTACTAATCTTATTCCAAATTCTTCTAAAAAAAATAGAATTAATCATATTTTTAGAAGGAAGGAATATTTGTTTTGCAGTCCAGCCCAAAACTTTGAGTGGAACTTGGTTAACTTAACATGAAAATTTCTCTGTAAAATCAGCAAATTCCTCTTCTCCATCTGCAGCCTTTTCTATTCAACCATACCTAGAGGTGACAGACTTAGGGATTTCTTTAGCTCAATGAGAAATCTAATTAATAATGATTGTAAGTATAGCAATTCCAGTGCAAACAAATATAGTACAATTATGTTTAATGCTTATTTTAATTGTTTTTCTGTTTTGGTAATCATTTATCTTTCCCAAAATTTAAAGGTTTGCATACTTAATGAATGGCTTTCATCTAACTTCTGTAATTTTCCATTCTATATATTATTAATTGATTTCAGTGAACACTGCATGAGAGATTATTACTATCTGCATCTCAAAAAAAAAATCGTAGCATGGGAAAAATTGCTGTGTATGAAAACTAAATATTGCATTCTCCTTTTTTTTTTAATTTTAATTTGGGCGTAATACTAAATGGTATTAAATAATGTGAATCTGGAAAAAGTAGTAATTATTTTCAAATCACACATTTTAATGGGGAAAAAGTTCATTTTAAAGTTTCAGGGGTAATATAATGCCAGAATGTTCCTAAAGTATTTGTTAAGCATTTCATTCTAGTAAAGAGACATTGAGAATTACTTTCACTACATTGCTTGTTTCCCTATATATGTACACACATGCATGTGTGTTTGCTTATACACACACACATACATTTTCGTATATATACACACAGACACAGGAAAACAAGCAAAATACATATATGTTTCTGTATACATGCATACACAAACGCACTTCTGCGTGTAGGGTTTTTGTACATATTTTTGGGGTGACACTTGCTGATTCCACACAATTCTTGTCTCTCCACACAATTCCTTTCTGCTCTTCACTGGTAAGTGGCTGGTCTGCTGGAACTGGGTGGCTGATCTGTCTGAGCTGCCACACTCTTGTGCAAAAAGGCAAGGCAGAAAACCCAAATTTTTGCAGTTGGCTACTCTTGCAAGCAATTATGTAGTGTTTACGTACTAAAACGTAGAAACAAGTACATAGCAGAAATGATGATCCTTACCTATAATCGGGTTAAAGGTAATATGAACCCAAACTAAAACAAAAAGCCTGTAAACCTCTGCCATTTTTTCACTATTTTGATTTTAAAAAAATCAATGCGTTTTCTTTCCCCCATCAAGTTGCTCTATTGGTTAATTTAAAGAGAAATATGAGTATTATAGTTTTAAAGATGCAGCCTTTAGTGGTTTTTGTTTGTTTTTTAGTTATGTTCCACTCCAGATACATACATGTTCATCAGACTCCTCCCCACAACACGCCTTGGAAGTCTGAAGAACAAGGAAACTAATACATTTCAATCTGTACAATACTTCAGTGTTAAGTCAGAGGAGCTCGTCTGTAGAACCTAGAAGAGTTTTTCCTGCATATCTTTACTTTCTCCTTGGAGATGCATTTAAATAAATCTTTGTTGTAGTAGCAGCGTTCCGGTCATGACCTGCTATTGTTCAGGTTGCGTTACGGCATCCCTTAGTTGTTCTTTAGTCTAAGAAACCTTTACCATTCAGACTGAAAATCTGTTTGTTCTCTACCTGGGGCTGAATTTTAGTGGAAATTTTGAGCAAAAGCAGTTGTGCCATTTGTCGGTGAGGGGGGAATGAATAAACACACAACTTTCTTTACGGCAAAATCATTGCATCTGACCTTTGCTATCTTTTTTTGTTTGTTTGTTTTTTTGTTTTGTCTTTTGTTTGAACTGAAACACAACATTTTAGATGTTATTTTCTTTTGCCAGCTGCTAATGTGCAGATACTGAATTGTATTCCTGAGGATTGCTGTTCTGTTTTTTTGTACTTCAGTCCTTTTATAGTGCAAACTTATATATATACATTTAGCTCTGAGGAAAAGAACTGGGAGGTGATGGTCTTGTCAGAAAAGCAATGAAGCAAAACTTAGGATACTTGGATTTAGTTTCTAACTAGGCTGTGCATGTCTTGAATGGTCAAGCTGCTTGAGGACAGGTTTTTTTTTCAAAAGCACCTGAAGGATTTCCAAGCACAACTCTCTTGCTTTTTGGAAAGCAAAAGTCACATTTCTTTTCTCTCAGCACACTTCCAAGGTATTTTTGGTACCTTCTGAGGAAGATGGGCATATAATAGATTTTCATAAATTCCATTGAAATTATTTTGTAAAAACTGAGACGATAACGCTTTCTTTCCTCTATCTTGTTCCTTTGTGAAAGAAGCTGTCTGCTATTGTATTTGCTTAGTACAATGAAGCTAGAAGCTGAATAGCGATCTGCTGAATAGTGATGACGATACTATGGAAAAATTTACATTTCTTATGCTACCCATTTTACATTATGAAGGAACTGGGTCACAAATGGTGAATGAGATGCTCAAGGGCACCAAATGTCACAAGAGAAGTAGATGGCTAAGTATTTCCACAGACCGCCGACACCCAGCAATGAAATAAATAAAAGGAACTGCATGCATTATGGAGCTGATTTAAATCATGGGCTTAAAGCTCCAATTAGGAAAACATTTGAAAACACGCTTAAGTCCCATAGAAGTCTGACTCTTCACTGGGACTTCATCTCAATTTAAAATTAAAGTTGAATCAAAGCTTCTTTTTCTGTAAAATGCTTAATCTCCAAAAGTAAAACTTTCAGTAATTTATGGGTATCTGAAAGCAGTTTCATTATGTGAAATGTTATGCAATTTTAACTTCATTAGTTGTTGCCAGATCCACTTCTACGTGTACATCCATGTGCAAAAGTACTTATAAATGCACATTGCTAAGAAAAGGAAGTGTTGTAGTGCAAAATAAAATCCAAATGAGATTGTCCTAGGTTATTTACATTTTGCATACTGCAGAATATCAGGATAGAAAGATACATTCCTAGTATTAAAAAATAAAATATATTAACTATTGATTTTTTTTTTTCTGCTACATACCAGGAATGTAAAATGAATTCTGATTAGTCCTGATTTTTGCCTAGTAATTAATGGAAGTGATATTAGGTCCTCAGATATCAGATCTTGCTGTTTTATATCCCTGTCCTTTGAAATCTGTATATATTTTTACAAATGCATTATAACAAACTTTATTCAGGGATTTCCAAGCATATAGGCAGGCTACAGTTTCTGTGCGTTAGTTGATTATCATTTGGCTTTTAATTATTTCAGTGATTGAAATACCTCTGGTACCTTTCTATCAGTTGTCAGTGAACTGCCATTCAGATAACCATTCAGATGGGGGGGGGGAGGCATATAATACTTTCAGGTGCTAAGAGATGATAAAATTTTACAATGAGATATCAAAAATTTCCTATGCTTATTTTGCAGAGTGTATTCCACACAGTTTATAATGTTACTATGATTAAAATAACTACTGAGATATATATACAGGCAACATAAATTTCTCATCCAATTTAAGCAACCTGGTGTGATGTTTCTCATGCTCTTAATTTCCAATTTTGCTTAAGAGTTTGCTGCAAATAGTCTTTTCATTTTCTTACTTAAGGACTTGCTGTAAATAGTCTTTTCGGTTTAAGAAAACAGTGATTTAGTGTACAAAATTCTCCTAATTAAATTGTGTGACACACTGCTTTTCCTTTTGGGTGAAGCAGTCAGATTCAGGGGAAAGAGGACACTTGATAGAAAGCATTCCTGCTGCAGTTATGACATGCCGCAGGTATGCTGGCTGCTTGAAACACTGTGAAGCGGCACTCCGGGAAGCACCGCTTGTCCTGTGTTTCCTCAGGCATCCAATGAATATGTAAAGGGGCTTGAAGGGATCTTTTGGTCTGCAGATGGGTCTGGAGAGAGAGGACTGGGGTCCTGGTACTGTGAAATTTGGGTTCTTTGTGGTGGTAGATGAAGACTGTCATGTCATGGAGACAGGCTGTTTGAACTCTGCTTGTGCAGGCATAAATTGGACTGGTATCTAGAATGACTTCTTTAGTCAGTTGGTCTTTTAAGAAATCACATCTGATTCAAGACAGGGGTCACCATAAGACCTATTTAATTGCAGGTTAGAAAAATCAAACTTTTGGCAGGTCTGTGATGGTGGCAGGAACCCCCCAAGTGGCTTCGAGAGGACTTGGATAGCTACAATGTTTATCCCAAATCGGTTCACTGGGAAAATTATAATCTTTGTGAAGTGACTTTCTTGGGCCAGTCACTTGTATTTCCTGGCCTTCGTGAATTCCCTACACATCTCTCTGAGTTTCTTTCTCTGAGTACTGCCTCTCCCTGAAAAAGCTGCTCACTTACAGGTAAGTTTTCAGGCTCTCTTCAGTCTTTCAAAAGACTTAGTCTCTCTTCCTGGACAAAATATAAGGAGACTGTATAAAAACAGTTTCTGGGATGTGCAAGGATTCTTCTTGCTGTCATTTAGCTCTGTCAACACCCTGAATTTAAAAAGTGAAGCAGATAAGATTCAACCAAATGTTTTACAGTATGTATTTCTTTTACTATGTCGTATTTGCATATGTTGAAATTACATAACCTTTATAATAGTCCTAAAAGATGAGTACAAAGTAGAAATAACATAGAAGAGGAACTTTTCAAAGATTTATATCGTTGGCTATAACCAGACCTATTATATTTCTCCTGCAAATAGCTCCCAGGTTGGCCAAAAACATTAATGGATTCTTTAAAAATACATAATTGGTGGCAGTCTTCGGTTTTGGTTGTTTCTAAGGAAGTTTTACACCTTTAATTCATTCTTTATAGTAATGAGGTATTTCCTCACTGTGTCATTATAAGTTAAAATACGGATCCAGCTGAGTCCTCAGAACTGAGAGTAAATTTAAAGTTTCTTGGGAATGTAGAACTTAATGAAAAGTAAATTTATAAACGATTGTATTCTACTGAAGCAATATGCTTGTAAGCTCTTCATTCTGAATACCATCCCTCGTGCATAGCCTCAAAAACTCCTCAGGGGGTGATGAGTAATGCACCAGGGTGAACAGAAGCTGGATTTGGAGAGAAGTCAGGATGTTTCCTGATCACTTTGGAAAGAGACAATGTCATTATACTAAGTGAACGTCAAAGTAATCTATGGGGTGGAAATCACAAGATAAAGCTGAGGATTTTATTTTTAATCCTTCATCCACATACTTTAGACCCTTTAGGACAACCATGCTAGCTTTACAGAATGTTGTATTTAAAATAAATATATTAATAGAAGATATTGAAAAGATCACTGTGGCTTTAGGTAATGTTTTTAATGTTCAGCTCTGTTTGAAACGCATCTGTCTGGAGCCAGGGGAAAATTGCAAATTAAAAAGATCCACAAGATACGCACACCCCAGTGTCTGTGAAAGACTAGTCATTTGGGTAGGCCTTTTTTTTTGCATGCTCTGACCCAAATAACTTATTTTTCCCCTTTGATTTAGAACACAGAAGTTATTTGCTATTTGCAGATCAGGTTATTTGGGTCAAAGCACTGGAGTAGGCCTGAAGTATAATGGCTGGGTTGTGGGGGTTTTTTGTGCATCAGCTCTGTTCTGCTTCACTGCTGCTCCACATTACAGCATCGACAAAGCGGTGTCAGGTGCCTGATCCCAGCCCAGCAAAACCCTGTGTGGGTCAGGGTGCAGGTGGGATAAACACGCCTGCAGGTGTGTGGTGCCTCTGTGTGGTGGGCACTTCTCTTTTCAAATGGAATTAAACATTAGTTAGTGAAGAGCAGGAGCTGCACACAATGTACATGATCTTTGATAAGCCACTTGATGCAGCATTTCTTAAGTGGAAGCATAATTCAAAAAATTATCTTGGATGAGAACTCTGCCACTAGGCAATGACAAGTAAAGGGTAATGATCAAAAAGTACTGTAGCTAGCAGAGAAAGCTGCAGGAATCATTGCTTAGTCCAGTTGTCCTTAACATCTGTGCAAGAGCAGAAGCAGCATATTACTATCTTGGAGTGGACATTTAACTGGGAAATGTGGAAAATGCCCATCCAGGTAAAGAGAGAGGATTGAAGCGGATCTGGAAAAAGAGAAAAACTGCTGCTTAGAAAATGATCTGAAATATGGATAATGCGGGGGAAAGGGATAGTGATGTAGAAGAGGAATACATATATAGAAGAGGAAAACAGAACAGATTATTATTAGATGGGGCTCTATGTCAGTGTACCGGACAAAAATCAGTTTGAGTGTATGTATGCAGGATTAATGAACCAGGAAAGAAAGGAAATGACAGTGAGAGAGAATACAAACCCCATGCACTCTCCAAGTTTACTTTTGGTCAGAAGGCTGGCACCTTTTCTTGTAACTCAACAGAAGAGGATGTCTGTTAGGAGAAGACGTCTGCTGTGGAGTTGGTCCTCAAAGTAGGTATGAGAATTTTCATTGTGGTTTATGCCCCAGTAAGGAGGGTCCTGTAGTTTTCTGTGTCTGAATGCTTTGTTTTTTTTTTCTTCATAGCTTTCATTACTGTTCCATAACTAACATCCAAATGTAGTTTTAGATTTACTGCTGATCCTTCACTATTCATGAGGGGAACTGAATCCAGGAATGTTTCGCAAATGCTATTTATCTGTGATTTAAATATATGAAGAATAGATGTGAAGTGCTGCTCAGCAAGAGCTCTGCTAGGCTTTGGGTTTCTGGATTTAAGCTGAAGTAAGTTCCCTCTTCTATCTACTTCTTAATAAGGTTACATGTAATCACTCACCAATTGTGCATGAAGTTTTGCAGATCTCTGTAGCAGCTGTATCCTGCACAGTCTACAAACTATTTTAGCTTTGAAGGAAAAAAAAAAAAAAGGGGGGGGGTGGGAAATCTTTGTAATAAGATGTTAACACGTTCATCAAAGCCAATGGAGGTCCACTTTTCCTCAGTGGCACATCTGAATGTTCCTCTCCTTAATTCACTGTGTTGGGAGAGCAGCAAAGTGAGTGACTATTTAACCAGCTTTGCCCAACAGAACTCAGAATGCTCTTTTGTTGCTCCATCACCATTTCTTATAACACCTGAAACAGGGCCAAGGTTTCTTGTTAGCTTGCCTGCAGAGAGCCACATTTAATAAGGAAAACATGGCTTTCGTTTGCCGTGTTTTGGCATCAGGTGTGGAACAATGCTGGGGTAGGAGCCACAACTAAAATTAATATCCCCAGAGAACACGTCCAGAGCCTTCTTAGATGCACTTAAGCTGTGGATGGCGATTGCTGAACAGTGTGCAGACATCTGCTTAACAGTCAAAAATGTCAGGGATTTATAGAAAAGATTTATTTTTTGCCAAAAAATCTAAGGAAAAATTTTACTTGTACAAAATGCCTAACAGGAATGTTTGACACTCATTTTTCAGAATATTTAAGTGTTTAAAAATGTTCACACTACTAAGTTTTATAATTGAGCAAACTGTGCATTTCAACTACAATTCTGCCTTGTAATATTTTTAATTTTGCTCAGTTATGAAAATCTAGGGTGCCAAGATCAAAGACAAATATTGCAAAAATAAATTAATAAATAACCCTACTGTTATCACTAGATTCAAAAATAGTTGAAAAAAAACTCCACAAAATCGAAGAATTTTCCTACAGATCCTTGCATTGTTCCATGAACATCCTAAATGAATCCTCACTATATATGAGAGTTTGTTGTGTGATTCAGTGTGCGATGAAACTACTTTCAATGGCATGGTTTTTTTTACAGGCAGCTGTTTCACTTGCATTTTCATTAGAAAGAACAAAGTGTTCAGGATTAAGATGAGAGTGCTCTTTAGTGGCCTCAATAGCTGGCTCATTCAACTCTTCAAACTGTCAATATGCCAGATATTTCTCTGTAGTGTTCCCATTAAATATTTTAATCAAGAAAAACTACTGTAATAGCACCAAATTGGGCATAAAATTAAAACAGCAAAATTTCATATTTTCTCTTTCATGTAACTGTACTAATTCTCTAATAAATTTTATAAAGTTGACTCATAATTCTGCTTTGGCATTCTGACAAAAGAACAGAATTCTTTGCAAGTGTTTGCTTAATTTCCATTTTTCAAACCTAATTTCAATTTTTATTGCTTCATTTTGAATATACTGATTAAAGTAATACTAAGTCTTGAGAAGCTTTGCCAAAGAAAATGAAAGAATGAAATTATGTATATTTCATTAGCTACAGTTCTTATTTAGGAACAGCTTATTCTTTCCCTTTTAAGGTTGATTTTTTTTTTTTTATCAAGTAAACTCTAAATCACTCATAACTCATTTGTCAGCCCTGTGAGAAATACGGGAGGCAAGAGGAGCAAAGCAGCACTTGCATATTTAAAACCTGTTCATTTAAACAAGTTGATACATAAAATTTAACAAAAAAATCACAAAGCTTATTTATGAAATTGAAGATCTCTGGCCTCCTCCAATCTCCACAATCTCTGTGTTTCGACCTTGTACCACTCCAGCATTGGCTTCAACATTGCTACTTCCAGGTTAGAGGTTTCTGTAGAAGGAATATAATATGACACCATATGAAAAAAAAAAAAAGGTAATTAAAAAAAATTAGTAGTTTAACTCCTGAAATTCCTGAACATTCATTCGGTTCAAAATATCTCTTTAGGTATGGTTTCTATTAAAACAAACAGGTATTAGTGTTGTTTGTTGGGGAGAGGGTGTGTTTCCATGTTTTCTGGTTTTAAGTACCCTTCAAAATGCTTAAGTAAGTAAATAGTTTTCTTCCTTATTTAAAAGTTGGGTTTTTTTTTGTAATGGTCATATGTTTTACTTAATGGAGATTATGTTCGACGCCTTCGCAACTAAATGATCAAGCCATATTAAAGATGTCCTGTGACACATTACAGCATTATCAGCTATCAATAGATCAGTTAATCAAACATAATTATGATTAAATTAATTCTCAGTTGAAAACTAAAATGAATTTCTATTATTAGAATAATCAGAAAGAAAAATATCTAGAACTTGCAATTTAGCATCATGCTTACACAGAACCATGGACATTAGTTGATTTTACCAGTGTTTATAGAAACTAATTAAGACTGAAGATGACAATCTCCAAGAGTTGAAATTGGAAGGTCCCTTCTATGACAGCTTTCCCTCAATTCTGTAGAGATGAAACAAATTTTAAACTGTTCTCTTCTTTCCATATCTGGGAAACTTGTTCTAGTGGAGCACTAAAGAAAAGTCAGTACTTTCCCACTCAGAAGCAACCTTTATAAAGGAAAAAAAAAAATCTGGAGTGAAAGAAAAACACACTTATAAAACCACTTGGCAAAACAGAATAATTTACCAATGCTGAAAATGGGAATACTTTGAAACCACTTCTTCTGCAACAATTGTAGAGTAGCTGATGAAGTAGTCATTCCCTTCTTCTCTTGGATAAGCTACATTTTTTCTGTCCAAGCCCCCAAAAATCCAGTCGTCAGGTTGTTGGTCACTTAAACTCTGGCCACGTAAACATTAATTGATGTGTTTTATCTATCGGATAGATAAATTCACCAAACAATTAATAGTAGTTTAAATGAGCTCAGAAAATCTAACCACTAGAAATACCAACCTCATATCCTTGAAATTATGTGCAATTTCCTCGTGCTACAGGTTCTTTTGCATTTTCTGTCACTTCAGCTGAAAACTAACTCCTAATTAAAGGGTTCTCTTTTCTTTCTCCCTCTTTTCTCTCTCTCCTCTCTTCTTTATGGCTTCTCCATTTCACTGTGGAGGCTGCAATCAAGGTGACACACACGCCAATCATCTTGGACATCATATTCAAATATGAAGAGTCACCTGATATTCATCATAATATCAGCCTCTTAACAACATCATAAATGTATCGACAAATCAAATTGGCCTGTAATTCACAAGTAGGTTAGGCATAGCCCATGATATCAGTTTCTTGGCACCAACACATACTAGCAAAAAGGTGTTTCTTTAAAAGCACCTATACACCCGGGAACTCTGGGTTGCTCATCTGACTTCCATCAGGTGTCAAAAAAAAATTCCTTTTAAGGTTTGGCTGCAGACTTTTACTTACAACAATTACAAGTTTTTACTTTATGTGTAGTACTGTACAGCTTCCCTGGTCATCCATGATAAGTTCTTTCAGTTTGAAAATATAATAGTAACCATAGGAGCAAGGAAGAATAGCTTCTGGTTACAAATGGTTAAAGTGTTATAAAATTCTGAGGTTTTCCCACTCAATTACATTTTGAAGTACCACTGAGAGAATGGTCTGTATTTTACTGTTGGAAATGTTTCTTATGCTATATGCCATATAAAGTGTATATATTGCCTTATAAAACAGTTTGGTTTTATTTAGTACACATTTTTAATAACAGTATCTCAACACACTAATTAAAACAAAGAACCCAGGTCCATTATAAATTGCTAAAAGGACATATATATTATCCCTATGAAAGAAATATGACTGCCTTTATTTATTATTAATCATTACAATAGCTAACCGATTAACATATTAAGTTATGCTTTCAGGCTTATAAGAATGGGCATCTTTCAATGTTAATTATTATCACTAACTTATTAATGTTACAGAATAAAATAATTAAACATTTTACATTACTTTGCTTTAAGCGAACAATAGCCCTTAAGCTTTGGAAGCTACAACCCCCTAAATAATTTATTTAAATAGTAAAATAATTTATTTTCTAAATGATTCAACCATCTTTACACTGTAAGCCTATTTCTCTAGATAAACGGGTAAATAGTCACATAGACCATAGCTGCATTTAGGCAGAAATGTGTCCGTCTTCACAGCGCGGAACCTTGGGTAAGGACTATCACTTCTCTCGCTTGCATGTCTCACTACACCGAGTAGACTGGCTTTGATACAAAGTCTGTGGTGACACCACTCTATGGTTATTCCATCTATTTGCCAGAGCCCCAGTGTCAGTTCTTAGTTTTGCATGAAGAGATTCGACACAACATTTCGTGCATATCTCTGAAATAACTACTGTACTGGCTGGAAAAGTAGGTTGTGTCCTATTGTGTTCACTTTGCATAGAGTAGTTCACTCACTTGAAAGCAAACATTCTAGTTCTACTTTTCCCTGACTACTATGTGTCAATGTTTTCAGCGGAGCAAGAACTGGATTCATTGTTCTTCATCTTAACAGGGGTGGGAGCGGGGTACCTATAGCCCTTGGCTAAGGAATTGCTTTCAAGTTTAGTATTTTTGGTACACTGAATATTTAATTAGTTATTGTAAAGTGGAACAGCTTTCAGGCTGAAATGGAAGGAAGAAAATATTTTCCTCCCTCATTAATATCTTATGGGATATTCTCCTGGAAGGTAAGAATTCAGATCTTTTCAAGCAGAGAAGAAAGTGAACCCAGGTCTCCTATACTCAGGCTCAGGGCATAGACTTGGAAACAAATGAACTAGAAAGCTACCTGTTTCTAAATGGGTCACCCTTTGTGTGAGTGAAAGTAGTCCAGGTAAGTTAAGTCACTTTGCTTTTGCTGGAAAGATTCACCGTTGCCCCTTGAAGCCTAAGGAGAGAGAGGAATCTGTGTCTGCTAGGCTCCACATTTGAGGCATGGTCTTCCATCATCGTAATTTCTAATTGTTCCCTTAAGTATGGGCACTGAATTTTTGTGAGTCCTACTGTAATCCTCCTGTTAGAGATTTAATTCTCCTGCAATGTGTAAAAGACTTCCAAGCCAAAGCAAGGGTGTAGATCTGTCTAGGTAGCTACATACCAGGAATCAGTGGTTTCATCTAAGTTTTCAGCATGCGTGGAACCTTCCTGGAGAAAACACCTACAGATACCATGGCCCCCAGGTGAGCCAAAGGGAGTGCCATGGATGTCTGGCTTTCTCAATAGTATCCTAGTCTGTTGAAAGTGAAGTTTAGGGAGTGAGTGAATCATTTTAAAGAAGTATGCTTGCCTGCATGTAAGTACTCTAAGAACCCAAAGATTAGACTTGGCATCAGGTTTTGATTCAGTACCTTTTTTTAAACCTGTATTTTTACACCAAATGGCTTGGCATCTAAACTAAACTAAAAAAAAAAAAGCTTGAGAGTTCCATCACTTTTGTTAAATATTTGAACACTAGGCAGGTTTCCTGTTTTCAAGTTCACATACTAAGTCAAAGATAAAATAGAAATAAGGACTTTTTTTTGTTAAATTGAAATTATGTCAGTTTGAGGTTAATTCTCCCACTGTGACTCTGTTCTTCCTAGACATACTTTTATCATTCACTCAGCAAATAACATTTTGGGATTCTGGTTACAATTAAGATCTCAAAATGGAAGATTTATCTGAGAAAACAATTCTAGCAGCTCCAAATTACTGCAGTTGTTGATGATGTAAATAAAATATTTTTGTAAATTGATGTTGAATGCTTATTTTTATGATAACTGAGAATTCCCTGGCTCTCTCTAAAACTGTTCTTACTTGTGAATACCCTGTCCAATTTTCAGTTTATGTTGTTTTCTAACCTCATCTTCAGCCATGATACACAGAGCTTTTGTTGTCAAAGTCATTTGCATTTTAAGGGGCATCTATATTTCTACTGCATAGTGGAAATATGTGGTGGAGAAGGGAAAACGGGGGGTAGGAAGGTTGAGTTCACTTTGGCACTTTCATTTCTTGATAGACTCTGCCAAATTTCATTTTGGAGTGTGCATATAAAACATACATCAAAAGTGCTAGGAAATTTTCAGAAGGGAAAATCAAGACAATAATTCAATGTGAAAAGCTCATTCTGAACTGATAGATTGGCTGGGGTTTCATGGCTCACTGTACATTACAACAGCAAGATAGAAGGTGCTGTTACTAATAATGAGACAAAGTTTATCTTAAGAGAATAATTTGTTGAGAAATGGTGACTTCATAATATACTTTCTACTCAAAAGGTCAGGAATACCTGAAGCCAGGTATTGATACTACACTCCTAGGACAAAAGCCAGAGATACAACACTTCAGAATCAAGAAGTTGTAATATTATCTTGGTAAGTCATAGAATCATAGAATGCTAGGGATTGGAAGGGACCTCGAAAGATCATCTAGTCCAATCCCCCTGCTGGAGCAGAAACACCTAGATGAGGCTACACAGGAATGTGTCCAGATGGGTTTTGAATGTCTCCAGAGTAGGAGACTCCACAACCTCCTTGAGCAGCCTGTTCCAGTGCTCTGTTACCCTCACTGAGAAGAAGTTTCTTCTCAGGTTTAAGTGGAACCTCATGTTCCAGCTTAAACCCATTACCCCTTGTTCTGCTATTGCTTGTCACCGAGAAGAGCCTGGCTCCATCCTCGTAACACTCACCCTTCGTATATTTGTAAACATTAATAAGGTCACCCCTCAGTCTCCTCTTCTCCAAACTAAAGAGCCCCAGCTCCCTCAGCCTTTCCTCACAAGGGAGATGCTCCACTCCCTTGTTCATCTTGGTTGCCCTATGCTGGACTCTCTCTAGCAGTTCCCTGTCCTTCTTGAACTGAGGGCCCAGAACTGAACACAATATTCCAGGTGTGGTCTCAGCTGCCAGAAAGTAGGACCAGACATACCTGTGTCTGTGTGGGCAGATGTTTGTCTAATCTATTCTTTAAAAGCACTCATGATTGACAGAAGTTCCACATTCTCTTTGAGTAATTAATCTCAGTCCTTAGCTATTTTAATAGTAGAAAAAGCTTGTCTATCTAACACAAGCGTAAACAGCTATTAGCACCAGTTTTATAAATCCAAAACTTTACATCTTAAAGTCCTTAAAATTAGCACAAAATAGATGTAATTATTCATTTTGCTAGAGAAAAGAAGGTTCAAAGAGATTAACTGATACAACTGGGGTCAACGCTGCAAGTCTATAATGAAGAAAAAGCCTGGGTTGAGTGAGCCACTTCAAGATTGTTTCAGGGTAGTTTAAGGCAAAAGTATTTTTCAAATTCCCCTTGCTTTTCCAGTTGTATGAATCTCTACAGCACGTAGATAAGCTATCGTTCTACACTCTTCATGTAATCAATCTGTGGTGTTAATAGCTCACCACTGAGATGATATGTCTGCGTCATCAACTATTTTGATGGACAGCTTTTTATCAGTAGGTTGCAGGAGCTATATAGTAACAAGTTCCAAACTTCCTCTTTTATAGAATAAAAATGTATTTATACAGCCACAGTCAGACCTATGCACTAAAAAATTTAGAGGTGTATACTTTTCCTTAGAACTTATTAAAACTGATATGTTTTCCAAAATTTCATTGTTATTATTATTTCTATTGATTCTATTTATTTTCTTTTCCTTCTAGTGAGTTTCCCTGCTTGCTTTCTCTCTCTCTCTCTCTGCATCAGTATCTCCTCAGTACCCCCAGGAATCTGGATTAGAAATTTTAAGATGCAGAATGTGTCTTCTCAGCTGTGTAATGAATCAGTGGATTTACTACAGCTTATATATGGCTAAGAGAAACAGGAAAGAATCCGGATATGAGGAAAAAAATCCTGTTTTGTCTTATTTGTTTTTACAAAAAACAATTCTGGACAAATCACCAGCTGATGGCATTGCCTATAGCTGGGAGCACTATGAGAGCTCCTTGCTTTGGCAGTGAACCTTATTCTTCAGCTGGATAGAAAACCCCTGTTTTATCAAGCCAAAACGTCCAATTATGGCAAAATTTTACATTATGAGGACTGAGCAGAAATCTTATCCAAGACAGATTAAGTAATGAAGATGGTAATTCTGCTAGCTATCCGGTAAAGTGGTAGTTTCACCCGTAACAGTCTCTATCTGTAGAAAATATTTAAGTATGTTTTTGGAAATTTTATGGATTTTGCTGGCAAGTGGGAAATAGTGGGGAAAATAGAGTTAGTGATCTTTTTACTGATTCTGTGTCATTTTTATCTGAAAGAAAATTAGAAGTTGGGCAAAACCTGATCCTTACTGTGAGACTGCGGACAATGTCTAGCAGGTAAGAAATCTGCAGATTTGCTGAAGCTCATGTACAAAGGACAGACGTAGGGACTAACAGCTCTTTTCTGAACTGACTGCAACCTTTCAGTTTGGGCTTGCATAAATCATAGTTCTGGCTTATCCATAATTTTTGTTCTTAGGCTAGTTACCTGTGCTTTTGCTGATTTTCATCTAGAAGCTTGCAGGATATATATCAACCTCCTACCTGTTGTGTGTATGCCTGAAGGTTTTTCACCCCTCCCCTACCTCCAGATCCTTCAAATGGTGCATCAAAGTGTGATGGTAAGGAAGGTCTCTTGAAGTGCCGTGGGGACAGCACTTCAGAGGTCTTGCTGGTTTTCCAACTATGGTGGTTGGTGGGGAGCAGCCTGGCTGGCTGGCTGGAGGAGGGAAATGGAGCAGCAGTGAAATTACCAAATGGTGAAGCCTGCATTAGTGTCACTGCTGTTGCCAGCAGACAGAAGCCAAGCAGCAGAGGTTGGGGAGGGACCTGACGAGTCTTAGTGCCCATCCAGCATCCTGGCCAGCACTGCTCTCCTCTCTACACTTCCATCTCCAAGCAGGGGAGCCACCTCAGATGCTGTTCCCGCTTCACAGTTTGTATCCAAATACTGCCCCCCACATTGGGACACTGAGATATCTGAAGAAAGTGTTGATAAGAGTTGAACAACACACTAGATATTACTTTTTAAAAACAAACAAACAAACAAACAAACAAAAAACACCTAGCATAGAAAAACAAGAACACTAATCTTTTTGTATTATTACCTCAGGAAGGCTTAAACCATTTTGGAATACAGATGAACTTTGGGTTAAGGTATTATGTAGTAATTAGTTACTTGGTAATGCTTAGAAGATAATACAGATAAAATAGTGTTATTTACTCAATGTACAACAAAAAGTGTTAGAGATATATTGAGTAATTTAGTGAACAGCTTGGTAAAAGACTCTGTTTCACTGTGGGTTTAATTATTTTATCTGACAGCTTAAGCGAACACTCGATCATACCCACTCACACATTGCTCATCTTGAAGGTGATAAATACAGTATTATACCACAATAAACATCAGATAAACTATATGAGAAATTTCAAATTTGCAGAATATACATGATATATATGGTCTCTAAGTGATCAATTACAGTGAAGATGTTTTAAAATTTCTTAGTATAGATTGTTTTTTTAAAATAAAGATTAAAATCTACTTGCAAACAACAACTCTGAAATGCAGGTTCCCTGCAGTATTGACTTTTAAGGACTAATTGTTCATTTGCCGTAAAGCGTCTCTTTCACTGAAGTTTGAAGAGAAGTGGAGATTTTTTTTTGCTAGTTATCAGATGTGTGTTAAAAGAGATTCCCTTCATGTTCTACAAGTTTTTCTGTAACATAATTCTTTACGTGCTCAGAGTATTTTAATTAAACTAAGTACTGCAATGCCAATATAAGGTGAACTTTGCACTATCACTTAAGATAGTTCTTTGTTCACAGTAAGGTTGTAGAAATTTCAAAGGAGATTATAAAGAGCTAGAAAAAATGATTCTTTACTGTCAAGTATTTAATTGATTTAATTACAATAAGGGGAGAAATAATAAAGAAATTATAAGAAAGGTATTGAAATTGAGTTGTGCTGTAAAATGAGAAACAACAGTAGTTAACACTAAGTTATTTTGTCTTGTCAGAGAACAGCTGAAAACATTTTAATGACTGGCAGCAGCTCAGTTCCTTCAAGGTAAAAGAAGAACTGGGGAAATAGCTGTTTTTGCGCATGGTGACCATATATGTCTATGGAAAAGAGAAAATATACTCTACAGAGAGTGACTGAGTATTGAAATTTAGTATATCTTTATTTGCTCTGATTTTCTTTCTCCTTAACAAAAGTAACAAGTTTTATCTTGACTATTGAGAATTATACAACCAAAGGCTTCCAGCCTTCTGTAGAATTCAGCCTCTTTAGTGGCAATGTCATGATAAAATAAGTGTCTGGGTTTTACTGAAATTGGTTTATTGGGCTTTTATGTACTCTGTTATACGTTGTATCAGAAACATCTGATACTGCGTGTTACTCTTAATAACCATTTTCCAAAAGTTGTGGGTTTTTTTCGTATGTCATGTTTAATAATAAAAGTTTTGATTGAGTTTGCTGCAGTTTATTTTCAGAATGACTTTCAAATGCACTGCTTGTCTGCACGCTGAAGTGAAAATGCAAGCAATACTACCGACAAGCATATTTTACTTTTTTTGCAAATTCCAAATGCTTTCTAAGGTCATGTGGGTATTGCTGGCCAAGCATCAGTAGTTTATTCGTTGCTTTGATTACAAGTGGAGTTGTAAATAGAATGAAATAAGATGGATATGGAGGATTACCAACTGCTGTTGGCATACAACTGCATGCTTAAAGATGTCTTCATTCATTAACAGACTATTTTAGACTGCCAAGGCTGGAAATGAAATGCAAGTCACAGCTTGTACATTTATTGCTGTAAAGAAAGCATCCTGCCAGTACTGGTTAGGCAAAGTGTACTTGTAGCCATTAGTAGTCCAGTCTGATTAACAGCCTCAACCTGTTTCTAATGGCAACCTTTGCAGTGACAGCATTGTTTCCATCTGTGCTCACATGAGAGATTTTTAATCTTAGTGTTTAAAGTTCTGAAATAACCATACAGACACAATTACTTCATTTCTTAGGGATCGTTCCAGCTGGTGTACGGCAACCTGGTGTACCCGCAACAAGCAAGCTGGCCCCTACCTTCTGCTCAGCAAGCCAAATAATTGTTGGTATTGCCTCTAATTACAACAGGTACTGTGTTTTGCTCTCAGGTTTATTCTCTTAAATTACTTGCAATTCTCCTATTTAGCAGTACAGCAAATGGCAGCGCTGCTGCACCCTCTCTGAGTGAGCTGTTAAGTGCTTGTTAACAAATCTGAAGTGAAAATTGCTTCAGGGAGTTAGTATGAATACATACATCAGGAGAAAAGTGAGATGGGGGTAGGTGGAGGGAGGGAAGTAGGAAAAAGGAGGAAGATGCAGGGGGACAGTGGTGGAAGCACACTGGTTGGTCCTGGGAAAATATGGGACAGGAGACATGAAAAGAAGCGGTAGCCTGTAGCCTGATATTTTCACTGAGTTTTACTTTTGCTGCCATGTTATGCCTTGTACAACAAATTTTGATCACAATTACGTCATACAAGTATGGCATACATTAGTTCATGATATTTATCTTTGTAGTACATGTAAATATTTCTTCTTTAGTGAAGAATTGTCTTAAGTCTGAAAATATGTATTGGAAAGTCGGTGAATCTATGTGTTTTCTTGTGTTTTAAATACCTGTCTGATGTGCCTTTGAAGGGGCCTTCTTGGAGGTCAGAAATAATAGTAGGCCGTGGTAAATTTACAACTGGAATTCTTCCTCATCGAAGTTTTATTACAGTATAGAAGAAACAAGTATGTCAGTTTAAGATATTACTGACTCCTGGCTGCCAGTACCTTTACTTTATTGATCTTCCAGTATAACTGGAAAAACAAATTCTTGCCTCATATGCTGCCAGTTTCTTAAGGAAATCTGGCAGTAACAGCATGTGACACACTGAGCTGGCCTGAGTTGGCAATGGAACAGGAAAGCTGGCATGGATGGGCTTTGCGGTCAACTCCAGGAGGAGCGAGATGTCAGAGTGGTCCTAAACTGACACTTGTGTGGTGAGTATCCAACAGCAACTGGGGCACAGGAGCCCCACTCACCACATCTGTCCTAGAACAACCAGCTTAGCAACCCTTTCCTGTTCTTCAGAAGAAAAATAAGGAAACACTTTGCTCCCCCAGAGAATACGTTAGGATGGTAGTAAGTGCCTCAGCATCTGCGTAAATGGAGGGTGACTATTTAAATATTTGCTAGTATGACAACAGAAGAGTAAGCAACAGTGCCTATGTGCAAGTTATGGTGAATATTTCTGTTGAAAGGCTAAAAAGCCAGCCTGAGCATAGGACAAAGAGTGATTTCCATAAGGCCATCGGCGAAATGTAGCTGATAGAAAGAAAAAGCAAACAAGGAGATGATGGAGGGGAAGGGGTAGGCAAGACAGGGCACTGAGGATGCAAAAGCAAGAGAAGAAAAAAATGCAACAAAATAAAGGAATATTGAGAACAACTATTGTGAGGAAATAAAGTTTCATAGCTCTAATTCTAAAAACAAGATAAGTGTTAAGTCAAATAATTCTACAACTGGATGCACACACAAGATGATCCTGGACATGTGTCTTTCTCAATTGCTGAGTAATAGCTGACAATATGTGCCTTTTGGGAAAAACAAACAAACAAATGCCCCATACCACAAAATCAAACAACTGAATGACAAGGACCTGTAACAGTCTTCACCTCAACCTGGTTTTAAGTCTGAACATACATTTTAATCCAAATTTCATAATGGACTAATACCTGAAGCAGAGGCCAAAAGCCTTTTAAACTGAGGTTTAAAATATGTGAGAATTTGGTTAATCGCAAGAAAATCTTTTGAGACAAAGCCTGAATATCTGTTTTATCCAAATTCCTCCAGGGTTTATCAGTTACTACTGTGCCCATTTGGTTTCTGTCATAATAATTTAACAGAAATCCCTTCTCCAAAACCAAACTTTGGCTTCCTTGACTGGAATGAAGAGAAAAATGGGCACTGGAAAGTGATAATATCTTCCAGGGCTTAGAGCATAGCAGGAGAAATTCACATAAAACAAGGGCTCATTCTCTGGACGTGAGGGCAAGATAAATTATTAGTATATTTCAAGATATTAAAGGCCAGTGGGATGTTTTGAACAAATAAACATAATTTAATTCTTGATGAATTACAAAAAAACACCTCCCAAATGATTCAAAGCAAAAATTGAGTTACTACAATTTAATTTTAGCTTAATTCTGTTGCAAGCAATCCTAATATCTGAAAAATGAATTGAAACTGTGTTAGCTGTCTTTTTAGTGAGCAGTGTAACAATTAAGCTGCAATAAACAGGAAAATAGGTCGAAGAGCTCAGATCTATTATAAGAGGCCAAGGTTTAGAGTATCCAAAATTAATAGGATATGGGAAATAACTAAACAGTCACTTTTTAACTTCTGTGCAGACCTACTGAGACTGAGATAGCAACAATATTTGAAGAAGTTAGAAGAGAAAGAGGAAAACTCAAAATCCTGAGATATGTGTAGAGCAATTTATTAGAGAAAATGCATTTCTCAAAGTGAAACAAATGCTGAAATAAGAACGCTTTACAGATTCTTCCTTATTCTATCCCAACGCCAGTTCCATTTGTTGCAATTTTAATGAAAGTATATTGCAAAGAAAGAACACAGAGGTGAGTTTCTGATTCGATTACAGTTCACAACAGCTTAAGACAATATGAAATCATCAAAGATTGGAAGAAAAAAGCATAGACATGATAAGAAACATTAAAGCTAAGGAAAGGAGTGAGGAACATGGTTTCCAGCCTGGGGTGAGCACATTAAAATATGCTGGTATCATGCTCACCCCAACCCATTGCTGTGTGGTTTAGCAATACGTAATTGCGTATGCATCCATTTTACACACAGCATGCTTTTAAGTGTCCACATTCAGGAAATGCAATCATCCAAAGCGGAGCAATCCAAAAAGTTATAGGAGAAATTTGTGTCATGAGAATGAATTAATCTCACCTAAGTTTAGCTGTCTGCATTGCAGACTTTGCAGCTGACCATGTCATCCTCAAATCAATGAAGACTTTTGTAAGGTGCAGAGCACCTAATATTTTTAGATATTTATTTTAAGATGTGCTGAATATTACCTTAAATATGCTTTTAAAAATTTCATTTTCTCTTAAGGGGTGTTTAAGAGACCAGCTGAAATGCAGTTACACATGTGGCAATTCTGTCTGGTCAAAAGAATATTGTTCTCTGTGCTGATATGGAAATTTTTAAAGAAGACCAAGGTGTATTTTCTTCAGAAATATTTTTGGGAGGTATCTAAAACTACTGCTAAAGATGATGTCATAAAGATTGGAAAAGTGTTGTCAGCTATCTATGGACCCAAGGCACTTCGTACTAGGAGATCATTCATTCTCTCAACAATACTCTGCATCATGCTCGCATTTGAAAGTAGATACGAACATCTGTACATGAGTTAAACAATACTTTAAATTCAGTCAGTAGAAAAACTATTTCATATTCCAATGAGTCACTTTTGTTTTATTTTCCCTCCTTCTACAACAACAGTTGGTTAACATTTTCCTCCTGATCAAAACAATCCAGAGAAAAACCAGTGTTCTGAATTAGCATAATAGGAGCTTTGGCATATTGATAGATGCAGAAATGGAATAATTAAACAGCTAATAAGGGAGGAAGAAACCCCATAACCTCATGCTCACATTTTTTGGTATACTTATACCAACACAAAAAGTTTACTCAAAAAAAAAAAGACAGTTAAAGTAGAAGCAGAAATTCAGATATAGTCAAATTAATTTGAAAGCATGAAGTAATCGCTGTTGAAAATTATGCCATTAAAAAAATTCAATTAAGATTTGTGACTCACTTCAGTTTTGATTTTATCCCTTCTGCTCTAGAAAATTACAAACTGCATATCAAGTGCCCAGTGGGGATTGGAGGAAATGGGATGCAATGATGAAGAGCCATTTCAAGACATTTCATTTGGATTAAGACAGTACTGACTCTAAGAAAAAAAAAATAAGGTACATCCCTGAGTTTCTTACATATTTCAACACTATTGCAGTTGACTTATTTTTCTTCAGCATACAATGATTTGTTGTGATTTGTTTTACAAAGTTTTGAGAAGGAAATGTTATTGATTATTTTGCAGGAACTCAGCGTTGTGGTATTTTACATTTATGATACACTTTGAGTAAGATATTTATTTTGAAACCAGAAAAACATGTCTCTAACTTTCCCATTTTACTGCATTTTCTAGTGTAAGCTATAGCATAAAATCCAGAACTGTTGAACTTCTGTGACAGTGAAACAAACTGTTCAGCAGAGGTGAGTGAAATATATAGCTCTTATCTACTCCTATCATATTAGCACTTATGGTATTTCTGTTGCCCTTGTGGCACCTTCTCTCTCGATCAGCTGAGCTCATGGGAAACAAAAGGCAGAATAATAAAAGGGTTGGCAGGACTTGTACTAACAGTAGCTCAAGTCAGCCTGTTGTATCCAAAAAAACATTAGTCATGTATCCACAAAACCAGACTTATTTTCATTCCACATAGCTTTACTCCTATCAGGGATGGAACTTGCAAAATGTATTAAAGAAAAGCAGGGACAGATCTTGCAAGAATGTGACTTGTAACTGGTGCCACTTATTCCTGGTGCTGCTGCTTTGTTCCCAGTCCTAACCAACAGAATACAGACCTGAGCCAAAGGCAAAGGCAGGCAGTGTGGTGTGTTGTGTGTGGTGTGTTGTGTGTGGTGTGTTGTGTGTGGTGTGTTGTGTGTGGTGTGTTGTGTGTGGTGTGTTGTGTTAGCAATCCCTTAATTTTGCCAGTGGGACTCTCAGTAGTCTCACAATCAACAGAAAATTTTTCAAAACCAGCATATTCTCCCACTTTCTCTACTAAAACCACAAGACATTGTAAGGACAAGCTTTCTAAATTTTTCAACAAATGCTATTGTTTGTATGTGATTGTACCTCTCACCAGATACTTTTGGTAAAACAAAATTATCAAGTGATTTTTTTTTTTCACAGTGAATATTAACTTTGTTTTCAACATACAGATTTTTTTTTCAACCTTCAAATATAAATTTCAGATAGTACAGTATGTTCTGTGCATATACAGTAACTTACATATATATTGGAATATAGTGGATCATAGTTAAGTATTTTTTTTGCAGAAATGTGAAAATAATGTGGAAAAACCAAGAGCCATTAAAAAACAAGCTATATATTCTGAGGGAAACTAAGAGACCTAGAAACAAGAAAACATAAATTTATATATTAATAATATATTTACATATTTTTATTTATTTATTTTCCTAATTTACTTGAATATTATGGATAATAAAAGCAAATCCAAATAAAATAATATTTGATCTTATAGATTAGTTTATACCTTTGTGTTCAAAAGATTATATCTATGATTTCTATTTTCTGATTCACTATTATGACTCAGTTCTAAATAAGTCCCTTTCTTCCAAGGACCACATGAGAGTTCCAATACCAACTTTTATCCAGAGACACTGCCTTTAAAATAGATAATGTGTAGAATTGATCTTTGGACAAAAAGAAAAGATGATAGAGTCTGAGTTCAATATTTTTTCTCCTAAAAATCTAGTGGAAATGCAATCTGTGTTTCTTCTCACCATTAATGACAGAGTTAGCTTAGTACTGCTCTTATTTATGTTAGCATTATGCCAGTGTCAATGAGGATATTCTGCTGTTACTGTAGAACCAGTGAGAAGAAAATTAGGCCCATTTCTGCACACAGACAGCGATGAAGGAACCATTTGGGAATACCACATCTAAATTTAATAAAACTTTGCCACATATGGCTCTGCAATTCAGACTGATCTCATATAAACTGTGTCTAAATGATACCAGGATCTGACCTACTAATGAGATATTAAAAAAAAAAAAAAGTCACTTCAGGTTTGTGAGAGGAAACAATGAGAGTCTGTAACAGTTTTGTGATTGTGGTATTTCCAATACACCTGCTCCCCACTGCCAAGCATAGTAGGAACATAATTTTTCTTTATGGGGCTTGTATATGTATAGATGAAGATCTGTATCTGTATGTGGAAGGGGAAAAAAGGAAACAGAAACAAGAATGGGATAAAATAAACTAATTTTACAACCTAACATGGCCTTAAGATGTCAAATAAAACCAACTCAGATAGACAGGTGCAAGAAACTATGACGCAATACAGGTCAGATACTAGATGATGCTTTTTTTTTTTTTTGTATAATGATTTGTAAGACTCATGTCACCTTGGAGTCAGCCAATGGATTAGATGATCTAACCCACAACAGTTACTTAGGCTCCATTATATTCAACAGAGAAGGATACTTGGAGAAGGCAGTTACATCTCGCCCACATTAGAGCACAGAAAAATGTGGTCACAGCAACAGTGAAGCAAAAAAGGAGGATACAATCCCAACAGGAAAGTAAGACAACCAGCCACAGGAAGAAGGCACAGAGAATGGTTGCATTATGATAATGGTGTTCTATTGATTTTTACAGCATCCTGCAATGGAATCTTAGAAAGATTTTGAGGAGAAGGTTGTCATATACATTCCCCCTCCAACATCAATTTTATCATTAGTTTTGAAAGGTAACTTCACATGAAGTAGTAAACATCATCTTTGTGTAATTCTGAACATAATGGAGATACAAAATGTGCTCCAAAATTAATGTTGATCTAATGAATTCACTGAAGAAACTCTCTCTTGTAGTATACAAGGACAACTTCAGAGGTGCCAGTTGGTTTATATGGGCAAGGCTAGGCACAATTTAGCCTGACTACTCCAGTTTATCAGTATTAATGTATAAAGAGCACTGTTTGTTGTGGGAATTAGTTGTTGTCTCATTTCGCCTCGCATTCTGAATAATAAATGGTTATGCATGTTGCCTTCAATATAATTTGTCATACAAACTCTATATAATTTAGTTATTAAGATAATATGTGACAATATTTATGTAACAGTATCCTCCCAATCACTCAACTGCTTCTAAATGCTAAGGGCCCGTTAGATGATTTTTGCCTCTGAGATCCTGGTAATCATTTGTTGACACATATTAAATGATTCATCTAAACACATTCAACTGTCTTATCCCATGAAAGGAATGTTTTTTTCTTTTTTCTTTCTTCCTTTTTTTTTTTTTTTTAATGAATGTAGTGATTAATTAAAGCTCAAGAAGTTTACAGTACCCAACATTTGAATTGCATTGCACTTCACTTCAAAACTATGAGCACTTAATTTATAGTGCACTTCTTAAATTAATTGCAGGCCCTGCCATCAACACAGTATGATTCTCCATTAGGAGAAGATTTTGCTATCCAGTTGCTTTGTGCCGCAGCCACTTCCGCACTCTGGTCTACCAAGAGGCACACTGATCAGAAGAAAGGCCTTCCAAGTCACTTATTATGGCAAATGACTTTTATTGACAACATGTAGTGCCACACAGTGTAGCATTTCCATAAAAGCTCACAAAGTGTGCTCCTTTTGCTGTGGCCAGCAGCACAGCATTCCTACAGCGGGAGTAGGGGTTGTGGCTGAAATGGCCTGTGTCACCCCTTCCTGTTTCAGTGCCACTAGTAACTAATGTGACTAACAGAAACCCTTGGACTCCTCTGACTAAATGTGAACAAGGCACAGAAGGGACATGGGAGAACAATGTTCATCTCTGTGATGCCTTTTCCATGGTTCATCTGTTTCTGACTACCATACAGTACTCCTGGGAAAGACTCACGAATTTCATGACCTGTGTTAAAGACCTTTCCTCACAAGTCTATCTAGTGGTTTGCTAGTCTGCAAAGTTTAACAGAGGCTGGTAAGTTCCTACATAAAAAGATAAAAAAAAAAAAAAAGTAATTTTAACAAAAACTGTTCTCAAATATATGAATTCCATCCATCATAATCCAAGGCAGAGATTTGACATTGAAGTTAGGTTCGGGGCTGAGTTGGAAATAAATAGGTAAAAAAATGTGCATAAAATCTGCTACAGTAGTTGCTTTGAAGTCTCTATTTACTACAGGCTCACGAGCTAATTAAAATCAACATAGTTAATTTTGTATAGGTTTATATTATATATAACCCAGTATAGTAATTTATAGCTTTACTGCTAAGCCAATGAAGAAGACTAACTGGATGTCACAGAGACTCTAATTATATTTTTCCTTTTTTTTTTTTTTTTATTTTCTGATAGAGAACAGAACAACATCGTGAAATTGCCATCAAAATAATCCAGTCTGTCAAGTGCCTTGTGCTGACTTTGGGGCTGTGTGGCAGGATGCAAACCCCCCTCTCTCCCCCTCCCTCCTTCAGTATGGAAGGAGTAGGCACATCTCCCTCTCTCTCTGCTACCTGAAGCTAACAGCTGCTTTTGTTTGGCCCCAGAGCACCCTGGCCAGGGCCATTAGAAGAAGGGAGTGCCGAGGCGCCAGTGAGCCGCTGGGCACCTGCAGCCAGTGTGGGGGATGTTTGGAGGCTTCAGGGGCACCCCACAGCCAGTGTGGGGGTGCAGAGAAGCTTCTGGAATGCCTACAGTCAGATCTGATCAGCCAATAAAAAAACAGGACTCTCGTTGAGACTTGACCCATTGTCGCGCGTCTCTCGGAGCACGAGCAAGATGCTGCCCCCGAGAGCCCCCCTCCCCGGGATGGAGACTCCGCTTGCCTTGCTGCCAAGGGTGTGAGTAAAACTTAACCCTCATAGAAGTGCGAGTGTATTTATACTTTCCGTGCACATATGCACGTGTAACTTTCCGTACTCAATATGAGCACGTGTAAAATTAATCCTTGCATAATCGCTGGTGCATTTTCCTCCTGTGCTTCCACATAAGCATGTGTAACTTTCCACGCTCAATACGAGCACGTGTATAAATTATTTCCTTGCACAACTGCGAGTGTATTTTCCTCCCGTGCTTCCACATAAGCACATGTAATATTCCGTGCACATTTGCATGTGTATTAACCCTCGCAGGATTGCGAGTGTATTATAAATTTACCCTTGCACAATCGCAAGTGTACTAACTTTCCGTACTCACTACGATTACGTGTACCTCTTCAAAACAATCCCACACCGTGTTCAGGCAAGTGTGTATTTCTTCCAGACTCAGAGACGGCTCCGGCATTGTTTGGGTGAAGCCATGTGCATGCACTCTGTGGACCGCCTGTTGTATTAGTTGCTGCCCCTTAATAATTTTCCTCAACTGATACCCAAACCTTTATTTAAGTCACTTTTGGAGTGCTAAAACCCTGTTACTCACCGGTTTAATAAAAGTTGGTTTGGACCCTGTTGTCCCTTAAACTAACCTCGGGGTGCTTCTGTGACAGGCTGTCATTAACTTCAGTTAAGAGAAGATGTGGCCTGAAATGAGGCAGCCACATAACCTACGCATCTTGCCAGACACCCCACCGGCTTCTTAGCTCTGCTCCTGACATATGTTGTCATTCCACTGGCAGTCACGAGGTAGGTCATAGATTTTTCTGTGCTAAAACTACAAGCCACTGATGGTCTGCAGTTCTTTAGATATGTTGTCTGGTAAAGTGCATCTAACAAATAGTGTTTGATTGTTGGTTATGCCTAGAAAGCATAATGTGGCATTTAAGAAGCCAGAGCAAAGAAGCTTCCTTTTCAAAATGATGCATTTTTGAGAGTCTTCTCTCCTTTCTGTATGATCAGAAGCAAGTAAAATATATTACTATGGCATTATGGAAAACTAAGAGAGAATTATGTAGCAGTTGTTATTCTGACTGTTTCACATTTTGGGTTTCTGTTTCTCCCCGTCCCCCCACCCCCCCAATCCCAACCCCACCAAGTGGTACTATTTCAAGAATCAAGCAACAACACAGCACAAGTTAAATGATTCAAGAAATTCTATGTTTCAGATAGGAATTTTGTATTGATGGTATCCATTCTTTTAACCAGCTGAATATCTCTTAAACATTCGATTAATACATACATACATATGAGTATGTACATATCTATATGTATATGTACAAACATGTATGAAAATGCATATATGTGTGCATATATAAAACTGTTGTCCTAGTTTAAATCAGGTTTTCCATTTGCTGTATGCTGTTTTTTTCTTCCTCCAAGAATGTACTTAGTAAACCAAAGGTAATGTATCATGTTGTCTTGTGTGATTCTCCTATGTTTAGTTTTAAAATCATATGTACGTTTTTCAAACTTATATATGTTTACTCTGTTCAGATATTTTTTTTCATTTCTTGCTATACGTACCAGAATGTGTCCTTCACTGTCATCATCTGGCTTACTGCTTTACATTGATGTAAAGCTAACTGCAAGGAAGCTTTTCCTATTAAAAAAGAAAAAGAAAAGAAAAACAAAAGTTGGTCTGTTCTTGCAAATATAAACATATCATACTTTGTTTTCATTTTACATCTAAATGCACGGAGAGACTGGAGGCGAATTTAAGTCATCACCAGCTTTTTGCATGATTTTATGGGCGCATTTAACTCTCTCTGTTTAGCCACAGCTGTTTGAGATGCCTCCCACATTCACCGTAGAAAGCATACTGTTAACTAACTTCTTGTTTAAATGAAGGGCTATGCTGACAATTAAATGTAGGATCATGCATGCTTCAGTGCCATACCTTATTATAATCAACTTGAGTAGAAGCAGAGTGCTGAAATTATGGGTTTTAGTCGGCATCTGCATGGCATTATTATGCTTATCAAGGTGAAAATGTCAACGCTGAAGAATGTAATTGTGTACCTTAAACTGCAGCGGTAGTTTAACTGAGCTCCTGCCTCCGCTATCAATGCATCAGAGTGCTACTCTTAAGAGGTACTATAACTCTTTAGGTAGGCAGAGCTTTCAATTAATGAATTCATTTCCTTTCTTTCTTTTTCTTTAAGACTTTCAGAGATAAGGTTTTTCTGTTCAGGTATTAGTTCAATATAGATTTGTCTGATGCATTTTTCTTCCTTTTTAAGAAAGTCAGGGACCGAAAAGAATAGTATACATTTGTATATAGCTCCACTGCCGTCCAGGAGGTCCAGTGTGAAATGAGTTCAGAGACACATTGACTGGCCAATGCATGAGCTGAAACAACTCAAGTTAGTTATCAGTAATTTGGATCTGTGGCTGTAGTCTGGATTCTTATTGTATAAAATCAAATAATAAAACAATTCAGTGAATTATCTCTGTTTAGTAGATTATCATTCTCATCTGAGCATTGTCTCATACAAACTATGCATGTTTTGTTGATTCTAATGTTTAGTCATCTTGAACATTTTGATCTTTTATTCATTTATATTGCAAAATAAATGCAATTTTCTTGACACAATATATTACTGTGTTGGGTCTCACATATGTGCATTGCTTTTGAGTCAGTCACTTGTAAGTTGTCTGTATAGGTGTGTACACCACTTCTTTTTACATAGAGAAGGGAATGTTTTCCAGAGTCACAGCCATTTCTCTTGAGCTACTTGGACTGTGCTGTACTCGTAGCATTGGGTACAAAGCATGTGCCAAAATCTGTCCCTGAGCCTGCATTATTTAGTGTTTCTCAAATGATAATACTACAGATTCTGTAAGACCTCCTTTCGTCTCTTCCTTCTCCCTGCATATTTCCCTGTACAACAGATTTTTGGCAAGAAGACAGAGTAGGTAGGCTAAGTCATTATAATGAACAATTTCCTTTGAAATTGCTTCAATTTCTTGAAAAAAAGAAATTACACAGGCTCTAGTACTAAATGAATCATTATTTTAAACTGATTTACTTAATTCTGAAATACTGTTTTGCTACTCTCAATCTGATTTTTGCCGTGAAGCAAAATACAAAGGCCACTTAAGTGTCTTAAGGATTACATCTATGATGAAAGTTTGTGTTTATCTACTCCTTTGTGTAAAACAAAAAAATAGCTAGAAAATATTTTTCTTGAAGAAGCTTCAGTATTTATGAATTATTTGGTTATTTTCTTACAGATAAAATTAATCTTAGTTACAAAGAGAGAACATTTCACTTGTTTTTGTTTAAACGTTTTGTAACGGTTGAAAACACAGACCACTTGTACTTTTAAGAAGCTTTAATGAACTAACTGCAGCAGTAAAGGAGGATGGCTACACATTAATCATAGGCAGATCTCAGGAAAATTAACACTTCTAGATTTACTCCTATATAATCTGTGTAAGTGGAGAAGTTACGTATACCACTCAAATAATAAAAACTCTTTGGCGTTTGAAGCACTGAACCTTGGCATACTTTTGAGTTGCCAAAAGCCAAATTTCTGCTCAGTATATAGGGATTCATCCATGGTGAAAGAATTAATGCACTGTTTCTATCTTATGCCTCTCTCTGATTGTACTTTCAGGTCACAGCGATTAGTGAAGGACTCCTTGCTGCTGTACGAGAAAGCTGTTGAAGTCCCTCGATGGTTAAAGGCTACTCACTGAGTCTTTCATGCTGGACTACTGGGGTCTGGACTTACACAGATTACAGGTGATGGGCATGTTCATTCTGCAGGGACAAGACAGATTAGAAGGCTAAGGAAAGGGGTCAGATGTCTAGTAAATGCTACAGCATTAAAAGTCATAAAAATATACTCACTGCCATTTAACAGAAAGGAATGTGATGGGAGTGGAAGGCTTGGGACAGTAACGGATCAGTCTGAGAATCAGAGTTTTCTTAAGAATAACTGTAGAAATTGCAGATATTAAGTTCGCATGGTATAAATCTAGAATAGTTCTGTGAAACTGGTGAAGTAAAACTAATATGAATCAGTATTTTAAAATGAGACCATCAGCCACTTCTTACATATTACTGTCAGAACTACATATCTCCATTGATTTTCTTACAGTTATCTATCAAGATCATATTTCTAAATCATGCTAAAATCAAACCTCCTCTTGCAGCGACAGTTAAGTCCTTTCTATTACATACATTGAAAGATATGTGAGAACCCATACTGCAGTTGTAAAGCCAAGCCTGCCTTTCTGACAAATTCTCCCTGATTCCCCATGTGGAGTTCTCTATGCAAGCCAACATTCCTGTACAAGCAAATCTTTTAACAGATTTCCAGGAGCATTAAGGACAGAATTTAGGACAGAATCACAGGCCAGTTCAGGTTAGAAGGAAACTGTGGAGACCATCCAGTCTACCCTTCTCCCCGCTCAAGTATGGTCATCGTGTCCAGATGGCTTTTTAACATCTCAAAAGATGGAGACTCCAACACCTCTCTCTGCAAACTCTCCCCTCCTGGTGTAGCACAGGTTGAAGCAGCTTAGTCATGTAGTTGGAGTGAGAGTTTGTGCTATGCATCCCTGAAAGGCCAGTGGCAAGAAGAAGGCAGAAGGGAACAGGCTGTGACATGACATTGCTTTGAAGCTTCTATCAAGTGCAAATAAGGCTTATACTAAATAAGTCCCTGCCAGAAGCTGTCAATTTTTATTTGTAGTGTTTAGCTTGAAACCAAAAAGCTGTTTTGGTTCAGTTCTTGCAGCATTCAGAAAAGCATCAAAATGACAATTTACTTCTGGTTCAAGAAAAATAATGGTTTGCATGATTATCAATTCAGCTTCGTGTTTGGTTTGATTACAGAAAGCCATGATTTTAAAATACTGAGCTTATTGCTTCCAAAGGATCAGACCTCATAAATTTTTATCTAAACTTGACATTCTACCAGTGCATGTAACCCTTCCCTGCCCTTCCTGTTTCTCTTTCGATAATAAACTGCTGACAAGCCATGTTTGATTGTCTTGTGAAAGTGAGAAGATCAAATACAAACAGAGTATTAGCAAAACAGAAAGAATGTCCTTAGGGGAAAAAAGGTTGCAGAACATGAATTCAGTTGTACTGCTGAAAAGAGTTGTCAGTCACTGTGAAAACCAGTTCAGAGGCCTACTGCCACAGGGAGGGAGTGGGACCCTCCAGCATCAACATGGGGTCTCTTTTGGGAGGATGTCACTCACCCTCGTTAGCTATGAGCTGGGCTGAGGAAGGCAGGGACAGAAGCGGTGCTGCTTCCAACCACTTATATTATGGCTATTCTGCCTTACTCATAAGTGGAGGGTAAAAAAAAATCTTCTCCAGCATATTGTGTTACCCAGAGCCCATGCCATTTTTCTTCCGCAGCATCCCATTTGCTTGCTTTTATTTTTTTTTCCCCTGTTTTTTAGCTGTGAATTTTCTCCCCAGTTAGTGCTACTCTCTAGAGAGTGGCACAAACCAAAGCGAATTGTTCTACATAACTACGTATAGAAAAATATTCAAAAAAAGGTGATTCTTCAGTGGTATTTGTGACTTTTGGTATCTTACCTTAGTCTTGTTCATGCCAGTTTACGTTACAAACGTGTCCATTTGCTATTAGCCTCAGAGCATGTCCTCTTCTCTCCTCATACTCCAGCCAGAAGTCAGACATAGAAATAGACAGAAAAACAAAGAAAAGTCAGAATCAAAGAAATAGAGATAATGTAAACAAGAGGTTTCCTCAGAGAAAAACAAACAAACAAAACCAAACAAACAAACAAAACAAGTAAAAGAGGTCAATACTCTTGAATTATTCACAAAGAGCCAGAAAAACTCAGGTTTATTTAGCACAGTATATCAATGTTCTGTTTATTCTTATAAAGCAATAGTTTTATGTGTATATCAAATGAAATATTTAGAAAGCTTACTAAGAAAATTCTACGGCCTCAGAATGAAACCTTTATCTTGAACATGGAGGAAAAGAATCGTGTAGAAGTTAATGTTTGTGCCTCTCTATCTGAATTCAGTACCTTTTGAGTAAGAACGTTCTCATTTTTATTGTGAGTTACTATACATATATTTTAAAAAATACATGCACACACACCAACACATACTGAGCCTTCACATATGCAAGCTGAATAATGCAGCAATTTATTTTACTGTGAATGAAACTGCAACTCATGCTTGACTTTAGGTGTATTTTGAACGAAAATTCTCTGACACCTCGAGAGGAAAGTAACTTCCCAGCTGCTGTCTTGACTCAGTTGACAGGCAAATCAGCTACAGCTTTGTTTCCCCAAGATTACTCATCCTAGGGGTAGGTTGTCTCTTTGGTATGCAGCCTTGCAAAAACACCCTTTGAAGATACGGAGTTGTCTTTCTCTTGCTAGATCCTAAGCTTCCCTTAAATTGTGATGAAGTTTAGGTAAAACAGTTCTAATCACCAAAGACTCCCTTTAGACCATTGATGTTTTCAGCTGTTAGATCACATTGTAAAAGCAGCAACAGAGAATTAAAACTCTTGTCCACTTGTGTAGAAAACTTTGACTATATGTACAGGCCTCAATGTGACAACAAAAGGAATCAAATGGTGGACTAGTAGCTGTTCTTGTGTCAGCCACTGAAAATAAACAAAAAAAACTCTAGTGCTAATCTACTTCATTTTGCAACCTAATCCATTACTGACAGAGCAAAGTCAAAAAATAAAACATTATGCATAACTTTATTAGAATAGAACAATTGAACCAGAAGTACTCACAGATGGTAAATATTTGCAAGTTTAGATAATATGTTTGCCATCATAATTGGCAGAATTGATCTTGCTGAGTATTCACAGATCAGAATTATCCCTTCTCACAGACCAGTCTCATACAGACAGACACCACTTCCTTCTCAAATTTGTACTAACAAATAGCCAATATATGTTACAATTTCACTACAGGTTAATTTAAATTTTCTAAGAAAATAAGGTGAAGTTTTAGCTGAAAAAAATCCCACGTGACTTTTCAATCTACCTGTCTGGAATTATCCTTATTTATTTTTCACATAGTCTCAATAAAAATGATAACAGCTTTATATGGTTAGCATCTTAAGAGACATTTATTCTTTTTGCTCTCTAATGTAAAAATCCCAGAATTTGTTTAGCATATTTGGTATCTCATGCAAGACAAATTCTAAAATAATTTTGCATGATATGAAACTAACAATTTCTGTCATTCCATAGCTCATTCAAGTTTGCTTTGTCCTCTGCTGCTATTTGCCACACTGAAATGGAATGCCAACACTTTAGGTTTTCCATGGCCACTGCAATTCAAATAGACACAAAAGACAGAAGTTTTAGTATGGTCAAATATCTTCTTATGCTTGTTCATGCTTGTTCATCAAAACACCTGTCAAGTAATGGCAGAGAAATATGAGTGATGATAAAACAGAGGCTGTGGATTTATGGCATTTACCAAGAGCTGTTTCAGATGTGCTCCAGCTACTCATGTTTGTTGCATTATGAGACATCACCTGAATTATGCCCCATGGAACAATAAAAACTTAGGAACCAACAATGACTTTAATTTAAACTATAGTACCACTGACAGTTCAGCATTTCTGAATTGTATGTATTTGGAAAATTATCCTGCCTTCATTTGGCTGACATCCCCAAAAATTTGGTATTAGAGCAGAAGGACTTGCATGCGTAGTGTGGTGAAAAGCATGTTAGTGAGCTTCCTTTGTCAATGACAGTCTAAAGCATGTGCATGGTTCTAGTCAAAATATGTAATTATTTCCATTTCCAAATTCAGGAAACTGTGGAGTACATAATCTGTTTTACTGATGGAGTGCAAAGTCACTTAGTAACCATGAAAGTCAAATAAGGTCCTCTGTAACAGATGATTTACAATGAAGGAAGTACTTCAGTGAATTTCATATTAGGACAAGCCACTATTCACTTTACATGATAGCTTTATAAATATTTTAAAAATACTAGTATGAGGAAATAATACTTTGGGGGATTTTTTTTTTTTTTAAGGAACTTTTAAACAATGCATTGACTCAGCTTGATGTTAAAACTGAAGAGTTTATATTCTATACCAAACTTCAAAGGGTAAAAGGAGCAGCTTGCTTATACTTCTGTACTAGCTTCAACTAATCCATTTAACTGTACAGTGAAATAAAGCAGGAACATTTCCTAAGTCAATTATAACAGATGATAGATGTTTTAGGAAATATTGTCTCTCAGCTGTGTTGCTGTGACTGATTGTGTGAGGGTGGTTTACCCCTTCATATCCAGGCAGCAAGAGGATACTCAAGTAGTAGCATCACAAGAATCCTGCTCCAGTTGCTCAGTTTTGTCACTTTCTGAACACTGCTGTCTATATTAAACACTATTTAAGCTAATTTAGATATGGTTGTAACCCATACCATAGCGATAATACATTTTTATGGCTTCCTAAAATGTCATATTTGCTAATGCAGAGCATTTATGATCACCCTAAGCTCACTCAATAGTGAGCTTCTGCTTAGAGTTTTGCCTCCTCCTCTCACCTGTCCTCAGGTACAGGTGTCCATCCTGGTGCTTTGCCACCACCAGTAGTCACATTTCTTCAGTTTGAGCTCAATCAGGAGCATGCTCAGACTGAAAATAATAGTTTTAATAGCCCTGTGGTCTATCTCCGCAGGTAATTCCACTAGCACAGTAGATGGGAATGCCCTGCTGCAGGTCAGCCGGTATGTTCATGATCAGTGTGCTGCAGCCCAGGACAGTAGATTTAAAGATACTATCTCTATGACCTCTAAAATGATAACTTCCACTCATGAAGAAATAAAATGTTCATAAACCAAAAAACTTAGGATTTCATTTCAAGCTATAATTAACTAAGCAATTCTCAACAACTGTTTTGTTTTTTGTACTCACTGCTCAGTAATTACCACTTTGAAAAAAATAATGGTTCCTTACTGTAGAGCTCCTGACAGTAGAAGTACAGGGCAACTAAGGTACAGAGTCATCATCAGGCTTACTAATTTCCCCAGCATAACATATACTGCGAACTTAGGTGGTCATGAAACTAAGCTGAAAAAGAAGCCTACACACATATGAGACCAAGCGTAACCTGGAAAACTACTGGAAAGAGCTTAAAGCATTGTACTATGAGTGAGATTTATCTGAGATGGATTACATTGCAGGTGTGAATAATTTATGTGCAAAAACAAAGAAAAAAACATTGAGGAAAGAAGGAAGACCAAAAAAAAAATAGGTGGAAGATACGATAATATGAAAGAACAGCATAAAGGGAGGGAAAAAAGTGACAAGTTAAAAACACATGGGTTGCATCTCTGTGGTATCAGGTAATGGAATGAAAATAGAAAGAAAAAGGAACTTTAAAAGCTTGAAATTAAAGCCACTCAATAAATTTTATGTGAGATGCAAATGATTGCTTAAGCTTTATTTTCTAGTAGATGTTGCTATGCCAAATACAATTCCCTTTGCAATATTGTTGAGTTAGTTATCTTTTTAAAATTATTTTGGAATTTTAAAATTGTATTTGAATACTATTTAAATATTTATCAAGCATATCTAAAAGCAACTAAAAAAGTTATTAACTAAGAACTCCTTAAATTTTCTGATACATTACAGTGCATGTAATGCAGAGGCTTTACAGAAAGCAGATAAATTTCCATGACCTATTATTGAAATCTGAATAGACATAATTATGGGCCTTAAAATGTGTTTTTTATTTATAGTGGGACATTAGGACCTGATGTCATAAGCTTAAAGTAGCACATCAGAAAATCTTTCAGCTTGCAGACAATTAGAGCTATTGTGGAGTCACTGTGGGTTAACAATTTGTTCCTGAAATGAATGGGAGCTTTGACATTGATTTTAACAGGATCAGTAAAGAACATTTTGCTTTTTGATCTTTTAATAGTTCTTCTAACAGTGCATTGTATTCACAGAAATACCAATCTTATTGGAAATCTAGCTCTGGAACAATAAAGCTAAGAAACATGTGTGCTTATACCCTGAGCTGGTATTTCCGTACCCAGAAGTACTGGCTTCATATGGATGACAGCAATGTGGGCAGTGATTGAGGTTTCTCTCTCCACATCTTTTGCCTGACATAAACACATGGGTGAATTCAGTGAAAGGAAGTAAATCGATCAACATAAAATTCCTTCAGGTGCAGAAAGCGCATTCTTCATTTAATTTGGAAGTACTCTGCAACAATTCCAATCAAGGCATCAAGTGAATCTGGGTCACTTCAAATAGTCCATGTGCAATGGAATCTGTTCCCGAACTCTCCGAGAGCATAAGATCATGCAGACAACATTAATTAAATGACTTTGAGCCATATATGAGTTGCTATTATTTTATGAATTATTGGGAAAACCATTGGTTCATTATCATTTGTTACTATATAATGGGCACAAGTATGATTTTTTGGGTCCTGTTTTTGTAACAAGCTACAACCCCCTGAAATTGCAAAGAGAAGTAGTAGATAAATATATTTTCACTAAAACTGTGAAATTACAATCTAATTTGAATTTTAAAATACTCTTTTTGTTTAGTTTTATATATTGTATCATGACATTTTTAATTTATAATATGGCATAAAATATAATTAGTATACAATAAAATATGCAGCTACTACGTGGTATAATATACATCCTATAGTTATAGAAGTGATTCAAGATCTTATGTATGTCGTGATGAAAGGTGCTCTGCAGACACAAGGTAAAGGGCTATTTCTTTACTACAGAACACAAGGCAACATACAGGGTTAGCCGACAGTATGGCAGCAGAGGTACACAGCACTAATACTTACCCAGAAACGGTTATTGCACACTTAAAAGTTCATGTAGGGAATTGATATAGAATACCTAACATGTTGTACTTCCTAACTTACTCCATTGTCACTTCAGACACAAGCCCTAAGGCAAAGCTGATACATATGTATATACATATATCTTCACTATAGATTAATTTTCTAGTGAAGGCAAAAGTGTTACAAAAGTATATGCTAAACACAAATTATTTGCTGAACAGGAATGAACTAGAACAAGAGACTTGAGAGTGGTTAAGTGTTTTGCTGAAATAGGAGTGTTAGTTGCAAAGACAGATAAATATTTGATCGGTTCATGAATGTAAGCGCACTGACTGCCTCAGGGTGTGTTTCACCGGGCCCATGTCTAAGATGAATGGGGGCTGGCCCTACAGCTTCGCCTCCCAAAGAAAAGCACTTTCCCGCATGGACTCATTGGCTGGAAGACTTACTTATTGTATCCAATATGCTGGATTTCTTGTTTACAATACATACGTACATACATACATATATATATATATATACACACACATGGGATTGCAGCCTGCCTTGCCAAGCCCATGCCAAGTCTCTTTATAATCCATTACTCTGTGGTTAAAACTGGTACCATTGCTAAAATTATTACTGCTTGTTGCTTGGGTAGCCTGAGCCCATCAGTCCAACCACCAGCCTCTTTGTCTGATAAGGGATTTCTGCTTTCTGCACCATATTAAGTGATGATACCAGTGTTGTAAAATTAATATATATATGTATACACGTGTATCTGTAATATATATCTATATGTGTATATATATATATATATCTTCACTATCAGATCTGGTATCAGATACAGACTCAATACAAGCAGAAGCTGAATGTGGTATTTAAAACCCAAAGCACAGTTCCATTCTTCTAACAACAAAAGTGAAAACCCAGTTGAAATGAATGTGTGTTTCCTTAAAAGGGATGGAAAATTGAGTCTGCAAGTAACTATGCAGAATGGTGTAAGTGACAAGAAACAGCTCCCAGCTGCTGCTAACGCTCAGTGGTCACATTGTGTGGGTCTCTCCTACCTCTCCTCTTCATTCTCAAGAGTGTTCCTTAGGGGCTGATGACTGTAATGTTAATTGCTCTGCTTAGAGTGATTCTTAAAATTTGTTCCTGCACAGTTACCACTGTATAAAAGCAATTTATCTGACACTCATCTCCACTGAAGCGTACAACACCTGGGAATGTTCTTCAGCTTCATGCACCAGCGCATGGCCAGAGTGGAGCTGCCCCAAAAGGCACTGATTTGCAACTGACAGCTCACAGAAAACCTCTCACAGGCTACCTGATGAAAGGTGGTCTGATTTTGCAAATTGCTCAACACCGTTATATTTAGATACAAAGATTAAATCTTTACTAGCATAAAACTGACTTCAGACACCCATAATGGAAGAGCTATTTTTTTCTGCTTATAATAGTAAACAGAAAATATCAATTGAGCACTGTCAATGTTTTTCAAACTGATTTCCAATTTTCTACAATATCAATATTTGCTACGTTAAATAGTAATGCTACCTTTTAAGAGCAAGCTTTATTGCTGTTACAAAACTTATAGAAAAAGGTTATTTTGAAAGGTTCTTTTAGCTTAAGCTATTTGTAGATTCCTTGGTTTAGTTCAGCATGGTTTTTGAGTTCCTCACTCTCAACAATTAGAGCATTTGCCACAAAACTAGCAAATTTATAATTTTGATTTGCAAAACTCAGTTTTGCTTTTCAAAATTAACATTAAGTTTACATATTTTTTTTTCCTTTTGAGCCTGGAAGATAAACTTCACCCTTTCTTCTGGACATTGTAACATCTCTACAATAGCTTACTTAGTCAACAATAATAAACTGTCTCATGGAGAGCACGAGACAAATTTGTTAATGAAGAAAATCTCAGAAGCCCCATGTATCTATGTCATGAGGCACCTCAAAAGTCAATTTAGGCATACAACAAGCTCCAAACAGACTTTAACCAGAGCTGTTTAACAGAAACCAACTACAAATGGGGTTTATCCAAAACTATTCAGTACTTCAATAACATTATACAACACAGGTCTGGACACTGGTTAGGAGTTCAATTACTACACAAACAACTAAAACTCAATGGGATCAAATCGCAAAACTCTAGAGCGATGATCCAAAAGTGCACATCTTCTCCCTCTGCATCAAAGCAAGGACTCCCAAGGGTATGCAGATCACTTACCATGTCTTAAGTTGTCCCAGTCCAGCAACCTGATGTTCCTTAGATGGCCAGTCTAAAGAGGAAAGTCTTCAACTGTAGACCTGCTGCTCCAAGGAAGCCCAACTCAAGGGAGTTTCTGGCAGAAACTTCTCTTAAACAAGGCGCCTCTTTGGTCAAGGGGCCTGTCTGTTGACCAAGGCCTTGTGCATGACATAGTGGGCTGAGGAGGTTCTGTTGCTCTTGATAGGGGCCAGTGCATCTGCCACAACCTATTTCAAGACTTTGGTTTGAACTGTGTCCAAGTTTGAGAACTATGTGTGTGCTTAAGTGTTTTATCCATGGAGGTCAGCATAGGTTCTACTGCAAACCTCGGTCTCCTTAAGAATGCTGTAAAATTAAAGGACTGAAACAGAAAGCCAGCTTTAGAAATCTCCTCCTTGAACTGAAGCTCTGTGGAAATTTTGCAATAGGTGTTCAGCAGAAATACACTACAAGTCATCATAAATGTATCATAAATGTATGGCTGGACAGTAATCTATGAAAAGGCAGTTGCCTGTTATATGCTACTATTTCACAATAAAGAGAAATTGTAAAAACTTTTAAACAAGTGCTTCTTGAACTATCAGATACTAGAATTTCTACTACATAGTTCATTAAGACAATGGCAAATCTTTGATAAAACCCAACTTTTGTCCCAGTTTTGGGAAGGTCACGGTAGGTATTTATATAGCAGAATTAATCACAGATGATCTGTTCAAGATATGCAATAAACAGTTTCCTGTGGACTACTTTTCATCCTACTTAGTTTTGCTTTATACTTGAAAGGCAAAACATTTCCAAATAAAAATTTTACTGTTCATTTTTCTTTTGGGATACTTTTAATGTTACTATCTATTTTAGAATATCAGATTTTACTTTTTTGTAGTATCTATGGAAGATCTTTAAAAGTCAGTACAGTATCTGCTTGTCTATGCGTGAAAACAAGAATAACTATCTGGGGAATATAATCACAGCAAAAGGTCATGTTTGCCTTTTATTTGAAATACTTTTAGACTATCAAGTGGTTTAAGAGTCACTCAATCAATACCAAAAGTCAAGGAAAACAGTTTGTTTTATCAACATTAATGTATTTTGAGTTTTCTAAAATTGAATGATATTTCCTTCAGCATTTTAATTGAGAATTCATAAAATCCCTGTTTTAGTGTATCTAGCAATTGTATTTTAAGTTGTACTCTACTGCACGAACAGCTTGAGACACAAATGACTTAAAAACCTGTAAAACCCACATGAGGACCCTTCCCCTTCTCTTTCTACTTCCACCTTCAGAAGGGCAATCTGCATTAAAACTGAGACTATAAGCATCTCCATATATGTATAAAAATAGTAAGAGGGTGCCAAGGGATACATATTTAATCAGTTCCTTCATTATGCTATTTTAAGATCAACGAGGTTTATTTTGATTTTCTCATTGCAAGTTCCATTGACACAAAAGGGACTTCTGGGTACATACCGCAAGGCAAGAAATCAAGCCTTCAGTGCATCTGTGTCTGTTAAACACAAATTGTTTCATATAAAAACAGAGATGGGTAAAAGAAAGAAGAGTGTCTCAGGTTATGGGATGGATGTTTTCAGACTGTTTTACTGTATAGTTCTGAATTTTTAGAGGAATGATGAAGGCTCTTACTATACAAGACTATATGAACATGGACAAGTTGACAATAATCAACAGCATAAATTTAGCATTGCTTTTGGTAAATTTATGTCTCTCTCTTCATTTTGACAACTGAACATTGTCAATTAAATAACAAATTTGAAGAGTATTGTTGCTTGAAACTGTAGAAGCAGCAAGATGGGCTACCAGCGTTTGTGACCTCTGAAGGATTATCTGAGTGAATTATGGGTGTAAAGTGCAAGATTAGAGTTAACATGGGGAGAGAGGCTAAAAGAGTACTGAGAACTGGGTCTGTGCGTTGCCAAGGCAGCAGCTGCCCCTGCACTGCTCGTGAGCCCTGCGCTTTAGCTGAGAACTGGTTTCGGGAAATATAGTATTGTACATATAGTTTTGATGCACCTTAAAATCAATCCTTTTTAATTACTCAAGAAATCCTAATAATTGTTAAAACCCTTTCTTCCACAAATAATTTTAAAAAATATCTGCAATGCTATGCTAAGAAGCACATGTATTCAAATGAAAAATTGTTAGAAAAAATGTAAATGCTTAACCTGGAGGAGCATTTTCTTAAACAGTCATTTCAGAATTACTATGAAGGCTGAAAAACTAAAATAGCTTATTAATGGACTGAGACTCCTTAAACTTTTTCCTAATGGAAGTCAGGTGTGTAGAATCTTTTGAAAAACCTCACTAATCACCTATCTGCATCTTTAGGCACTTAAAAGCCTTTAAAAACTTGTACCCTATTGTATTATTGTCTATTAATTTCAATTAGGTTGCTAGTACTGTGAAATATTCTAATGTCTTCACAGATATAAGAACAGTAATCATTAAATAACACCATTTCAAAGGCATTTAAAGGTACATAGCAATTTAACTTTCAGTGGGTAAAATTTAAAATTCAGTGAGAGAATCTAAATATTGTAAGATGCAAAGTCTGCATTTTACTTCTATGCTTTCACCAGTATCCTGGAGAATTTAGACCCAGCCACCGGGCCCTGCTCCTTACCTGCTTAGTTGTTTTGGGTTGTGGCAAGCAACACCTCTTAAGCTCTTAATATAGGTTTTCTATGCGAGCTACTGCAAAAATAGCTTTGAGTCCTCCTGTCCACATTTATTTCACAGTGTAGTCCAGGGGTGCAGGGCTGGAAGGTGCCTAGGCACAGTGACAGCGATCACCAGGATGATGTTCCTGCTACAACTTCTATGCAGCTTTTTAAGCTAGGGGAGTCCAGTTTCACTAAAGGGAATGTCAAGGATATGCTTACAATTGTTGTTAAATTTTTTCTTCAAAGTATAAAGGGGTATAGAGCAAAGGACTGAACTGCAGCAGGGAGCATGGTGGCATCATCCAGACATTCATTAGTGTGCTAGGTGGGAACAAGCACTGAGGGTATAGGAAGCAAAACACGGTTCCTCCCCATTACCATGGCACATTATTATCTGTGTGCCCGGATGTGACACAGTATTTTTACCTAGGCTCAGTGCACATTTTGATGCTCAACAGATCCTAATACCTGAGCAATAGCTTCATTCCAATACGTTACTGGCAGGAATAGGCTCCTCTTCTGTACGTTATAAGGAAAATTTACTGAACCTTCATTTATATTTTCCTATTTTATCATTTAAAAAAAAAAAAAGAATTTTAAAAAAAAAATAATCAGTTCTTAACTCCTATGTAACAGTTCATACTTAAGCATTTCATAGTTGTAAACAAAACGACTGAAAGCTGTCAGTTGGAAATGTCATGTCTGCTGTCAGTGGTTCATAAATAATTGACACTGAGATTATCTAGGGAAAGCTGCAATTATCCTGACTCATTAACATATGAACTAAGCCTAGTTTTGTTTTGTGCTTGTAGGATTTTCATTTAACCCCTTGATAAAGGAGGTAAAAAAATCCTGTCAGGATATTGCTATAAAAAGAAAAAAATCTGAATTAATAAACATCACCTCAGAATTATGAATATGAATCAGAATTTCAAGTAGTGTTTCATATAATCTTGTATATACTCTTTCGCTATAGTATTATTTTACAGGGAATATCTCTGTGATAAATCTTTTGGCTAGCCTAAGGCTCAGAGGACAGATCTTCTTTGGAAGCACATGAAATAGAGGTATCAATAGGAAGACCTTCTTACTCTTGTTCATGTTTTTCATACACAACACAGCTGTAGGTGTCTACTCAGAAAGCAGAAATTGTTGTGCTCAATCAGAGCACAAATCGAAAAAACTTTAAGCAAGCCAATTCTCCTGGCTCACAACAGCATTAGCAAAGGGAATTTTTCTTTTTTAGCAGGTACTATGGTTCTAAGACTGAAGTTCAGCAAATCAACATTTACTACTGAAACAGGCAAGCAAAGTAGGCAAAATTCTCCAAGCCTGGAAAAACACGTAAAGAAACAAAACCACAGCATTACAAACTTTATGCAAAATACTTACTGCTGCTTTAGAGACAATATATGTTAAATGCTTTCTTTCAATCTGTATGACATAAACTGAAAATTCTTTAGCTGCTGTGCGAAGTTGTAGGCTCGCCTCAAGGTTTAGGTTGCAGACCAAGTTAAATGTTCTTTTTCTTGCAAAAAGCCCTTTGAATTGTAGGTTGAAACCATGAAGCTATTTCCCATCAGTTATTACCCATTTTGGATGCCCATCACTGCTGGTCCCAGTGCCTTTAGAAGTATACCATGAATTGAAGGCCATCATAACAGTCTTTAGAGCTGAATTATAACTTCTTTGGCATAATGAGCTCTCTTTGACAGCAGCACACAGTCAAAGTCATTGTTCAGAAAGGATAACCAAGCTATTACCTCTCAAGTGTAACAGAGTTCATTAAAATGCAAGTCGTTTCTTTGGACACACATTCACTGAACTCCAAACCCTCGTAAATCTTGTAACATTTCATTTCTTGTTCACAGCTCTGAAATCTTTAAATTGGGGTCTTCGGTAACTTTCCTTCTAACCTCAAAACACATATAAATTTCCCACTTCAGCCTTTTCTTTTTTCTTCTTTTTGTAAAAAATTGCAAGAGACAATGACAAACAGTTCTGAAGATCTTGCATGTTTGGCCCTTGTAGCACACCTGTCAAAAGCAATTATTCAGAGACTGGGTCTTCTCACACAGTTGAAGATTTCACGACATCTACTCAATTTTTCCATCGTTAAATTTTATATCTTTGTTCATGGTGATAATACCTTGGAAAAAGAGAAGTATTTCTTTCTCAATTTCATAGGTAATTTCTTTTAGGTGGCCTCTATATGGTCTTAGTGGTTTAAATATAGCACTAGCAATTCCCAAGCAAACAGAAAATAAAACAAACAAAATCCTTATGTGTGTAAATTAAAAAAAATAGAGAATTTTGAAGACAGAGGCCAATTCCTGAAGTTTCCTCTCCACCTTTGTAAGCATAGGATTGGTTTGAAGTTTGTTGCGCAATAAGTGCTAAAGAAATACCAATGACAGATACCTATTTCTCTAACAATCCTTACTAATCGTCTCCTCTAATAATTTTATATTTTTATCCAAATCCTCTTTCGTCTTTGAGTATTGATGTATGTTTTTTTTAACTCTTGTTCTGCCTACGGTTCCTCTAGTATCACATGCAATGGCCTACCTGCTTTTTCTTCAAAATACACTGTGAACCTGGTGACAGACAACTGATGCTAAGATTTACTTCGTAGAGTGGGTTGAGCATTAAGAAATGTAATACATATTTCTATAATGTTACAGTTGTATATACAGTATTGTATTCAGTAGAGACAATTCTCAAGGAGCAGGGGAAACCTATTTTAAAAAAATCTGAACATTTAAATTTACACCCACTGCCACATAATTCTGCAGTGATCCCTAGAAGCTGTCAGATGATACCACTTTATACAGCTGAACACAATTATCATTTTTTTTCCCATAATCTACAGAATTAAATGAATTCTATATGACTAAAGGCAAAAATAATACGTATTCAAAGCTGTATGTATAATCCATATAAGCTCAGAGCATTCTGTTTGTACTCAGGAGAATCAGAAAAGCCTCAGCAGACATTGCCCGGAAATATCAGTGTTCACTTTTTATTGGGATTGATTATTGTTTATGTACAGAAATCCATACACAGCAACATAGGGATGAGTATTTAAGTATATGTGTATTGTGTTTGCATGTATCCTACATACATATGCAATCTGTACGATACACCTATATATACATCTACAAACCCAGTGTCAGTATGTATGTTTCAGCACAGCTGTTGTTTTAAACAGCCTAAGGATAGCTTTCCAGCCTCTGGAATTTAAATGACTCTCTCTGTGGAGACTCAGAACAAGACAAGAACTCTGACTGAAGATTAAAGTGAACCACAAGCCTTGCACATAGAAACATCACTTATTCATGAGCACTTACATATGTCATGCTGTAAGCCAGCGGAATGTGTTTCACCACACTAGTCCTAAGTAAGTTGCTCTTTTTTTCTCTTATTTCCTAAGAGCCAGATGCTAAATTCTACTCTTAAAAGAGGTAATTAATGTATAGTCTAGTTGTCCTCTTTAAGTAGCCAAACTTTTTACATGGTAATGTTTCTCATTTTAAAAGATTAGGTTTTTAATGTTGAGACAGCGACTCACACGAACAGCAGTAACTGGCTATTATTTAATAAAAGACCATAGTAGGGAAAAAGGAACAAAAAACAGTATGTAAAGTTTCCACTTTGAGGCTGACAGTCTAGTAGAAAAGACTAATCAGCACATAAGAGATTCGAGGTTGCCAGCAATTAATTCTAACAGCAAACTGAGCACATTAAAGGGTCTTGGTCAAATCCTGAGAGTCTTGCAAAAATTTAACTTAATCTTTGCCTTCCACTGAGAGATTGCCAGGGTCTAGACCATCATCATATGGGGGAATATAAAATCCTCTTGCACTATTTTCTGTAACTTATGAAGCATTTGCTAGATACCTGTGGTAAAAAAAAAAAACAAAAACAAAAAACAAAAAACAAAAAACAAAACAACAACCAACCAAACAAAAAAAAACTGCCCTTCACATTTTGTTCCTTCACGGAAGGAGCACCTGCTGTTCTTGTCACACAATTTCTTTTAGCTGGCTTAAGTTTCTGGGGTTTTTTTAGACATTATTTAAGGTGTTGGTAAACTCAAGATATCAAATATCTCTTTAAATTTGTCATGATAGCACAAGCACATTTGCAGCTGTGTTCCTGTAACTTTTTTAATTTTAGCTTTCAATCAAAAACACTCAGAGTTACTTTCCAGTGGCATAATTTGATAGGCTGAGTAAAAGGCCTAATTCTACACTAAACTGATATACACAGCATTTCTCAGATAATACCCATTTTCACTTGCCTTCAATAGTGACCCTAGAAACTCAAACATCTTGTGTTCAAGAAGAGTATCTAATAAAGGCAAATTAATCTGAGTGATGGCTCACAATATTTTAATTCTAACTTGTGTGAAAAAAACTTGAGCTACTCCATCACACCCCTTCTACCTGTGCATTAAAATGGGAAGAGTGACAAAGACTTTTACTGGCCACATGACAGCTAGAAATGATTGCAGACATATAGCTTAAAAAGCATAATAATATCTACATCTTAACATCCTTAAGGTTGCCTGATCATTCAACAACAACAACAACAACAACAAGAAAAAAATGGTGTCTAGCAAATCCACAGACATTACTGCCCATCTGTTGCTCTTTTGCCTGCCCCTTCTTCAAATCCATCATCTACTTGTTTTCTTGCAGGCTGGTGGCAGTCCTGTCTGCTTAGGAGTGTTTCTGGCCATAAAACATTGGTACTTGAATCACTTGACTTTTCTCTGCAAGAACTTCATCCCTTGGTCTTTGTCCTGGTTTTGTTAAAAAACAAGTTTCTCTTCTGCTGAATTTGCCTGCCAGCTAAAGCTTTCATATTAGCTGCATTTTCCTGGAGAACCAGATACATGTTTTGGTGAACATAGCAATGGAATGCGAAGTTATTGATAACAAATGGATGCACCTCTCACGAGAGGGGCAATGAGAAACAGGTGACCAAGAAACTGACGAATGAAGTATAACATTCCATTCACGTGAATACTTCATATAAAAGTGGGAGATCATGAGGATCTCTTCCGTTTTTCTTTTTGCTTATGGCTGACATTAAGAGAGGATCTTGTGAGTCGTCCCTGCGAACTGAGGCCTAGTGACAGACTGAATCCAGCTGTGGTTTGCTGCAGAGTCCAATCCAGGACTTTGGGCTCTGGCACTGCAGTTGCTGAGACTTTCAAGATTGGTTTTGTATCTTTTGTATTATTTTCTCTATTCTTATTAGTAGCATTAGTAAAACATTTTTGATTTTTCCAACTCTCTTCTCTCTGTCCTTCTTTCCCTCCCAAGCACCTGTCCTGAGTAGCAAGAGGTGGGGGGGGGGAAGGAAAAAGGGGGGGTGGAGAGGAGGTTAACAATACATCTGCCACGGTTTTATTGTCACCCTGCAGTCAAAACCTTTGACAGTCTTCAAAACCCAAGGAGATTTTTAATATAATATACCATCTCTCACTGAAATAAATGAAAAGGGGGTTATGAATAATCAGAACAGCCTATATTTTATTCAAAGCAATATTATAGCTCCTTGTTTTAGAACACACATGCAAAAAACACTTAGACAAGAAATTAAAACACAAATTATTAGAAACAAGGAGACATCAAAGTCAGAAAAATTTGCACAATCTGCCAGTGAGTGGAAAAAAGCATCACCCCATCCTCTTGCACTTACAGAATAATTTTCTGAAGTACTACACTGACATTTTCTTTCACTTTCTTCTAATAACAATATATGATGCTTGCTGTTAATCTTGGTACTCTTGTTAATTTTAATTTATGTATGCCTTCCTTCTTATTATTTACAGCTAGGTTGTAGATTTCTATTTTCTGTGTACCCATTTGTCTAAATGTAAGCTAAAAATCAAAATGTATTTATTTTTCCATATAGTCCATATTTTCCAGATTTGTAGTTATTCTTACGTCTGCAGAGCAGAGCATTTATCAGGAAAGCACATAGAGAAAAATCTATAAGGAATGCTTGATATATGTATATATATATAAAAATTAATCAATTCACTCTTTCTTGCTCCTGACCTGACTGCAAAACGTAATATTCACTACTGTGTTAATTTTTTTTCTTTTTTTTTTTTTTTTTTACATATAATCAGGTCCCAGGGTTGGTTTTCTTAGGATGTATTTGAAAAAGAAAATAATTCACAACCCCAGTTTCCCTTTAACTTGTGATATTGATAGTGGAGAGATGGGGCTGCTGATGCATTACAAAGTCAATTTAGGTTATTTTGTTGATGTTATTGTTGTTCTATTGTTAAATGATTTCTTATTTTGAGTTTTCTTAAACAGGATGATTCATATCCTTAATATGTTAAAGGATAGCTTTATAGAAATATGTGGCTAGAGCTGTAAGACTGAATTCTATGTGAACAGCTTAAGTACGCGGAAGAGATTCAATCCACAGCTTAACTATAAAGAAAATTAGAAAAAAAGTAGTCTTAAGGATACTAGGGATCTGAGGTAACGTATAGCTGGACTAGGTCAAACTAAAATTGTGAAATCAAAAAGAAAAAAGGTTATTACACTTAGGAAGACACATCAATATTTTAAAAATATCTAAAATATAAATGATGCAGGGTTTTGCAATATTGGTAAAACAGAACAAGAGCAAAATGTAACTGAGGCAACTTTATTCTGTGGGTTGCAAAAGAAAGGACCTTTCATTCTTTGAAACCAGCAAGCATGCCCCTTCTCCTCAGACTCAAATGCATTTAAGAATCATGTTTTCAGCCATGAAAACAGCAACCAAAACATCCAAGGTGCAGAGCTTAATTAGTGTTATTACTAAAGAAGGCAGGAGTTGGATAGAGACAGTGAAGTGGGCAGAACCAGCAATTATGAGAAATAAAAGTATTGTTACCTGCCACTGACATGCAAACGGATCAGAAGCATTGAGAGACAGGAAGACCAAAAGTTCCATCAGACACGGCAATCAGACTCAAAGCTTCAGCCCTGTGGTTCCTTTTTAAGAGGAAGAACAAATTGATAAGTATAATTTTTCTGGGCAAAGGTTTTTAAAAGCCTATGTGGACATCCAGAACTCTTTACCAAAAGGTATTGCAAAAATAAGCAGGAAATTAGCTATTCTAGGGTAAATAATCCTCTTTCCATTAGAACATTTTTCTTTCAGGCTAATATTTTCTAGCATTTCTGTATGCAGGTTAGTATATACTGCATTTTGAACCACATAGTGGCTGGCCCTCTTGGTGTTGCAAGTATTTGCAATTGTAACAAAAAGTAACTACAAAAACATGAAGAACTGTTTTTTTGTAACTTTCAGCAGAGCACCTGTGCTTCTGAATACGTCATTGTTTCTCACCACCTGGAGTTGATAATAAGCCAATTTTATGTCTGAAATCAAAAGGGTAAATAAATGATGTGTATAGAAAACCATGTGAAACAGGCTGATACTGCAAATGACTAATCACATGGATTCAATAGGAGGTTACGAATATAAATAGGAGTTAAGAACCCCTGCTGAACCTGGAGAATGGCTAACTTTATATACTTGAGTAATACTTAAATCATGGGAATTCAATATAACATTAAGTAATCTTGTGTTTAAAGGAATAAAGCTGAGATTATTCTTCTCAATTATGTGCAGTTACTTGCACATTAATATATATACTTTTATTTTCATATCATTTAAATTCACAGTTCAGTATACCTTCTGGTTTACAGAACTGAATATACATTTGGTTTATCAATATTCTGTGAATAATGAAGTCCACCAGGACATTCTCATCACTCAAAATATCAATGAGCTCCATGTCTATTTACCTCAATAGAAGTAATTTGAATTTTCAGTTGTTAAATGAAAGAAATTTGATCTTATTGATATTTGTAAGAGGTGAGATCACTCTCTAGTATCACTTAGGTCAACGTCAGACTATTATTTTTATAGTAGCATAAATACATATTATTTAACTAATTCACTTAAAATAATAGGCTCATAATATATACAAGTACTTCCCACATCTAAATACAGATTTTGCCTATTTTCATTGTTCACATTTTTTCACTGAATACAAAATTGCTATGGTATTTGACAATTTGGTACACATAACACGCATTCATTATAGTAATATATAAACAAAATAAGAAACAGTCCATCCTGTTATGAGAAAGGAGAAAAAGCCCCATTCTGTTTCACCCTGGTCAACCTAAATAAGAGTGTCCAGGGTGTTCCCTGTTCTAGATCCTGAACAGAAAATCAGGGTTTCAGGTGAACGCAGGTTTCAAAGCCTGAAGTCAGCTTCCTCTAGGCCAACACAATGTCTGTGTGGTATTTTTGATAAATTGAAAAATCCCAATTATATTATGTACATAAAATGCAAAAGTAGCACCAGAGCTGTTGCAATTTGAGAAGGCTGGGTAGAAATAAACAATTCTTCAAGCTTTAAGACAGTGGAGCTGGTGCGGATCTCTAGTGTGAAGAGTCGTATAGATTAACTGCTATTATTACCAAGAGAGTGCCTCTTCAAACCATCATTAAAACCAAAACAATATATGACCTGTTTGTCATTGGCTTTTTCCCCCATATTAATATGTTTGTGTTTACCTTCAACTTTGCTTTCTTGATTCCTGTATAAAACTGTGACATGTGACAGGGTATTCCACAAACACTGTGTCTCTGTGCAAATGAAACAAAAAGAAAATGAGATGGCACAGTTGAAGCATGGTATATTAGATTATCTTTTAACTTAGAGCTTGCAATTTTACACTTGAAAAAAGTCCAAATGTATATTCTCGTATCAAAAGATGCAATGGGTAGTCAGATCATATTCCAAACGTGAGGTTTCTTGCAGCAGCAAATCTTTCCTTAGTAGTCTATAAAAGATTTCACAAGATTTAGTTCGGGCAAAATTACACTTGTCTAAGCTTAGCTTTTTTTACAAAAACCATTCTTTTAGCCAACAAAAAAACCCCTGTGTTTTTCAGTCACTTTGAAGTTTTAACATCTTATTCTGAAACTTATGATACAGAAACTTATGAAGAAGCACTACTGAAATTAATATGCTGCTTTTCCAAGTAAGAAAATATACACTTATAATGTAAGGTTTCACCTCCATTTCCCTTTATGTCATCACAGACAAATAAGAAATTAAACTTTAGGCCATTCCAAAGTATTCATGATTTAATGTAGCAGAAGGCTACTACTGATTATGGAGGTTGTACTAGTTATCAAGTGTACAATCCATAACAGCAATGGCATTATAATAATGTATCTGCGGTAACACTTAAACATAAAGCAACTTCTCTAGCAGTTAATTAAGACAGTATCTTTATGACCTACTAACCTTTGATATTTCTGACAGCACAGAGTTAAAAGAAAAGATGTTATTGAGTCTCAAATTATCAAGGCTGCATCAGAGACTTCTTTTTACAGCTGTTATGTACACAATAATAGTAGATTTATATGGTTTTGCTATTTTTTTTAAACACTACATATAATCACTTGAGGAGATGCTACCCATGGGAAATCTATCATGTTAGAAGCCTGAGAATGATTGCAGCAATGATCTGGTTTTTATTTAGTGCACTAGAACGGTTTATTTATGTGTCTTAAGCAACACCACCATTTCAACTGCACAACAGCTTTAATTGTGATCTGACAGTTTTAACCTTGTGCCCTGAAAGTTCAGAAACATGTTAGGAACATGTGTACTTGTATCTGATGTCAGCATTGCATCATCCATCTGTAACCTCAAGCATCATAACCGTTTAGGGTCAAAAAGATACTGCCATCCACACTGATTTTATTTTGAGCTTTTTAAAGCAATTTGGGATAGGCTAAGGGAAAAAGCTACCTGTATTTCTGAGTAGTAAGAAAACTGCTTAACTGTATTAAGAAGGCTTGAATATATTAAAAAAGTTGTTAGCCATCAGAATTAAATAAGTAATGTGTGGGAAAGAACTTATTTAACAGAAAATAACTTGTAATATCCAATATCTCTATTACATTTTTCAAAAGTGTTTGATTTCTTTTATGAACATTTAACTCTTTTGTTTTGTTATGATCATTTCTGTTTTCTTAGAGACAAATCCAGTGCCTTGTAGAGTCACTTCTTAATGTACCTGGCTGTGTTACACTGGCAGAAGATGCTGAGCATGGGAAAGACACAATGCGGTAAAGCACAGAGCAGTAGTACAGGTATTGAGGTGACTACAGGAGGATGATAGTTGTTCTCAGAAAAGACTAAACATGCTGTTTGAGGCAGCTTTCCATAACCAAAGTTTGTTTTCAGTCTGCTGGGTTAAAAGGACTGCGTGCAACTACTCTTTGGCTAGTAGTAGGAGATCCGCTCTATCCTCACCCTTTACCTGGTCTGACCATTACCAACTTATTACAAAGTTCTGCCCTCAAATTTTTCTATAAACATAAAAACCAGTAAAATCCCATTGTACAAACAGTAACAGAGAAGGTTTGCAAGAATAATCTCAAAATTCAAATACAAAGTCTTTGCACAAATCAGGTTATTTTCAACACTACCACTTTTAATAGTCAGTCGTAAAATCATATGCAGCAAAAAACACATATGAAAGCAAAATTGTAATTTCAGACCAATCTTAGTTAACCAATAAAATAACAAACTACAGATAATGTCTCAAAATCATTGAATTTCATAACTTTGAGTCATATCACCAGAGCGTTACTTTTTCACCTGGTTTAATTTTTTTTATTAGAATTGTTGTGAATCTCAGAGAGGTCTTTTTCAGTTTTTGGTTCAGGATATTGTATTTTTGAAGCTGCATGACACAGAATCTTGCCAACTTCTGATTAACAATAAGAATGTTAAGAGTACTGGACTGCAATACAATGATAAGATTAAACTGTGAAACAGGCTTGATTATAAAAGACGTGGTCTGAAAAAACGTAATCCTGACATAAAATGTTATATATTATGGCTGAGAAGGAATAATAAACCAACTTATGCATATACTAAATGTTAAATATTCAATTATATTTTAGAAGTCACTCTTATCAGTGAAACACACTTGCTCTACCAAAATAAAAGTTGCATAATTGGAAATGAAAAAGTTAGAGCTGTGTCCTTCAACTTTTTCCAAGGTGCCTGTTGATTTTTCTCTGGAAGAACACTTGAGATGATTTTATTTTGGGGGTGGAGGGTGGGAAACAAATTCCTTTTTGTTCAGTCATTTTCCTTTTAACTGAACTATGCTGTTCCCATGCTCATCATATTTCAGGATAAATATTCAGCCTGGTAAACTACAGACCTATGTGAACATTTGCTTATTCATTGTGCATATGGGAAAAATGCAGCACATTTTCTATTTTCTATACACACATTCATACAATACTTTTGGGGTTTGATTATTTAGTCAGTTTTGAGCATCTGAACTTTACACTTCTGGATAATAGTGTTTTCAGGTATCGTGGTTGGCTTATTCAGGCTTTTATAGAGACATTGCTACCTACTAATTCAGTTTCCAGTACAAACACAACATGTTAGCTTCTGCAAAATGATCAAATACAGCAGCTGTTTGAATGGGATAAAATCAAAATATTAAATTTGCTGAATGGTACAAATATTTGACTGATAATTCATTTGCTCATCTCTGATTAGGAAAAGGTTTTGTAAAAGCCTTCTAAAACCTAGAACAAACTCAAGGACTTAATCCCACTAATCCTCCAAAGCTGAAATATCTAAAAAATGTCAGGTTAGTTTTGCAGCATGCCCTGTTGCTCATGCAGGTCAGCAGAGTCAGGTCCTAGAAAACAAACTGGCAGGTTACCAGGTCAAGCTGAGAGCTGCAATGCATTTTTTTGGGTCCCAGAATCTAACCAGTCCAAAGCATTGTGGCTTGTGCATCCGAATTTAAAGGCATGGATCTAAACTCTTTCTACCCATCCTCAGGATTAAACAATGTAAAGTGTTCAAAAACTCCCTCATGTGACTGTTAGTTTACTTGGTATTGTACAAAAAAAAATCCTTCCCACCAGTACTTTTTAGTTCTCCTGTTACACAGCTTTGTGCTTAAGGAGGAACTTGTTCTTAGTTAAGCACCTAAGAAAGCTGCAGAAGAGATAGTTTTAGTTCAGCATCACTAGGTTTCCTTATCTAGTTGAAAATGCACAGACTTCTGCAAAATGTTGGTTGAAGAAAAAGAAATGTTAGGAGCTAGAAGCCAAAAGAACAGTGCAAAGCAGTGGGGGAGGGGGAATAAAAAGCATAAAAGTAACGCAAGATTAAATTAGCTAAAAAATGGTGGAAGCAAGCTAACAATTTATGTTCAGTAGCTACATAATACTTCTTTTGTTGTCCTGCCCAGTGAGAATAAGCTGAATGATGGATGCAGTCCCACCCTTCTTTGAACCATGAGAACATGCCACTTGTAGCTGTGAACTAACAGACATCACTTCCATTAAAAGTAAGAAGATGGCGTTTTCTCCACCTCTTCATATGCATTTTGTAGGAGATAGCATGATAAAAGCTACAGGGTTAATGGAAAAATATCTAATTTTATGGTCTGATACCTCCATAATCTTTAGGATTTCAGAAAAGTATTTTTGTTTCTAGCCTAATTTTATTTAAGATACTGTATTGAAGGATTTAATTTAGATAATGTGCATACCCTCATATTTAAAATTAAAATACGCAAGGATTTTCTAGATCACTGGGGAAAATGATTATATTACTTGCTAGCATGCTGTTTATCCTTTACAGATGTTTAAGTAGTACTCAGCATTTCTTTTCCATCACTTTTGTTTTCTGCATCTGCTGAAGAATTCTTTAGTGGATTTTCCCCATGAAGTGCCATTCAAAATACTCTAATCTTTGTGTTGTTTCAAATTTTCTCTTCTCAACATGCTACTTTACATGCAATAATCTAGCTATTACTGCAGCTGTCTTTCTCCATGGGCAATTTGTACTGTTGTAGTTCAACAACAGTTAGTTTCTATGCAATATTGTATTGGTTTTGTTACTTTTAATTATTAAGAAAGTAAGCTGAAAGAAAATAAGCTTTAACGTTATTTTTAAGAAGGGATAACAGGATGTGTATGATGCTACTTCTGTAGGCTGACTGGCCTCAGTCATACCATCTCCCACAATATGCTCTGTTTCAGCCACATAGTTGAAGGAACACAGAGAGCTACTATTTCTGTAATAAAAATAAAACCACTAAAGGTCCAGCATACTTTGATTTTGGAAGTAAGCTCTTCATAAACACTTACCTGCGTAAGTTTGTGATTAACTGAAATTATGCTAGTACAGCATCTTTACAGGTTATTGTTACACAGCTTGCAAAAGTCTAAATCTATTTCAAATGTCAATATAATGCTAAGAATACCTTCTGGCTACAAAAAAACCCCACATAGTCTGGGCTCTTTTCATTACATTCCATTTCATCAGACTTCACTTGAAGCAACTAAAATATATATACTTAACTTTCACATGTAAACGTACCTTTATATTATCAACCACCAGCTGAATTTTGTATTACTTTTCAGTAAGTTCCTTCCTTTTAAAAATGTTGTAATCTATTCCATTTATTTGCAATTTTGTTATTCCGTAGTAGCAAAACGAGTCAACTATATACCATGTTCCTATCCAAAGTGTTGTAAAATGCATTTGCTGTACTATAATTAAATATCTCCTTCTTATTGAACCTCACTAGTTTTGCTGCACCCATTTTGCAATAGTGTTAATGTGCTTCTAACAGCATTTCATGGTAACAGCTTTGCTCCAGATCCTTAAAGAAGAGCCTTGTAAAACATAGAAGTTTTGATACATATGAATGCTAATAGAGTTATTTCCACCATGTGTATATGCTGGAAATAAGACTCAATCATCTGACCAGTGCATTTTAAATTTGGCAATCTTTCTGCTCAGTTGAGATCAGCAGATTGTTAAACACTCATGGGTCAGGACTTTTTATTAGAAGACCTTGGTCTTATATTCTCACTTAAAACAATTCATCATTGCCCTTTCCGTCTGAAGAAGTTTTATGTTTTGAGAGTTAATTTACTGTATAAAGTTTGATTTGATAGGCCCTGAACCTTCTGCTCAGAAGTTAGTTAACATTACATTTTTCCTACTCTTTTTTTTTTTAAGCTTTAAAATCATGGTTGATTTCCCTATAATGAATAATTAATAAAGTAAACTGTTCTGCTGGATGAATTAGAAAGGAAACAGAATAGCAAAATAGCCTTTTGCCTTTATAGTTGGGGTAGAAAAGCGTGATTGTGAAAGTAGAACATGAATATATGCATAAATGTTCAACTCTTTCACAGACCACCAGGGCTATCTGGAGACATCCCGGCAAATTTAGCCACAGGGCACACTAGCTCACGTTTCATTCAATAGCATAGAAATTGTATACATTAAAGCCAGAGTAATGTATTCTATCATGTTCCTATTAGCTATATGTAAACCAAAAATGCCTGTGTTTTTTTACAGATAAACGTTCAAAAGAGGAATTAGAAGAGTTTACCTAAAGAGATCCCAAAGCCAAATACCTCACATTATTCCTTCACTAACTTTAAAATCTTCCTTAGGTCCTCTGAGTTCTAAATCTAATTTTTATATTAATCTATATAAATCCAATTTTACATTAATTTATGTTAAGTGATCGCCACAACAACTAAGACGCAAAACAGTGAATAAAAGCCTACCTGACAAAGCTGAAAAAGAACACTTGCACTGCACCTGAGGAGCTAAACATACTGCTTCTACACCCAATTACTTTACACTGGCTGCTGACAACAGAAAATATTGTAGATCTCTTTCAGCATGTTCCACAACAAATCTGTTGAAATTTGTGATTTCTCCCAAAATCCATTATGTTTCTGTATAGCAGAAGGAAAACATATTTCCATATATATAAAAAAAAAAAAAGGTATAAACATTTTTATTTGGCATACAAACACTTCAGTTGAAGCCATATTTTCCATCAGAAGATGTATGTTTCCCAATATGTATTTTATTAACGTTATAATCATATTTATCTGCAGAATCCCAAGAATTCTTACAAAAGCAAATATGCAACATACATCATGTTTCCCAGACTTTGTGAATTCCCTCTTTCTCTTCAAATTTCCCCAAGAAATTTCTTTACCCTGTTTTCTGGACTATAAATCAGAATTTCTCATGGGAATAAAAAACAGTGTACCTCTTGATTCTAAGCAAATAAAAGAATCTCTGCTATAAATTAAGAAGCCCAAGGGTGTAATTATACAAATAAATTATTCAGAGGTAGATTTACTGTATTTTGGCCATTCTGTTAAAAGTCTACACATACATGCTCTTTTTCTGAAGTAATTGAAGCTATTTTACCTTAAATTCAAAAAGATATGTGCATACTTACACAACATTGTCAGAGAATGGATTTTCTTGGCTTTATGCCTGATTTGAAAAAGTAAAATTGAAAGTATTATGCCACAATTAATGATACCCTACTTGTGATATTATTATGTTCTTTCTTATATTAAAAAAGGAAAATAAAAACTGCAGACTATTAATTTCAAAATCTATAGGAGAAACTTCTCATTAGAAAACCCTCACCCCTTTAAAAAGCCCAGTCTTCACTAACATCACGCTATCAAAAAGTAAAAGCTAATATGTTAAAGTTTCTTTTTATTATGTGCCTCTGAGTTCTGAGCCTTGAAGGGCTTTTCATGATCATCTTTCATAATCAAGAAAGACAAGAGATTTTCACCATATGAGTTCTGAAATAAGTATATGCTCACATAGGTCCAATTTAATTGCAACTGTAGCAATACTTCTGATAAAAAGTCACATGTCATGCAGGGCAAAAACTGTAAATGTTTCTCTGCACGCAAGGAACCATCTCCGTGACCTGAGAGTGACTTTTTCACTAAATATAATCCTATGAGTTCAGTGTTTCTTCCTTTTTTCCACATTATGAAATATCTAACATGTTCTAAGTAGATTTCTTTTTCTTTCCTTTTCTTTTTTTTTTTCTAATTTGTTGCAAAGACATAGTTGTTGTGATAGATACCAACAGGAAAGTGTATTTGGAAAAATCAATAGTAAGAGCAAAGGTGTGAAACAGCTTGCCCTTTGTCACTGTGGTCTGGTTACTGAGATGAACAAAAATCTTAAAGAGTAATGAAATAACAAAAGGCAATCAGAAAATGAAAGGCAAGTCATTTCAAGAAATATTTCCTCTACAACATTAGGAATTGTAGAGGAACTGGGGGAACAAACAAAAACAAGAACAACTCCCTTTGACCTTTGGATAAAAAATAAAACATTATCGTTTTCAATTCATAGAATGCTAACTCACATAAGTTGCAATTACAATTCTGAGTACATCGACTTGCTTCTATGTGCCAAAATTCATTGATAGATTTTAAGTGGTTTTGTCACAGTTTCCTTTTGAAGACTGTGACAGTTTCATGATGATGCACATGCGAGTAGAAGCCTCACAAAGGACTCTCATGGCCTAGAGAGGCTAAAGGGAACATTCTTACCAAGTTATTTCATTTACTTCAACCTGAATGTTTGTTTGTTCTTATATCCACTTCCCAAATATTTCTAAAGATATCAGCAATAAACCCCTTCAGATTCTCAGGAATAGCACAGGTAGGTGATGCAAATATACTTGGCTTTATATTGTAAACAGATAGTGATATACTAACAACATTTTTAGTCAATTTTTTATGTAATAAAATGTTAAAAGTGATATTCCTCCTCCTACTTTCATGTCACCTGTAATGCAACTTTGTATCAAAGCAGCAAACAAAAATCTTGCAATGTCAGTATTACAGTAAGGTAAGCATTTACTTTTTTCAATTCACAGTTACCTACTAAAATTCATACTTCAAAAACCAAACTGAAAAGTAAAAGGTGAATTGTTTTGCAAAGATTTCAGCAGTTCAAATCAGGTGTCTTTTTTACTTAAAATTATTCCTTACAAAAAGACATATGCCATCCCATCCATTTAAATTTATTATATGGAGAAGGCAGTATATTATCATTTACATTGGAATGAAAACTTTAGGATTTCTTTGTGAATGTTGCTCAACCTTACATAACACTGGGTTTTATTAAAGCCCACAAACACTCATAAAACAAAAAAGCTTGTAAGTACTGAAGTGCTAGTTGCATATATCATATGAAACATCTTCAGGACACCTAAGTGTGGAATGAAGTGGTCAGTTACTATTTTGAGACCTCACTCTGCCTTTTATCTAGTATGGTTTATCACCAAGAATGCTATGCCAGCCCAAGCCCGAAAACAGGAGCTCATCAACTGGCAATGCAAGGAACATCATTTGATTAACCAAATATAGTTTTTGACTTTGAACGCAGCCAGCAATACATTTGACCCAGGGGCTGCAGCACTCACCAAGATGCCTGCAATGTATCCGGAAGGTAATGAAACAGAATTGGCTAGAAGAGAAATAGAAAAACAGGTGTTGAATTAATTTGCATACACGGGGCTGATTTAGCAAGTGAGCTACTGAAAGCTGATGCCACACTGGCTTTAAACCAGTGTGCTGTTCCAAGGCAAGCCAGTCACTTTCCCTGTCCCATGTATTACAGGAACCATGATTGCAAATCCTCCCAGGAGGATAAGCAAAGCACTTCTACACACGTGTAGGGACTATGACTGTCATGACTCTGGCTGGTCAGATAAGCCAATTTTACCTCTCATGGCCTCTTTTTCCTCTCAGCTAAGATGGCTGAATTGGCTTCTGCCCCTAAATGCTGCAAAGCCCACAGTGATCATGAATCAGAGCTCTTGGCCATGGTAGTTCATAGATCAATATATTAACAGAGACTAAAATCAATAATGGTTTGCATTAATGTGCTAGATTTTGAATTGCAGCACCTTAGGACAAGACCTACTGCTCTTCAGCCAGTTTTGGGACTTTTGAGTGTCACTCAGTAGATGTGATGGACAGCTGGAGGTGATAACCTCTAAAATTGACCTAGCTTGCATCAGTAAGGTTTGAGAAACAGAACTCATTAAAAACTCCTTTTCTCCGAATGCAAAAGAAGTATCTAAACCTTCTCAACCGCCCAGTCTAGCTTTCTACCCTTCTGGTGCTAGAAGAGAGGATCTTTTATTCATACTTTGTGTCTGCAAAGTCTTCCTTTCCATCATCTGTTTTCTTCATATTTTCCTCAGTTAAGCTCAGAATAAACATCTAATATTTTTTCCTTGCCTATTGTTCAAACCTTGTAGTTTTGTTTAGTTAATAATCCTACCAGTACCTCTTGCTTTCTGTTTTAAATTAAGCCTCCTCTTGACTTTACATAAGCTGAACAACATACAAAAATACACAGTGAAATACCTAGAAGTTCTCAGCTCAATAACCTTTAAAACAGGAAAGTTATAATAGCATTATTACTCATGACAATGCTTAGAGGTCATTTTTGTTTCAGAAGCATATCCTGTAACTCAGAAAAGTAGATATGAGCTGATAAAAAGAGCTGAAAGATCTACTCTCTGTGAGTGCCTGTTAAATTCTTCCCCCTACACAAATACTGCAACATGCCATTCATTTTTATACATATACTGTCATATGGCAGCACATCAGAATAAGCTAATTACGGTAACCTTTCCTTTGTTTACTAAAAAAGAAAACAAACAAGAGGGGTTAGTTTATTCCTATTTAAATACAATTGTGGAGAACACAAAGCGTGCAAGGTAAGAAGCAGAGCTGAATGTGTCCAGGATGTCCAGGATTGTCCATACGTTCAGGGAAAAACAGGTTGGGGCTACAAAATAATTTTCTCCCAGGCTGAGATGCAGGAATTTTAAAATATTTTTGCTTTCCCTCATAGCTTGAAGAGTTGGTTGCTCACTTCACAGGTTCTCCTCGCAGTTCTTTCTAACAAATTCCTTCTTGCTGCTCCATTGACCTAGGACATCAGTGATTCCCTGAATCTTTTTCATTGCCGACCCCTAGCTTTTGCACTAAAGTCTCAAGTTTGCTATAGAGTTTCTGTGTCCATATTGCAGCTGGAGTATGCAGGAGAAAGTAGCAAACCACCAGCTCCTGACTACTTCAACTTAACATATAGCGGAGTAAGAAAATCTTCCCATTCAGAATGGCCGTTGGTTTCTGTCCTATACAGAATGCCCAACAGCAAACAGCGCATACGCTGTTAGTTGAGGTACTTCCAAGTTGTCACAGGTACTCGCACCACGTTCCAAATGATATTTTGGCGAAGGTTGACTTCAGCACTTTGTAAATTACCAAAACCAGACTACACATGCAATTCATTCCAGAGAAAGCCAGTTGCATAATTGTTAAAACATCTGTGCAAAGACAACACAGCCTGGTTAATGGGATGAAATACAGATGTTTAATTCCTGCCTTACCTATAAATAATTTTTCTGCTTGAGAAAATGAAACTGCAGCTGTGTTCTTGTGCCTACCTTCCACACTGAAGCGCTTTGGTGGTCCATCTAGCAATTTTTGGAGCACCTCATCCTATTTCTGTAAGTCACTCCTGTCATCTCCACTGTCTGCTGGGCACTATGATTTGTTTACATGTCTGGTTTGATTTCCACTGCAATAATCTACAACACGTTGGTAGTACCTTGAACACCTTATCTGAAGGGAAGGAAACTCCTCCTTTCCACCTGCCTGTTGCATTGCTTCCAAAATATGGACACAGCTCAGACATTCTTGGCCTATGATTAAAAAAAAAAAAAAAGGAAAAAAAAAAAATGTGTACAAATTTTGTGAGATAAGGCACAGAAAATAATATAGTGACTATGGCACTGCCTGAGCTGGGTCAGAATTCAAGTGCCGTAGAGCTGGAATCAGGATAATGGAATTTTAAACAGAAGCACAAGAAAGAGGACCATACTTTTAAGACAGAAAACACATGTCTAACTAGACTCCAGCTCCCAAACCACAAAGAGCTGGACAGGATGCTAGAGTACAACTTAATTTCATGTCAACATGGGTAATGATCATAAAAATATCAATACTGAGACTAAAAATTCCTTTTGAAGAATGAACCTGGCATCAGAAACTCTTTGGTTTACTAAAAATATGTCCAGGCAGTACATTAATGATTCAGACTCCTTTAACCTTCGTCCACCTCCACTGACTGCGACAGAGCAGGAAGTTTCCCAGCGTCACAGTGGCAGACATGCTAAATAATTGCTACCTTGTTTTCATGGTGCAAGCCAAACCATACCCATCCAGTTGTAGACCAGGTCTACCTGTTTTCACAAAGGGTGGGTAGGAACTAGACTCTATTCTGACTTGAATTTCCACATGCTGCATGTTAGTCTCTTACCAGTTGCTCAAAATTGTAATTAGTGCTCCTTTCCTCTATCATTTGCCTGGTGAAAATGAAGCCTCCTGCATCCCCCCAACGCTGCCACCACCAAACACGCCCTTTGTGTGACACTGTAGGAATCCTGCCACAGTGACTGTTCATAGGTGAAAATCAGGTCACTCTTGCTGCCCTCAGTGGTGCCCTCATGGTCTGCGTTGCCACGTGCCCTACTCCTTACAGACAGCCCATACACACACACAAATACCAGAGAAAACATTATACAGAATGTGGGTTTTGAGCACTTGGTAATATGATTAAAAAAAACCCCAAACAAAACACAAAAACAAGTAAAATGAGAAAAAGATAGGGAATTAAAGAAAAAGATCAGTGAACACTTTTGGTGTGTACAATAACATCATTAAAACTTCTTCAGTTTCATAAAGGTAAAAAAGTCTGAAATTATTTTGTAAAACAAATCCTAGAAAATCTGTTTGGGTTTTTTTGTTTGTTTTGCTGAGAACCAATTCAGATATACTTAAAAAGCTTTTTTTTTTTAATATAACTTTTACATTTTTTTTATTGTTCCCTTTCTCCAGTAAAGCTTTTATCAACGTCATTTCTCATTTAGACCGAACCATACAATAGTAATTTCCAAAGGACAAACAGGCAGCAAGCTACAAATGCAAATTACCAGGAAACCATCACCCTTTTTTATCTTAGAAGCCTGAAATGTTCTGCACAACACAACACAACACAACGATGTCTGAACATGTTGTTGGCAACCTGAAGTGGAATTTCAGACACAGAAAGTGTATTTATTAGCCATAATATTACATGAAAGTACTAGTGTTTTGCAGATTCCTGAGTAGACAGGCATGGTCTTCTAAAAAAGTAAGAAAAAAAAAGCAGTGTTATTTTAGTGAACATCACGGATATGTACCCTCAGAAGACTCCACTTGCCTTTCTTCCATAGGTATCTTGGATTTGCTTCTGTGGATTAGCACAAGGCTGCCTGAAGAGCATTAGATGTAATCACCAACCTGACCTCATCAGAAACTGTATTCCCTTTCTCCCTCAACCTGTGCCCTTCTAATATAATTAATTAGATATCTGGCCTCATGCAGCCTCCTTAATGATAAATGTAATGCATTGCAGCAGCAAAACAGCATAAAACCCACCACTATCAGCTCTGTGGGCAAATAGGATGAAAAGTGAAAAAAGGATTTTCTGTCTTCAGCAAAGACACTCTAAGAACAGCAATACAAAAACCTGTTTCATGGAAACAAACTAAAAAGCACTCCAGAAACCAAACAATAAACTCCCTTCATGCCCTCACACCCAATAAAAGAAGAAACAAAGGGGAAAAAACCCTCTTATTTACTATTACTGACATTAAATAACATGACATGACTACAGCAGGTGGTGTAGTCTTTTTTTTTTTTTTACACTCTACCCAGAATATGTATACATTCAGTATACATGTCAACTCTGACCAGAGGGTAAAGCCAGGCTTCTGAGAATGTACCCAACTGAGAGAACACAGCCTTTATCAGGATGTCTCCAGCATAAAAAAAGGAAAGTTCACAAAAACGCCTGAGGAGGGTTTTACAACACATGGACCAAACACTGAAGGAAAAGGGACAGTTTCTGATACAAGGAAAAGCATGTTTGCACACACAGAGGCACATTCAAAGAGGAGTGGAAAAAGTCCTGTAATTGCCCGGACAAAGAATGGATTTGGTGCAGGGAATGGCATGGATGAGGTTTACAGCAGCTGAGTAACAAGACAGGGAATCCTACATTGCAACAGCTCCCAGACATTACTTAGCTTATGCTGAAGGTGCTGCTTGCTTTACCCATCCAGTCTGCAGTCTTTCTGGGGTCTCCCCATGTCAGGATATGCTTAAACCCCACCCCAGGGGGGCACTGGCACTGCACTATCCTGTTCCTTCCAGTTAATTTCTCAGTCCCAAATGTCATCATGGAAATCATGATCTTCCAATGTAGATGGACCCAATTAAGAGAAGCTGTCCTGTTGAATATTCTATAAATGATTCCTTGTCACCCTCATTTTTTACATCTCAATGATTTATTTTTCCCACTGATTCCACTTTCAAAGCACAAAGTCCTAAGAGGTCTTATGGAAGCATATTTTAAAGTCGGCCACACAGATCAACACAATAAAAAAGGAGCTTCAGATATTGTTATTCAGACATCAAAATACATTTGGTCTTGAGCACAGGATTTCAATGAATTAATTCCAGAGTACTAAAAGACTAAACAGACACACACTGAAAGATGTGTGCATGAACAGAAAACAGACATGAGCAGATCTTGTTTAAGATCCACACAACTTCAAATGTTCTCATGGGCCATCAGCTCTTAGCTAGTCTAACGTTAAAATATATGAAGATAAGCAAGATTATATTTTAAAAAATCTTGTTCTCTGTCATTTCAGCAGAGGCATAGTGTACTTTATTGCACATAAATTTGAATGTGAGAATGTGTGTGATATGAATGTTTCTGCAGTCAGAAGACATTGATTATTCATCAAATGCTGAGTTTCAGACAATTTTCCATTTCTAAAGGTGTGTCTACTGAGAAAAATAACAATGTTCACAAGTTGAACAGATATGCTATTCTTCAAAGTTTTAGCATATGTACATAATTTTAAATTCTCTGATTACATCTACTGATTTCAACAGGAATGTTGCTAACACATTAACTTAAGCATGGGCAGTCCTTGTAGCATGAAGCCCTGAACAAGTCTATACTAGCAATGTCATGCATTACAATAATCACATTTTCAAAATTTCAAAAAGCAATACTTTCTCCATCAATCCACAGGAAAAAAACAAACAAACAAATAAATAAACAAGCAAACAAGAAAAAAACCAACCAAACAAGTAAGTTTGACTCATTTTAACCCTATTTTAAAGGCAATCTTTTAAGTATCTCCCTCAGGCAGTGAAAGAATTTGCAACGAGTTTTGGTGAAACACTAAAAAAAAAACAACAGTAAAACAATCTAACTTTTAATGTTTTGAAATCTTACTGATTTAGTTCTTTTCAGTTTCACAGCAGTTATAACACACAGAAGGATGCATATCAAATTCAAATAGTTGCTGCTTTATCTACCTTGATACGTACTAAATATAATAAACCAAAAATGACATGATAATGGCTTCAAGGTAAATAACAGAATAGTGCCAGTTGTGTAACTGCCTCAAAATAGATTATTGTGTGAACTAAAGAATAACGTTTGCTACTGTTCTACTCTAAATGTTATACTTGCAATTCAGTACTTATACTGACACAAGGCACTACATAGTTTTCGGTGTCTAACAGGAAATTACAACTTTTCCAGGTAATTGCACTACTGTCAGATTTCCCTTAGAATAAGTTCACGGCTAAGGTATTTATGTATATTAAAAAAGAGTTATTTCACCTATTATAGCAAACTGCTGAACGAAATAATCACACTAATTTCAACACAAAAAAATTTTAAATAAAGTCTACTAATTCTTTACATCAAGTGGAGAGTCATCTGTAAATGCCTTCTCTTATTTTAAAGCAACATCTTACATAAGTGGAGACAAGATTTTTCTGTCTCATTTTGGAACTTACAGAACATAATTCTTCTTGTCCTTGGGTCACTCTTCATTTCCTACTCATGAATGTATGTAAAACTGAAATATGATTTTGGGGACTAGCAAATAATAACAGAGCAACTGCAGTATTTAATTTTCTGCCTTTTGAGTTGTTTAAACAATAAAAACAAATTTTCAAAATATTCTCATGTAAACGAATGGTCATTTTTTGTTGAGAATTCCTTTTTTACTACAACACCCAATAAAAATTCAAGACATAATGATATTCCTGTGAAAAGTATAAATGCAGCACAAGTAGTCCTTTTGGAATTTTATTATAAGGGTTGGTACTCAGAAAAACAATGAGCTTAAAAAAAAATTGGGCACATTCTGGAAAGTACACTATAGTGTATGCAGCTATCAAATTGCAATGGCTTCACAGTTGCTTCAGTACATTTAAAGTTGACAGATTCATTGTTCTTTCTCACGAAGACTAATTTTTTATTCTATCCTGTTGATTTTATTAACATAAATACATATATTGGTCATAGAGCATTAACATAATGACTTTTCCTCCCAGAGCCTTAATTGTTGCTAACGTATTTCTAATCCTTTTATGAAATCCAAATATAAATGAGTTTTAACTCACACATCAGAGATTTTTTGAGAAGCTGAAGACAATATAAAGGAATTAAGATGATGTGGAAGTTATGATGTCAAAAAAGTACTTCTACAGGTAATTAAAGGAAGCCAGAACTTGATTATAAGATACAGCAATGTGAAATTCAAAAAAAGGTACACACATTTTTTGAGTATGTGTAGGGTCACGCTATTAGACAGTTTATGAAACAAAAGTTTGTGGTCACATAAAAGAGAGTGTCTAAAAATCTAGCTTTCCTTTGTCTTGAATATAATTTTCATAATGGATGAAATATTGCCATTTATATAAAGGAAATTATCTTGAATCTACTTTCATTCTTGTGAGATAAACTAGCCCTACCAAAATTTCTTTTTTGCTTGTTTGTTTTCTTTCTGTTAGGCAGAGATGGAAGAAATCCAACAAATCCACCAGTACAAAAATCCCAGAAATTGCTTCTTCTTGCTACTGAGCAAGCAGAGTTATTTACTCATGGAAATCAGCTTTTCTTTCTTCTGGTTTTACCTCTTTTTATTTTCTGATGCTTATCCATCTAGATCTCCCTGCTTTTATTCTTTTAGAAAACATTATGCATTTGCAAGGACCAAAATTTTCCACCCACGTCAAAACATATACAGCTTTTTCTCCTTTCCTTTTCCTGCTTGTAATGTGGACAACTGAAAGCAGTTGTGCTACAACAAATCTTTTACTTAATCAGAAACTCATAGCCTCTGCTATTCTTTCATTATCAGGATTCATCAGCTCTAATCACCTTTAGTTCTCAAACCCACAGGGTACAGGATAACAAGAGTTAAGTGAGTTGCTTAGGGAAAAATCCTTCAAGGAGTAAGCGTAGTTGTCAATATTGAAAAGATAATCTAATAATCTATTATCCCACAGAGATTTGTATTTTAATTTAACTTGGCTAATTAGACCTACAACTCTAAGGATCTGCAAATACCCTTTAATGCTATTGATGGTAGAAGTCTGACTCAAAGTAAAGCTGTGACAGGAGTTTGTTGGAGATTTAGATCACCCTTTGTCTTCTAATGACAAAAAGCAAGTCCTCGGAGGAAGTGTTATCTTCGGCTTTCCTAAAAGAGGGTCAAAATCAGTCTCTCTCTAGGTCCTTTAGAAAAGAGTCTGATACAACTGTAAAGATAAGGCTTAATTTACAAATTTCTGCAAAGACCAGGAAGGTGCCATAGGAAATTCATCAGTGTAATATTAAAAACAGTTAAAAGCTGATAGTATTTTGATAGTGGCCTTTCAAGTTCCTCTTAAATACACATTTGAGGCAAAGAGAAATGACAGTTTCCACTCACCAGCTTTTGAGAACAGGACTTTCACACTTAGCCATCTTTCTTTCAAACCTGTTAAATAACTTATTCTATTAATTTCTGTCGTTTCAAATTTAAATTGTCTTTTGCAGTGCGTTTAGCACTGACTGGTGTTTCCAAAAGGTCTGTCAGTAGACCAGCACTGTAAGAGGTGGCAGAGAAAAGCACAGGCCGAGAGCTTCTCCTTTGACATATTAGTCATGAGTCACACACACACACACACTCCCCTCTGTTGTTTCCTTCTTGGTCCCCTCCACTTGCAGCCACCAGACATTCACTGCGAACAGGCACTAAACCGAATGGCTGACTGCAATGCTCGCTGAAACCTGTAACATCGCTGTTATTTTACCCACATTTACTCCCTGGGATGCAAACTTGCCCAAAGCAAGCCTGGTGAATCAAGGAGAGAGTTTCAGAATAACTGTCTCCTTTCTTCTGTTGTTTTAAATGTTAACAACCACCTAGGACTAGTTGCCAGAATGGATCTGTGCATGGTTAAGTGTGGGGTTTGCAGCCTGTGTGGGCAGTAGCTACAGGAACAGGGATATGACAGAATTTCAAAGCTGACCTTTTGCTAATGTTACTTTCAGAAGCAATAGAAAACACTCTTCTATAAATGGCATAGGTTGTGTCAAGTTGCTACTCAGCAATATATGAAACAGAGATATCAATCCTGCTTTCAAGTGAGAAACTCAAGCTATGCTTGAAAATGAGGTAGCAGTCAATATTTCCCACAAAAAAAGATAATTTTTTCTGTTTAAGCAACGTTATTTGTTATGTAACACTCCAAACTTCAGGAATATACATATATATACACATATATGCTAACTTATTACTAAATATGGTTTCTTTGTTGGTTTACTTTCTTTGTTTTTGTAAATACATGACATGCTGAAATGTCATTCTGTCATTTCGAATGACTACTATGATTACCTTCTAATTCATTACCATGAGTCACATATATTTAAAGACATGCAGATACAAAATCCCCTTGATTATTTCTTCTTCTATATGACTTTTCAGAAATTGATGTTTGTTTTCAGTAACCAGCATCAGTAAAAAGACATAACATTCACAAGATACATGCTGAATTTGAACAGTGAACTCATTAGGTGCATAGTGCACATGGGCCCCATTTACCAGAATGTTATGTGCATCCGAAGATAGGCACAAAATCCAGAAAGGTTAAATATTTTCTGACTACACTTGCTCAGCAAAAACCAGAGACGAGAAATCTGCTCGTTCCCTCATCTTGCGCAGTTGGTGTATGTATTATCCAATTCTGATATCACTTAACAATATGCTAAAGCAAGACTCCCAGCAGTAAGACATCTTTTAAGGTTATGTGGAAGTTTTTGTAAAGTCTCGAATATAAACCTGTGGTCAGACAGCCATCTCAGTGGCTATACATTACACAGTTAAACAAGAGGTTACGTGCTATGACAAAGTAGTGTTCAGGAACATTTTGTTCCAAATCAATAAAAATGATCTGTCAGATTAGTTGACAGATGAGACGTCATGAAAGTAATGATCAGAGTGCCCACTGCAGGTTTCAAGAAAGGGCTAGTATTGACTAGACTGTGTATAAATAAATGTAACTTTATTCCTTGAGGCCATCTGTACCACTTCTGGCCCTTTGTTGACAACCAGCTTTAAGTGGACAGTAACTTAAGATTAAATGGTGGTCAGAAACTTAAGATTAAATACAGGAGGTAGATGTGCAACCAAGGCAGGCTGATAAATCTGAACAGGCTGCTGCTGCACCATGGAGACTATGAGCTTTGGATTTGAAGTCCAGATCAAAATCTTTGTGGTGCTGGTTTCTTTTGTTTGGTTGGTTGTTTTTTTGTTTGTTTGGCTTTTTTAACCTTGAACATGATTCTGTATTCTTAACACTACACTGATTTCAGGCCAAAGTTTCAGATCCTTTTTGAATGCACGTCAGGCCAGTGTTTCCAGTTCCAAGGCTGACTAGTCCTCTTCCAGGTCAGTAGGACCTGCAACGTTCACCTCCTCTTCCACCTTCTTCACTTCCCAGAGGCAAATGCTTCATGCAAAACAAGGCTGACAAGTCATCCTGCTGACTTCCTATTGTAATATACAGAAATCCTACATTTGAGGATGTCATACCCAATTTGAAACTTTTTAAGTCTGTAGATTGGAAGGATTTAAATAGATTTTTCAGACAAGGCAAAGGAAAACAGAAGTGCATAATGGTAAAAGAAAAATAGAGTATGATGAGTACAAACAAATCGTCTCAAGTGATCATTAATATGCTGTCTGGAAACTGTAAGTAAATGAGTTGTCTAATGCCTAGTGATTGAAGCAGAAAAATGTCGATCTGAAGGCAATGCAAAGTTTTCAGGTGTAATGAAAATGTGAAAAAAGAATCAGTTTTCAATTAAGAAGTCTCTTATTATGATTCATTATATCTCCATTTCAGGTCATTTTGAATTGCCTTTGAATTCTTAATTTTCCTAGTTTTCCCTTTAACACACAGTTTTTCTAAAGTCTATTTGTTCTCTATTTCGCAGTGTACGTGTGAGCGACTGTACTTTGACTTGCGTGCATAACTTATTTATTACAATCCTGATTAAATATTTAATACTATGGATAGGTTATGGAAATTGTTATGAATTGCTGACAGTGGTGGGTGTTAACAGTCACTTGTCATTTAGGACAGATGTAAAGAAACATTAAGCTTCTTTATGCAATCAGGCACTGAAGCAATAACTATTGGACAGCTCTGACACAAGATGCTGTCCTTCTCCTCATCTTCCAATACCATAATTTCAGAAGCCAGCTAAACCCAAGAATATGGAGGTGTTCAACTACTGCTTTGGGAAAATTAGTAAATTATTTTAGAGGATAAAGCAGAAAAACAAAACGGAGTAAACAAGCACAAATCTGCCTCATCAGGTATAACAGCACATCTCAAAAAAAAGTGTTGAAAGAAATTTCTCACTTCTTGGCTGAGTGATGGTCATAGGAGGCCAGAAACAAGGAATATAGAATCTAGGGAGTTTCTTACACATAAATTGTAATAATTTAATCAGTGATACCTGATCCTCTTTTTTTTTTTTTTTTTTTTTTTTTTGCTGCTAATACCGATACATAAATATCAAACTTTTGAAAGCACTTCAAGTAGTAAAAATAACTGAGTTACACTATTTCTCTATTTCATTAGCCATTGTTCTCTTTGGGGGAGAGTCACTGTGTTTTCTAGAGATATAAGTGTTGAACAATTGGTTCTGCAAAATGCTACATACAGATAAAAGTTTAGGCATGGTGTTGTTACTTACCATGTATTTGAAAGGAATTATGTCTCACAGGCATGGAGTGAACCAGATGGTATGACAAAGGAAATTGGGAGTCATTAAATTGCAGAGAGGGAAAAAGATGTTGTGGAAGAAAATTAAAGAGCTAAAAGGCACATATGCCATGTAGAGAAAAAAAAAAAATAAAGAACTGGGAAAAATACTTTTGTATCTTCCTATGAACTATTAAAGGCAGAAAGAGTGAAAAACTATGTATTTTTTATTTTGTTTTGGGGATTTTTTCCCTTTCTTTTCTGAAGGACAGTTTTGATAAGAGTTTTATAAGAGTCAGTATCAATTCAGATAAAAGGGTCTTCAAAACTCTTCCTGTGAGCCATTTTCTTGTTTCATTATTTTATTCTAAAAGAGGAGTTGCTTATTTTCTCCTCCTTTGAAGAGGAAAAAGACTATCAACTACCAGATTTAAAAAGAAAAAAAAGAAAGTCTTTGAACTAAAATTAACTGTGGTATTTCAAGCTATTATTATTAAGTTTCAATCTTCTGTACCATCAAAGAAATGAGTCAGTATACACCCAGTATCACTTACTGGTTCTTAAGATCAGCTGTAAATGTAAAGCTAGCATAAATCAGCACAGGTTACCAGCTGCTATAAAGCTGTGTTGATACACACTTGTCTTGCTCTCACCACCAAGTGTTAAAATGTAGAAGTTATTTACTAAGCTGAGTAGGTATAATGTACGAATAGCAATGTCTATTCCAAGATTTTGGCTCTAGGGCACTCAGACACTTGACACTCACAGAAATCAAGGGTACCCCAGCATCACTCACCCAGGGAACAAGGCACTAAAACCAGTCAACACATCAGTCAGGTCCTGGATGGCCACTGCATATAGCAGCTCCACCTCCTCCACTCTTCCCAGGGAGGGCCACAGCTCATTATAAGTTCATTTATCTACTGTTCCTTTGCTTTTTCCAGCTCCTCCTGGATTAATCCAGTCACTTAGAGCTGAGCAGATGTGATCGAAGCTGTGCTTTTGGTTAGGCTTCACCCTGTACAATCTTGTAAATATTTGACAGACTCAACAGATTACACATCAGGCTCATTTGTATCTACATAATCTACCTTTTACTCAGGTAATTATGACCAAACTTGGATAGTCCTAGAATTTAGGAATTTATTTCAAGTCAAGCTTTAAGAAGGACACATTAGAAATAAAATTTCCAAACAACTAGCAATAGATATCAACCAACAAAAACGTGTTTGTCGTGGTTTGTTGGTTGGTTTTTTTTGTGTTGTTTTGTTTTGTTTTGTGTTTTGTTTGTTTGTTTGGTTGGTTTGTTTGCTTGTTTGTTTGGTTTTTTAATGTGGTGGAATGGAGGTCTTGTACAAGGGATTCTAGAAATTTCATTTTCAAAAGATGGCCTTTTTCTGCAAGTATTAGACCAGAAACTTAGAAATGAAAAAAATCCTCAACAAAATGTTACTTTGAAAAGGAAACAGACACTGAATTTAAGAAAAAAGATACTCTATGGCTTTTTCTGTAATATTCTGAAATGTACAAAATGCTTCAGAAAAACATTTCAATTTCAGTGTTGTTTTAATAGATCTCTTATCTTTTCCATATGTGTAACATTGATAGAGTGATTTTTGTCAATCCTAATCTTCCCCTGATTTTATAAGAAGTTTTTTCATTTCAGAGGCTTGTGTAAGGAACAACCTGGGAGGGTGAGGAAGTTACACATGCAATCAATAGTCTTCAACAGCCAAATCTGTAATTTAACTTCATAGATACTGATCAGACAGGTTATCATAGTAGGTTACTGACATGTTTATCCTATTGATAGGAATACCAGCTCAGAGAAGCTGATAGATTCCTGTCTAAAACACTTATTGACAGGGATGGAACAGGTTATCCAAATGATGAAATACATAAATAAACAGGTTAAATAAACAACAGAAATAAAGCTAAGACAGTAGCATTGAATGAATATTCCAAAATGCTGAGCAATGCATTCAAGGCTTGAATTGGTAAGAAGGCTTGAATTGGTAGCTGGTAAAGAAGTAAAAAATTATCTGTGTTCACCAACAATCCTGAAATTACCAAGAAAAGTATATCTTGGGCACTTGAGATCACATTTTGTTAATTTTACTAGATGTGAAATTATTACCTGATGGTCAGAAGATCCCAGACTGGAAGGGCTTGCATGTGCAGTCAGTACCATCTTCAGCACAGCTTCTTCTTGTGTTTTATGTGCTCAAATACTTCGTACAGTCTGAAAAGTATCAAATAGCGGAGGAAACATTCTTGGGATCAACTCATACAAGTTTAAACAACATTCAAAGAATCAACAAATAATAATAATTTAGTGGGAAAATACAGCCTGTTCCACAAGAAGAAAGAGCAGCTGAATACACCAGATAAATCATTCTGTGAGAATTATTCACTCAAGTCTAGCACAAATAGTAAATTTTATAAGTCCACAAATTTGAAAGAGTATCTTGTGCTTCTTTCACAGCGACTCCTTCCATATGTCTGTCAAATTCTTTTTGCAAAAAAGACAGTCTAAAGGGCTTGTCATGTACAGCATCTGCTTTCAGAACAACATAATGCCAACCTTCTTTCCCACAGATTCAAATGAAGGAGGAATCAAGCACGTAGTCATAACTGTGCTTTGCTGTGTCAAGAAGTACAAGCGTCTGCAGGTATACTCTTTAACTCTTAATTGATGTGCCATAAGTAAAGCCACACCAATTGTCATTAGCTAATATACAGAGCTGCAAATTATGCTAATAGTTAGTCTGTGTTATAATAACAAGTGCTCATGCATCATCCAGAAGTCTGTTTTGCTTTCATCCACAAAATAAACATAATTATTTTGGTAAATCCAGGTAAGTAATTTTGTCTAACCAGAGTAAGTAAGAGAAAGCAGATAATAGAAACTACTGACACATTTTCTTCTAATATTTTAACAAACAGTTGTATTCAATCAAATGGAACACATTAAGATTTTCTCAAAAAAAGCAGACAATAGCTTTCATTAGATTGCATGCCTCTGCCTAGAAGCAGTGTGAAAGCTATAAAAGTAATTTGTATCAACTCGTTACTATGTCACCTCACTTCAAGCCCATGTTAGATAAGCAGCAACAAGCTCTGGGTTAGAGGATTCCACTTATTACCATTAGCACAAACTCTAACAGCACCCAGGTGTTGAAGATTGGCCTAGACAGTTATTGAGATTTAGGAGGGGCACCTTTCTACTACTGATTTAGGACAGATTCTGTAGACAATTTTATCATTTATTCTAGAACTGAGGTAAAAAGCTTATTTCATGAAAAGCATTTGCAAATTATTTCCCATAATGCTCCCAGTAGAACACTCTTCTTGCTCTTTAATTCAAGGTAATGGTGTTGCCTCATCTTCTGTTGGCACTTAAAATGCAGTTTAATGCCGTGTTGTCAGTCAAAACTTCTGTGCGATTTCCAAAGGCATTAAACTATCTGAAAAACTGAGCTAAGAAATGAACAGTTTGATATATTAGAATTTTCTGGGCTTTTTAGGGGACTTTTTACACCCCTAAGGATTATGGAATGAAGAGGACTTTCTTACAATTTAAGAAAATCTGTTTGAAGTGATGTCTGCTCTGAGTTTCACAGAAGGTATGCGTATTAAAAGATTTTATTGTACTCCTCTATAGTGACTTACAAGGAATAATTCTTACATGTGTCTCCAACATCTACTTTTCACTTACTTGTAATCAGCAACTCTGAAAAAAATGGTATATTTATTAATTTATTTACACCCTTCTGCAGTAAAGCATCTGGTATTAAAAAAACTAATCTGCTGTATTTTTTTTTTCTTTTCCCCCTGTAGATCAAATCTGAATCTTAAATCAGCTTTTTTTCATTTCTTCTTAAAATGAATGGGGATTGGTAATAGTATTTCTTGGATCTGCAGGGGCAGACCAAACTGAATGCTCACTTTCATTTCATCATAGCCCACTTTAAAATAATGATTAAAGCACTGTAGAGATTAATACATGTGCTCAGAGCCTTTTTAAAGTGTAAAATAATAACTAGATTTTATCAATCACTTTGTTTTCCATTTGGTCATATACATAGCTGGAGAAAAATGCCCAAAGGTTGAGAATTTTTTTTCTTGAAATTGAAGATCTTATGCAATATAGAGCTACATTGTTGTTTTTTTTTTTTTTTTTAATAGGAGGACAATTATTTTAAGTTTTCTAGTATTTCCAAAATTTCAGCAGCCAGTTTATCTGTTTACTAGAGTATATACTTTAGTTAACACTGGATTATATATCTTTTTCTTGTATTGTATTGCACAAATCTCTAGTAACAGCATCAAATTTAACTCCAGGCTTTAGGCAAAAAATAAAGTGATAGAATAGGTACTAATCTTTATGGTTTCATGTTTATATCACTAATAAAGATACAATTTATGCCAAAATTTAGAAGATTCTTGATGCTAAACACAGATTTAATGTAATGCCTTCCTTCTTAGCAGCTCCACAAAAATATCACTAGCTGTTCTTCACCTTTCTGTCATGTAGGTCACAAGAACATTTAGGGCTGGACCTGTTGATCATACCTTGTAGAAAGAGTCACAATCCAAAGAAAGAGCAACATAGAATTACACTGCCCAAGTATAAACATGGGGAAGCACCTTGAGATAACATATCTGTTCTGGGGAGAAGGCAGAGTCACTTGAAATATTCATTAAAGACTTAAAAGGTCAGCAGGCTGAGTGTATGAAGGATGAAGAAGAATTACAGGTTTCCCTCTCCCTTCCTGCTGCATACATGGTGTTCTTTTCTTCATCATGTTTAGATGTGTCAATAAGAACAGACAACTCCGCTGTACTACACCAGAGTCATAAAAATCCTCTAATTTTTATTACTAACCTTGGTGTTTATACTAATATATAATAATCTTTAGTCACAGGAAAAACTGATTGACTCTAGGGTTGTTTTTTTTTCCCTTTGTTTATATATTTTTTTAGATATGCCTCTCTCATATATTAGGTGTCATTCTTCTATCACCATCACTAAATGCCTGAATTAATTATCTTGTACATTTTTTTTGAGAAGGCTGGAGGAAATATTGACTCACCTTTTTCAAATAATTTGTTCCTGTCATAGACAAGCTTTTGGGTAAAGTAAGGAGGAGTTGAGTGGCTTGGATGGTTTTTGTTTGCTCATTTGTTTGTTTCCAGCTATACAATATTTGCTCGTGACATATTACATTGTTAAGATTTGCTGTGTTTATCAGGAATGCACAGCCTGGTCAAATGACTTTTCAGTTGGAAGAATGCTGGTGTGCAAATTCAGACGAGCACAAACACTTATCAAGGCTGCTCTTTTGTTCAGGGAGAATGTTAACAACGATGGTTCAGAGTTTACTGATGAACTCACCTAACACACTAAGGCACAGGGCAACATTGTGCACTTAAACCAGAAGATGTTGGAGAGGAAAAGAGTACTTTTGTACTCCGTAGAAGTAGTACAGAATCTTAAAGTGCTTGTAAAAATGTAAAAAAAAATAAGGCAATTTCTGAATCCTATGTTATTTAATCCTAAAACTTGATTTAAAAAAATGTTTTAACACTGAAAAGAAACACATAGTCCCCGGAAGAGAGGAAAGTTGGAGGAAAGCACAGTCCAGCCATAACACTGGTCTGGTTTAAAGTGCACTCCAGGAACAAGAACTCCTATATGTGAGATGCTGAACATGGACTCCATAAGGATTACCCTGTTTTCTGCTCTGCTCAGATGGCTGCTCAGCTATGGTTATGGTGACAAGAATACACTGACAGCAAATCATTTTCTACCATAAAATAAAGCTAACTAACTGAAGGCATAAATGAAGAAATCATAGGATAGGTACATTTACTGTCATTTTTCATTCTTATGTGGTTTCCATATCTCATATTTTCTTTCTTCAGAAGTGATTAATTCTTGGAAAGTTTGTACTCAAGTGAAAAATGTATTTTAACAACTCGGGCACATTCTAAACCATTTACAATCAAAGAGTTCATCTGAAATGAGCGTTATTTAAACAACAACGGAACACACAGATAGGGGCTATTCAGCTTTAGTAGCTGAGAAATGAATTTGTTCCTATGAATAATTATTTCTTCACCTACAAGACACTGTAGCATTTCTCTTAGCAGTCTCAATTAAAGTGTAAATTTTACAATACAAAACTATAGTAAAAATTGTACTTGGGAAGAAGTCCTTCAAGACAGAACATTAATGGTTTATTTAAATACATGTAGGCATATGCAAACATAAAGAGCTACAACACTAAAAGAGTGAATGAAAGCTGGCAGGATTCCAACATCAAGAGACGAGAGAACTGTATCTTGTTTTCATGGTTGCCCCACAATGCAGGCTTATTATTGTGGGGTTTTCGGAGTCTATTCTATTCCCTGCCCCCTCCTGGCAAAGAGACAATAGCCAAGGAGTGGATGGAGTCATGTTCACTGCTCTCCTCCTACTTTGCTGCACCAGCCAACACAATTGGTTACATTATATAAAGAGTGGTGAAGGGAAAAGAAGGAAACCCTGCACCATGTACCTGCAGCAAGCAGTAGGTGGAGTCAACAGATGCCAGCAAAGTGCTTTTTCACATTATTTCACCTCAATCAAATATGTCTCCTTTAACAGCCCTGAAAGAACGAGCCTTAATTCAAAACTTCTTTCAGCTTTTGCTTCTGTAATAGAGAAGGTATACATATACTGATGCAAACTGTTTTAAGAACAAATGAAAAATGTGTTGCTGCTGTGAAAAATTTTATGAGAAAATTAGAGTTATGTAGCTTGCGCCTGTGTGGCACTTCTCACAGTGCGCTTTAAAGATTAAAACTAAAATAACAAAATAAAAAGTAAAAACAATACATTGAATATACATTTATATATTCCTCTTAGATCTGTAGATCTATAAAGTGACCTGTAGTCTTCTGAGTTGTCAAAAGATCTGACTGACAATCAGTGGCAAAAAGGGGACACACAAACCACTACTAATAGGAGATGAAGAGACAGGGTCCAGCTCTTGTCAACCAAAAAGACTGAAGTCCTCCACTAATCATTTGAAGTCATTTCACCAGAAAAACTGGATAATAAAATTCACCAAAACCAAGAATGAACTTTCATTAGTTATTGAACTGAAAGGGTTAAGAAGATGACAGCAGTTAGCCTCACTGTATAAATTTTCCTGGTTCATCTTCCTGCTGAAAACTCTGTCTTTTGCTGAACAAGTTTTAAATGAGTGAATTAACATGATTGCTCATTTCTGTGTAAATCACATTTACAACTTTTTAAGCGTGACCCTTAGTAGCATAATCAAAACTGTGGTCTGTAAGGAGTTCAGGCGTCTTGAAGAATAAACCCTTCAAATTTCGCCTCATCAGCAATTTGTGTTTATAAACCTCTTAAGCTAAAAACATTAAGCAAAGGTAACAGTTGATACAAATTTTAGAGTGCACCACTAAATGCTTTGATTTGGGAAGATTAGCCTATGTAAATAATGCATCAAGAATAGTTTAAGTATTTTGCATAAAAGATACCTTTCCTGTCTTTTATTGTTCTTTGAGGTGCAGGACAGAAGTGTTATGCTTGAGGACATCAGTGGAGAGAAAGTTCCTCTCAATATGTTTAAGTAGCTCAGAATAACTCAGAGTGAAAACAACCTACCACTCAAACATTCTGGCAAGGCGTATATTGGACGTAACAGTAAATGAACCTTGCAAAGAACCTCAATTATTTATTTACAGACTTTCCAACATATGTCAGTCAAAGTAAAGGACAACTAAAGAATATTAACTCCAGGAGTTTTGGCAGGCAACATCTGAACTCCATAACATTTTGATATGAAGAAATGCAGTGTAGCTACAAAATACAAGACCTGCTCCTGCCTATTAAAATTTGCTACCAAATGTGCTTCCTCTCTAAGAACTGAGAAGTGACATTTTCAACTAATAAAAAGGATGTTTAAGTTCTAATTCAGATGCTTAGTTCAAAGAAATGCCTCTGAACAAGATTTAACTATGGAACAAAAACTTGTTTTGTCACGTAAGACCAAAAAAATCATAGTCCACAAATTTCAACATATAAGACAATCAAATGTAGAAAACCCCTAGAAAATGTCTTAGGCCAAAAACGATATTTATTTCTCCCTGTGGATTTAATTTTGCCATTTTTGGAGTAACTTTTAAGCAGCTCTGGACACCTTCATCAGTCATCGACTTCTTTGGCTCCTGAGACTACAGTATAATCCAGTATTAGGACACAAGCCAGTAATCTTTACAAAAAAATAATAAAAGTCAGTAAAAGTTAGAGTGAAATAGAAGAAGAAAAAAATCAATCACCTGCCAAAATTGGGTAAGAGATGGTCAATGAAACTATTTCAGATCTGTTCTCCAGTTAGCTAGTTTCTCATCCTGAAAGCAGCATTACTCATCTTTATCAGCAGAAAATGGATCTCAGTTTTGTGTCTTTTCTGAAATCATATTATGGAGAGTTGTGCTAGGAAGATGACATAAAGCGCACATGAAAAGTTAGAGGTATCAAGGATGACTGTGTTCCCTGCTCTAATTACATATATATTCCTTTGTTTTAAAAGTTCCACATTGTCCACCTTGTTTTACAAGGTCCATATGACCTTGTATCCTACCTCTGACTGGCCAGAGTCAATTCCTAAAGAAGGTATAAAAAAAAGAAAGAAAAACACCAGTTTCAGAAAACCTTACCACCTTTCAAAAGCATGTGCAGTAACATTTCCGTGTCAAAGATGGTGATATTACTTTCCTTTGTGAATTAGTTGAGGTTTTCTTTGAACACATCTGAAGTTTTGGCATGCAGAATCACTTACGTAATTTAATTTCACTCCAGTGTGAATAAATATCTCCTTTTATGTGTTTTAAACAAATTTGTTGTGTTTTAAGCATGTTTTTTGTATTAAATCTGCTGTTTCATTCAATGTGCTTAGTACTTGGATTGTGACCACTGCATCCTCACTCTTTTCTTAACACTCATGCTTTAGAAACATATATCATACCCTACCTTGATTGACTTCCTTTTTTTCCAGGGTGAATAGTGTTAGTCCAAGTAAGATCTCCTTGTGTGAAAGCAACTCCACACTTCGATAATCCTCATAATTCTTTCTGTACACTTTTAACTTTCACATTTCAGAATGGGGGCTCCAGAGCAATGCCCAGTATTCAAGAGTTGTACTCTTGTAGGCAATGTAGTGGAACTGTTGGGATGATTTCTTTTTAGGCATCTATTCCTCAGCTAATGTTCTTAAAATTCTGTTTGCTTCTGAGCCAATGGTTTCACAGAGCTGTCAAACAAACTGCCATTTAATTTTGGATCAGAACAGAAAAATTTAGAGCTCACCACTGTTTATAAACTTAAAACTACTATTCCACAAGAATATTACTTTGCATTTATCAACTCTGAATTTCATCTGCCATTTTATTGCCCTATCACTCAGTAACAGGACTCTTCACAGCAAAACATCTTGTGTTTAGAATATAAAGTATAATCTGCAGAGTCTGATCTGTAGCTTTGCTGGTAACTCCCTTCACATATGTTGTACAGATCAAGTCACAGACCATGTTACTATGTCCCTCCAGGAGTAACCCCCCTCTGTCATGTCAGCATTTTCTCCCAAATTTTTTCTCATTACATGCAGTTTTGTGCAATAATCAATTTAATCACCTTTGCACTCAGTCTTCTGAAAGTCTAGGGGATTTTTTAAAGACCATTTGAGGATGAACGTTGCCAAACAGGTTCTGAAAGTAGAAATAAGATGTATTGGCCACAGTGTGCTTACCTAACCAGGCAGTACCACATCACACCCTTCTCACAGGCTTCTAGGAACTTGTGAAACCCTTACTTTTATATTCTCAGCAGCAACATATGACTAAACTTTCTAAGCTTGAAATTAACCTGAAATGATACATGACCAAAATTTCCAGGTTTTGGACCCCGTTTTAGGAGAGGTAATGCATCAACAATACCTTCTCATGCTCACAATTAAATAAAAATCTTATTCTTCCACTTGCTCTAACATGATCCTCTAACTGAATATAATGTCTGTAATATGAAATATCTTATCTAGATCAGTCAAATTAGATTTTTAGATTAATGCAATTTAAAAGCCAGAAATTAAGCTGAGAATAGGAAGTAGTAACAAATCAGCTTACAGTGAACAATGTCCAGAGCCTAGACCATAGTTTAGATCATCTAATCAATATAGTCTTCTTTTACCCATTAATCTCAGAATATGTAATAATTTCCTCATTATCAGTGAATTATCAATTACAAAACTGATTGCCACTAGGAAACCCTACACTAAACAAAACATTGCTCTGAAATTCTTGCAGTACTGAACTAGGTAAGAATGTGAAGCAAGTAGTAACCGGGCATGACAGTGCCTCAAAAAGACAATGTGATTTAGTAGACACACTCATATATCCAGTCTTTCAGCAATATGCATTCTTCCCCCTGTCTGAAAATAAAATAACACTATAAAGCAGAAGACATTGTCTTTGAGATTAAAGAGATATGTTAATTGGGAAACATCTGAGATAAAAGGTGGTTAGGACTATTGGAACAGAGGAAATATTAAAAGAGGAAAAGGTGATAAGACGATTTTCTTTTACAGTAGAGGATAAGAGAAGATTTATTGCTGGTAGTGCATGACATGATAGACTGGCAGGGAGAGGGGAAATTATCACATGTCATAAAATGCTACCTCTGTCGGGTCCATGATTTTTACTATCCAGTAAAGTTATATTGTGGACTTTTATGAGGAGACCCGGACTCCTCCGTAAACTTTTTTTGACTGATTTATTATTTTCTGTTAAAAAAATAAGACATCAAGGTTTTCCACAGCTTGGCACAAAAAAACGGAGGAAAAACAATCTTGGTAACCTCACCACTTTGTTTTACAACGGTTCAAACATAAAGCCTCAGGAAATGCTAAGATTTTACACTCACTGGACCTGAAAGCAAGCCTACTACTTAAAAACACCAGCTTTCACACACTTGTAGATAAATTTCTGCATAATAAATTTCCCAGAAAATTAAGATTAACATTTTTGAATAATGAGTAAAAATAACATGCACTTAGCAAAAGTGTTAGGCATTTTTTTTTTTTTAATCTTGAAAAAATTACTTGAGCTTATTTTAAGAACAGGCCTGCAATAACAAGCTAATCAGATAGCTACAACTTTCACTATTGACAGAGTAGAAGTGCCTCAGCAGTGATGCAAGATAAACTGCAGGGAAAAAGATTTTAAAAATATGTTCAACTTATTTAGAAGTCAAGTTGTTTAAAATCACAGTAATAACCAAAACAGTGAAACTGTACTGTATTGCCATCATAACCCGAAAAAAGAGGTTCCAAAGACACTGCTAGCAACTATAACTCTAGTATGGAAAACACAGCACTGCATATATGATTTCTTGTTGTGTATATAGTTAAAAGATTTAACAGTCACAGAGATTTTGATTATGGTTAATGGACACACTATATTATGAAATATCAAGAAATACATAATACATTATGCCTTTTTATTCATTAATCGATATATATGTTGAAGGTAGTAGAAGATGCATTCAAAAAACTATTGTAGCTAGAGTGTTAACATTATTTACAGTAGATCTCACTCCCTATCTCAGCAAGTGCTCCACCATAGAAACCTTCTGGCCTGCTATCATGTTGTAAAAAAATTGATTCACTTATAATTGAAGAACAAGTTGCTTGACGTGTCTGCCTAGTGATAGAGATTCAATGAATAGGCAGCCATTCTAGATGGAATAGAACCTCTGCTTTCAATATAAATTAGTGTGTTTCTAACAAATACTATGAAATACAACTTGATTGTTTTTTCTTCCACGTTTTGATAAATGTGTATTAACAGAAGTGGGAAGATGAAAAAAAACACTTTAAATGTAAATATAGTAGAATGTGCACAGTAAGTTTAAAGAGTTACCATTCTGTCCTCGGTGATTTACAGTTTTACACACTTGCTTTATTAATCTATCAAGGTTTTCTGTTGTTTTATTTCTGCTCTGTTTTGTTTAATTCGTAAAACTTGAGTGGAATGGAAATCTGTAATCATGTCCTAAGGCACAGACTTCAGTAAAAACAAAACTGTCAAAGAGGCTGGTGACAAAAGTCTTCCTTACTTTCATAACAACATAGTTAAAATTTATATTATGAGTATCACTTTTTCATTAATTTCATCACAGAGAAAACACAGAATGGTTTTAAGTGTGTTTTAATTTGTTATATGGATACAGTACCTCCATTTTGCACATGTGGAACAGTGGCACACAAAAGAATTACTGATGAAGGTGGTGTCTCCTCTTTACCTTTTATAATCAGTGACAATAGTAAGGGTCTTACTCTTACTAGTGATTTCAAGTGCTTGAGCTTAAGCTAATATCTGAATAGTTATCACATCGTGTAGCCCCCTCGCTCCCCAAAGCTGATTATAAAAATACCCTTGGGCTACCATGCTATTGTAATTAAAGTCAGGCATTGTGTCTTAATCAATGAAAATACCATTCACTATACATCATTTATACAGAGCTGAGCTTTTGTAGGTGTAAATGTGTACACAGATAGTCCCCTGAAAAGACAACCTACTAGATACCTCTCACATTAAAAAAATTTCTGTTTTTCAGAAGGATGTTTTCACCATGTGTAAAGCCATAGGCTTCATCAAACTGGGGACACTTTCAATCCAAATCCTGGCAATGAAGGCCAAGGCTGTTTCTACAGGGCAGGAAATGAAGGTGGCAGACTACCTAAACTATTGGTTGAGACATTATTCTATTTCTTTGTTTAATCCCCAAATTAATAAATGAAAAAATGTAAGCATGAGAGGGAGCAAGGTCAACCAAATAAACACTCAAGATTTACAGGTATACAAAAAAAAGCTTTTGCAAGTCGCAGAGTTGAATTAGTGGTAACCTGTTCCAATCTCTCAAACTCAACACCCTTACCCTTTTCTTAACTGTTTACTTTTTAATTTTAAAATGTGAGGGAACGATTAGGAATACTGTGATTTAAGTATTAGTTAAAACTTCATTGCATTAGATAAGCTGATTCCCACTTGCAACCCGTAATTACTATATATTTCATACCACACTTACAAAACATGTAACTGTACCTAGTTTTATTTTGGGTGACATTGTGCTACCTGCACCACTACTAATAGGTGCTCAGTCACTATTTACCTGCCTTCCTTCCTCTCACACATACTTGATCTGTACCATGGTGGCTGTGTTTTCTTTGGTGGATGCCTGATTCATAAAGGTACACATGAAAGGAGAATCAGAGTCACATCACTTCTTGTTATCTGTAGGTACAAACAACCGGGTGTTATAGACTAGAAAAGACATGTTATAAGTAACTATTTTATTTTTATTGCAACACAATAATAATTATAATGCGAGTACAGCAGCATCAGCTACCAGGGAGATATGAATAATAATAAACTTTGGAGTATTTATCCCAAATAATCTCTCATTTTAAAATTTATCAGTCTGTGTAATATGAACCGTGTTTTAATCCTTACTTGGTGCATTTGGATCGTCAGTAAATAATCACAGCCACAGTATTATAAATCATTTACAGTATTCAGTCTCACTTGAAGAGCCCCCAAAACAAACACTCACAGTCTGTAAGAACTGTAAATCATCACTTCAGAGGAACTGCACATGTGGCAGCCAGGCCAAAACCAGTCAGCCCCTTTATTTATTTATTTATTTATTTATTTATTTATTTATTTATTTATTTATTTATTTACTTATTAGTATGTGTTTATGAGAATTTAGCCAGCTCACACAGATTGTCTGCAGAGAAAGAGTTATAAAATACATACAAGACTAGCTCCATCCCTTTTAGAACTATATTAAAATAACTGGGATAAGGCCAGAATTTTAGACTTTATCCTAATCAGCAGCACCTGCTTAACCATGAAATCTCCCATTTGTCCTTTGCCTCTGTCCACCTACACATTTGAAAATAGCACCAGGCAGCTGCCAACAATGGCCTGCAATGTTTTATGGTCTTAGAATACTGGCTATTGAAACATCAACTCCCAAAACAAAAAGGGAAAGAGGTGGATGGCCATAAAAATATATATATATATATCATTAGCATATGATAAAGTATCTACCTCGTGCACACAGTGCTCAAGTTCCACACAGACACTGCTTTGCTAATAACTCACAGGAAAGAAAATTATGATGCTGCTCCTGAAAATTCAGCTAACTCTAAAGTGTGTTTCTAGTAGCAGCAATTAAGCAACTTAATCCAAAGGCATGTATCAAGAATGTAGACTACCCTCTGATTTTCACTTTTAATATAAATATTGATACACTAGTTATCCTGCTGTGGTGTACATATGCTTGTAGTAGATGTATACACCTATACTAAACTCAAACACTCAAAACTTTGACTGGAAAAAAATAGCTTATTGTACAATGCTACAAAATAAATACTTCTACTTGCTGCTCAGCTGCTTAGTCCTGCCTGATGGACTTGGGACCCAAACCTCCCAACAAATGCCATTTGGATATAGATCAAAATGTTTATGGCAACGTGTTAAACCTAAAACTGCATGCTTTCACAAAATGCTGCAAAGCCTTCTCTCAGAAAATGTATTTCTCTTCTAAGCAGAATGGCATCTACAAAAATTATTCCATCAGCACCTGAAACACTTGTAACATCCACAACCCCCCCAAAAAAAACACCCACAGTGATTTGCCTCATTTTGAATAAAAGCTGTACAATTTTGTCAGTTGATTCTTATATTTAAAGCAGAGCTTTTGAATGACTTACAGTACCCCTGGTAAAAACAATATCCAGACTTTTAAAGATTTAAACCTATCAGTCAACAAGGAATCTGACACACATTCTACAGAGTTTGCTCCAACATTTAATTACTGTAACTGTGATAAAATCTCAACTTTGATTACAGCCTGGATCGATCCAAATTAGATTTGTAGGCTTCCAGCTATTAGAACTTAAACATCTTCCTCTTATATATATATCTTTTCCAAATTCTTGTTCAACATAATTTAAAATAGCATCTATACATACTTCATATTAGTCCTTTTTTGTCAGTGGTGGTAGTTTTCTGTTTGTTTGGTTGGTTGGTTTTGTTTGTTTGTTGTTGTTTTCATCTTTTTTTGTTGTTGTTGTTGTCTGTTTTGTTTCTAAACTTGTTCTATGCTACTCATGTTTAAAAGAGAAATAGAGAAAAGAGAATCGTCATCATCTGCACCTGCCAGGAAAATTTCACTTACAATTAAAAAGGGTAAATCTACAGCAGTGTCACTCAACCATGGGTGTTACCCCAGAATTACAGATGCAGAATGTGGGTCTACATCATCAAATCTGTTTGGTCCAAATGGTGGCTGAGTTATCAGTGAAAGTCAAATTACCAGTTGAATTTTTAGGCACTTCCATGCACCTTTGAAAGCTTGTCAGCCTGAATGTAAGCAGTGCTGAAAACTCCATCACTGTTTTCCAAGTTCGGAGTATATATTACCTTTAATTATTTTGCACTTTTATGCTTTAAAAAAAAATATATTTAGGTGAGCTGTCTCATTCAGAACCCAATACTTATTCTTTTGGCAGTCTTTGCATCGTGATTATCTCCTTTCATTTCATTATACATAGCATACCAGTATTTGCAGGGGAAATTTAGGTCAGGATCTCTATATTAGCAAATAAATCCTTTAGAAATATTAATTCCGAGGGTGTTTTAAGGCCTCCCTGATGGACATCATTTAATTTTGTATCAGTACAGCACACACTACCATAAAGGCAGGACTTTTCATGTTGGAATTTCAAAGAATAACTATTTCTAGTTATACTTGCTATTATATCTTCTCCTCTTTTAAATATGTGTGTGTGATCTTTTCAACACCTTTTTTTATGTTGACCGTATGAATCAGAGAAGAAATGTAATTATGGAAAAGTTGCAGAACAGAAGAGGCGGGAAGCACAGTCACTCAAAGAAAGGTGAATGTTACAACTTTCTACAAAAATAAATATAGTCATTTATAGGATTGTTGACCTCTGAGTCTTTACCAGAAGTTCCCACTCCTCATCTCCAGAGTTGCCTCCCAGTGACAAGCAAGAGAGCACTCATCCAGTCTGAAGCTGAGCTTCTTCAGAGAGGTCACTAAAGAAGACCATGAAAACATGGCTTCATATAAATTATATTTATGGCTGTCTTCCACTAGCATGCAGTTCATGCCCTTATGCCCTGCCTCCCAGTCTCCAACCTGATGCATTGACAGCACCTATGGTATTAAATTAAGGTTGTGTGTCATATTTTGGTCTGTATCTGGTCATAAAATAAGTTAGGTAAGTAACAGCTCTGATCCAATTTCTGAGTAGCAAACTTCTATATTACAAACACAGGCACCTCCTAGGCACCTCCTTCTTCTGTGATTACATGGCCCATCATTTCTGTCACCTGATCCTGGATACGTTATGAGAGTTCAGTGGACTGAGTGTGTGCTGTACCTCACCTGTCACGTAACAGCATCTGAGATGTCAATATTCAGCTATGTCAAGATGTCTGCATTGCCTGAGACACAAAAGGCTTGGTCTTTTCATCATCCATTATCCTTTCATAGCTCCTCAAATGACTGAAAGCACATTTCCATCCATTTGCATGATCACTGTTTGAATCAAAAAGGAATTTAAAAATCTGTATTTATTCTTGCATAAATTGGCAAAAACTGAGCAAAAGAAATTTCTTAAGAAACAACAGGCCATGTCCAAACACTGATTTAATGTCATGATCCCTGAACTGGTTTCAGAGTAGAAGAAAGGTCATTAACATAAGACAATTCATTTGTTTATCAAGTCCCATGAATCTCTGTCATAATTATTTAAGTCATGGGTGGTCCACACCGCTAGGAATATGGAGTACTCTACAAAAGATGTCCAGATATAAAATTCGTCCTCAAATTCCCACAGCAAAAGCCTGCATAGGAAGTACCTGTCCTCGGTGTCAGCTGCAGATAATTGCAGTTGACTTCAGCCTCCTCAAACTACTTCACTAGGTTGACATTTGCACCTCCTGAGAATTGACATGCACCACTCAACTGATGACTCAACGGATGCTGGATACTCATTCAGATGTGTCAGTCCTGACTGAATATACATACCCACCACATTCTCAGAGTGCACAGCTTAGAAAACCTTATCAGTTGCTTTGAGATTTTTCTGAGGGAAGAAATCCCTGTGCTTTTCTGCCTTAATGTCCTGGTGACACAAGACACCACCATACTTTCAGAAATCTGTGTTGAGAAAAATCAAATACACCCTACTTTGCATAGTCTTTTTTACGATTTAAGCTTACAAATGATTAATGTTATGCTTCTTGAAAAGTCATTCTGGGGTGTACATTCATTAAGATGCTATTACAATATACTGAAACACACTAACACAGCGTGAAGAAATTCTCAGAGCTCTGCCTGAATGCAGATAAGACTGATCTGAAATAAAATTATACCATGTCCCACTTTACTAAGATTAAAAAAAAAAATAATTGAGACATGTTATCTTTAGATAGGAAATAACTGTTGGCCAGCTGAATAATGGTGGTATCAAGCACTAAAAATCAGCACTCTGTGTTAGTTTAGAAGATTTAACTCAGGGTCTGCCACATTCACCCTGAATTTGGGAATAAGTATAGGTCTTCTAGATCTTCACAGATTTTTTCCAGATACTCATGCATTAAAAAGCTTACACTAGATTCACAAAATTATCTTCTCCCTGTATGCCTCTAGATTGAAAGATTCCAGTATTAGCACTAAGCTCAGACTTCATTTCTCTCACTTCTGGAAACAATGACTGCTGTGATTAGAAAAGAAACAGCTGTTTTGGAAGCATCAGCATCAAAAGAAAAACAGGTTAAAATACTAAAGAAAACCAGTAAGCTAATTTCTATACATATTTTTTCCTGTAGCCTTGCTTGCTTTTAGATTTGAAAAGTCCCAAATTCTTACAGAGACTGCCAACTCTCCCCCTTATCAGAGTTGTCTAATAATTTACCTACCTGGCCCCAGAAACAGGGTAAACTACTGAGCTCTTTGCTGCTTGATGAAAGCCAGTGATTTAGTGTAATGTTTAATTGCTGTGACTGCACCACAGGTATATCCTAAATTGATATTTTCCAGTTGTTTCTGCGCTCCCACTTCCAATCATAATTCTGGACTTGCAGCTCCAGGAAGAGGAGTGATCCAGAGTTTGCAAATTGGTCCCCTAATTGTTTGCTCATCTACAGCTTGCCTAAAAGTAATTGTTCTCTACTCATACTTCCTGAACACTTTAATCAACTGAGATGTATGGCAATCTTCTAGCTCAGTAAATTCTCTTTGCTGAGAAATCCTGCAGCCCTCAAAAATTGTCACAGATAACTATTTTTACTGTATTATAACCTTCCATACGATTTGTAGAAAGTATCAGCTCTGTTTTCATTCTGACAAATTTAACATTGTTAAATAAATACCAAATATGTCTAAAAGCAAATTTACAAGTTTTTAGAAAGTTTTAATATGTGTATTTGAGAGGTTACAAGCATGTTGCAGACATATGAAAGATGCAAGCTCCTCATATGACCTTTTGAGTGCGACAACAAATTATTAATTCCTAAGACACTGAACAATTATTAACCTTTCTAATTGTATATGCATATTATCTTGCATCCTTACTAAGAAGGTAAGAAAAACAGAATCCTGCTAACAAACACCTCTAACAAGCACCACGTAAAAATGACATTAAGTCAAGAATGCAACACAATGAAAAACCAAAGAATTGAAACCATTTCTTTGCCCCCAAGTATGCAAAGTATGTTTAAATGCTTCTCTGCAGAAGTTTACTAAGCAACATCAATCTTTGCCAGCATCCTGCTCACAAGGTGTGCCCAGTTTTCTTTTCTCTGTTTCTGAAGTAACATCCTCTTTCCAGCAGCTTCTACTTGCAAACCAGAAAATAAAAGTATTGTAAAACAAAAATAAAGACACAAGTGAAAAACCTTCAAAGGTTACCATTTCTGAAAAATAAAACAAAAGTTTTGGGCATCCCTTCCTAAAAGATATGTGAACTTCATTCTGTAATTTTTGTCTATTTCTTTTCTAGACAACTTTAAGAACTAAAAGTCCCAATTACTTTTACATGTAGATCAGGCTCTTCTTGTTGCTCCTACTCAAGAATCGCTCAGAACAACGTTACAAGCCAACAGAAAAAGAAGACATGTAGGCAACTCAAACATCACAGTACCCGAGAAGCTGAATCAATATGGCTGGTATAAATTCACACCATTGTGCTTCTAGAAACACATAAAACTGTAGAGATGACAAAGGCCCCAGGTTCAATCATAGTTTCTGGTTTCAAGTATATCTATGTTTGGTTATACAGTATTCGTCAGTTTGATATGAAGTCAGCCTGCCCAGGTCCAGGAAGGCAGCTCAACAATTCTGTACTTGGAGCTATTTTCTGCTTGAAGTTACATTTTGCATCTATTTTACATCTATACCTCACTAAGTTCACTCAGTGCCATGTCAGGACATTTAGGACCTAAAAATGGTGCCCTTTGCAAGAAGATCGTGAAAAGAGGCAGGAGCTTCCAGAAAATACTGACCTGCAGCAGCTTCAGCGAGGAAAGGAACTTGCTGCCCGTGAAGAGCAACTTTACAAAGCATGAAAGCATGTGTGAATTTATTTGATTTAAAACAATCATAAAGAAAAAAAAAAAAAGAGTGACTTGTGCTTTTGGCACCTGTTTGTTTCCTGTGGTCTCCAAATGGAACCCTGTATTGTTTTTGCTAATCCATCTCTGAGCTGACAGAGGTGCAAGTTGTGAGCCACAGCTTGCATGCTGTGCTAGAGAATGGCAGAGCTCAATAAAAACAATTATTTCAAGCCTATATCTCATCTATTATTTAACCTGTGAAAAGAGTTTTAATTTCCTGTGCAATTACATGGTGCCATGTCATACTTCATGGGGCGGCGGGGTGGGGGAGCAGGGAAGAAGGCTTACTTTTGATCACAAACCTGGTTTTCATATTTTATGGTTTGGATAGCTATGTACCTTGGGACCTAATTTGAAGCTCATTTACTTCTCTTCAGTCAGAATTTCAGTAAGTCCACTTAGCTATTCAATTATTCCATTTTTTCCTCATAAAGAAAGATAAATTATTAACATCTTGCAGTTTGGAACACCACAAGCAAATGTTGCCTTTTTATCCACGTGCAGATATCTTGCTAATGTGTAGCAGCAAAAGATGATTAATGCATTTTGCAATGAATTCCTACAATTATTTTGACTAATGCTCCTGTGTCATGTGTGACACAAATCAGATTCTTTATTATTATTATTTGTTTTCTACTTAGCAGTGACTATTAAAAAATCCATAACAATGACCATTTTCCTTCAAAAATATAGTATCAATTTGTATTTTTACTGGGGATAAGACCACAGCAAATGGATCTTTGGAAGGCAAAAAACAAACAAACAAACAAACAACTCCATGTTTAAACAGTTGCAGGGCTTCTTTGCATAGGGACAGAAGCAGCAAGCATCAGTGGGGCTGGAGTTTCATCTGCAAGACTGTAGAAAAGAAGAATCTTCTGACATTTAGATCTTTTGTAACCACTCTCAGCAATGTGTTGTATCATTATGGAATTAAAATTCTTTCATTCTGTTCTTGTGTTTCAGAAAGTATCTTGAATAAACATTTCAGAGAGAAATAGGATTTCCACCATTCCCACAGGGGGTGCATCTTTGTGTACCTCAGCATTCAGCATTCAAATGTACTGTCACTTCGATTATATACAAGATAATGAAATATTTAATAAATACTCATAGGAATTCAGGAAGGGATTATGATACAAGGAAATGAAACCCACTATGTACAAGGAAAAGTAAGAAATGATTAGCTATCTCAGATCGGGGAAGGCATAGCTTCAGGTCAAGTAAAGGAAGGGGAAGCTTGTATTGTGGCTGTGTCAGGGAGAAGATGAATCACCACAGACCATTTGTGAAGCCTTTAAGAAAATGAAATAGATCTAGTTTTAGAAAGGATTTACTAGAAGTACACAAAAAAAACTATGGCCTGGTGTGTTATTTACAGACGGGGACATACGTAAACACATATCAATATATACCTCCATATGTATGTTTGTACATAAATATGTATATATGTGTGGGAGAGAGAGATTGAGAAAAAGAATAAATCTGTAATACAATCTCTTATTCCTTTCTTAAATTTAGAGAGAGAGAGGGAAAAAGATTGATTTCCAAACGCATTTTCTAAAGCAGGACTCACCCTGGAGAAAACCTGAGGTTCTGTGTAGCAAAACTCGATGTGCAAGTTAGCAAACTGCCAAACTGCTTCATGTGAACCAAAATACTTGTACATGGAAAATACCATGGCATTTTATGAATGGTAACAAAGAGAGCACTTCCATGCATAGCATCAAAAAATCTCTCTAGCACAGGAAACAGAAAAGTACACCAAAAGAAGAATAAAATTAATAATATCTTCTTTTATAACAATTTGTCAAATACTTTTAAATACAGTAAAGTAGAAGAATTCAATATTAATGGAGTAAGTTTTCCTGAGTTAGCATGGGTATTAGTAATCTAACTTATTATTCATCTCCTCTTACTAGAGGAAAAACGTCCAGTAGATTATATGGTCAAGCTGTCCTCTTAGAAACCCTGTGCGATCTGTGCTGTCTTTGAAGTTCACCTATACTATATGTCACCATCTTTGATAGTCTTTAGAAGTATAACAAATATCAGAGTTTCTCCATGAAGGTGGAATTTACTTAAATATTCTGTCTCAAATTTGCAGTTGCAGCCATGCTGTTTTCCACTCTTCCAGGCAGTGAACCTGAACCTGTCTTGGCTTTTCTGCAACTGCAGTTTATGCTGAAAGTTGCATTAAACTATTCACCTGCCCTCTGCCCCTCATTCCGTGTACAAGCATATGAGAAGGAATGGGACCTTAGTACATTTTTTTATAGATTCTATAGACTAAAAGAAATTTAAAAAAAAGAAGTAGCAAAAAGGATCTCACCTAGTAACACAACATCATTCTCATTGACACATACTCTTTTATCAAGCAGCTCTGACAAGGTGCAGAAATGTTTCTTTTTACTTCGTAGTCAGCACAATACTAAAGAACATTGTGCAAAAGTCAAAACGAATGAAGAAACAAAAAGAGAAAGGAGGGATTTAGATCTTCACCTTCAAATAAGACAAATATGTTGCTTTTTGTGTTGTAGTACTCTGCAATTTTTTCAAATCATTCTATGATTTACACTTTTACAACTGAATTCTGAAAATCTGTTTAGCATTATTCTGCATTAAACTAATATGACAGAGCTTCTGTTAGTTGGTACTTTAGCTATATTATTTCCTGAAGTGTCCACAACAAACAGGATGTTTTTCAGTTGTTCATTGATTGAATTAAATACTACATGAATTTAATGTACAATACACATGGTTTATCCTTGCTGTCACAAATTATTCCTTATTCTACTGAAAGAAAATACTTAAAATTATTAGGAACCTTACTTAATCACAAGGTCTTTTCTATAGAATTGCTATTACAGAACAGCTGTTAGTAAAGTTCACTCTGCCTAAAACACTTTACAAATCACTGTGGAGGTCTCAGTTCATAAGGAATATACATTTTTATACTTCCTGCCCTTAAAAACAACCAACACTACCATATGGCAACATTAATGGTACAAGGAATCATTTGTTTTTTGTTGTAAGTAACTGACAACATTATATTTTATTGTCTTAACGTTCACTGGAGTGCTCTGCAATCTAGTAGACCTTCTGGTTATTTAGGATCCATCCAATACTAACTAACCAATAGCACAATTAGTTGATAGTGCAAATCATGAAAGATAACTGTACTCTTACCCTTCTGACTCAGGTGGTCACCTGAAAGCCAGCTACAAGGGTGAATTACTGAAACGCTAATGATCTGGTTACTATACCAAAATACTGTCTTATTTGTACTCATGTTATCTTCCATTCTGTTTTGCCACCCAGAATATTTCTTGTTTTGGCTCCATTCGGAAGGCAAACTCACATTTCAGTGGGGGACGTATGGCTGAGAAAATGTTAAAATTAATTTCATATTCTCGCCTTTGTTTAGGTTATTGGAGCCATTTGTTCTACAAGCCTTTAAGATCTCACTGTGAGTTGCTAGCAGACATGGTTGTCAGTAAACATTACAATTTTCAAGCATTTAAGTATTTTAAAATAAAAATATTATATTCTGATTTGAGTTATTAAGCCAGCATTGTAAAGGTATAACAAGAGCCAAAAGGAAGGAATAACATTAAGTATTTTTAAATGTTTAAATTAACTTACATATCTGTCCCAATGGAATTAAAATTTCATTTAAATTAAATTAAGCCAGTCCGTTTAGTCATTGCTGGAAGACAGAAATATGAATCACACAAAAAAAGTCCTCCTAACATACCGCAAGGACTGAAAGTGAACTAACTTCTTACTGGAAGTGACCTTCAAGACTGTCTACAAGTAAAAAACAAACAAAAAACCACAAAAAAAACCTCCACAAACCAACCAACCAAGCAAAACAACAACAACAACAACACCAACCAAAACAAACAAAACAAACAGCTTTCAAAACCTGTGATAAACTTTATAGCTAGCCAATCTAGCCTGATACCAAAGTTAATCAGAGAAGTATTGGAGATGTTCCCATTCCACTGCTCCTATTATGTTCACGTCTGTTAGCATTCAGAGAATATCTTAATAAATGCAGAAAACGTTTCTCTCAAGAGATAAATTGCATTATCAAGACACAGGAAACAGGAGCTCATCCTGCAGTCTGAATGCGTCTTGGACAAGGTTATGGATTTAACTCACCATAGAAGGGGCTAAATGATGAAGTTCAGATAAACCTTCAGATACTCCAATTCCTCAGACTTCAAAATATTCAGGATTTGTATGTGATCCTTTTGTATTCATCCCACATTGGTGAGTCTATTCAAGTTCTACAAATAGCATTTGATGTTGACTGATGTTTCCTTGCCATTGTGTCCAGCCAGGTCTCTGTACACCATTACTTCTTCAGATGGCTGACATTTGCCTTGGCCTTTTGTAAAAGGGGGAAAATTAATGTATTTGGTAGTCTGCCTTCATGATTGTGCTTCTCATCATAAACAGCAGACTCTCTGACTCCTGAATGTCAGTTTGAAAGACACAACATGAAATGCCATGGAAAAAAAGTGCTTGATAACTATGCCTACCCCATGTCAGAGGGTTAGTGCATGATGGTGGTTTCGGCAGAAAGTTTTGTCTTGAGTTTTCCAGACAGGATGAAAGGCAGTCACTTCTAATACAAAAATATGCATTAAAATGGAAAAAAAACGACTCAGAGGTCTCTAATCATTGCTGAGATTTCAAGACTGAGAGTATTTAATTGCTCCTTTTTAGCAATCAGAACATGGAATATAAATTAGTTACTAGGTGATCTTCCCTGCAGGCAAAAGAGCTCAGGAAATAGGTTGGGTTTTAAAATTATTTTTATTTTCTTCTAGAGTGACTTGGACACTTCATTCTGTAATGGTCATTTACGGACGACTAGCACTTATAGCTGGTGGCCTGTTTCCCTACCTGAAGCTGGAAAAGCTTTCCTTTATCTGCATCAAAAATGATAGTTCTGAAGAGTAAGAAATATTTGTGTTCATGCAGGCCAACAACAAAAACTAGTAAACACAAAATCTGTTAACAAATAAACAGATACTGGCAAATAACTGGCAATTAACAGATAACAGGTTATTCATAGACAACAGATTTGTTTTGCGTCTGGAAAAATAAATTAGGTTAAAGTAATGCTGAAGTGCTTTTCATTCTACAGAATGTATCAGTTAAACAGTTAAGTAGTTTCCAGTCAGTAAGTATAGAAAACTTGCATCTGAGAGTTTTTTGAGAACCACTTTCAACCACTAATGTTCTTTTCCATTAAGTCTTGTAATGCTGAGGAAGAACTAGGTAACTGATAGCTAATGCGTTGATAATGTGCACATAAAAAGATAAACAGGATGAGGTATGTAATTACAGGCTTATTAGTCTCCAAAAAAATGCATGCTACAAAACCCAAATAATAAAGAATTTAAGAATTAGAAGTGGTAATATAATTAATTCCTGTTTATGTGAGAAGACTTAAATAGATCTTACCAAACCAACCTGTTTTCCACACATGGAAAGGAGAAAATTAATTAAGATAGTCACATTTATGTAATTGACAGTGTGTTTAAATCAGTACATAAAATTTTGATGGAATTTCCAGAAAAATACAAAATCAATATAGCATCCAACATTTCACTAAATACTGACTGCAGGGCTCTCCATTTATTTTTTTTTTTCTGATGACTTGTTGCTAAGTAGAAGAGTTTTTAGTGATCCACAGAAAGGGATTTCTGCTTTCTCTCTTTCTGAATTTTAGCACTGAACTAAAAGAACACACAAAATCACATCAGTAAGAAATGTGATGCTAATAATAAATGACAGATACAAAAAAATACAATAGCCTGGTAAAGCCAGCTTGCGTAAATTATAATTACCTAATGAATGCTCTAATGAAGGCAAATAAGTGAGAAAAAAAATAAAAAAGCTAAGGTCACTGGATGTCCCCTAAGAATTGTCAGGGCATAACGCTTTCAGCAGATCCGAGACCAATGGTTCTTTTGGACATACAAGTGGGAGAGACTGAGGCTGGAACAGAAAAATGAAAGTACCTCTTTGACAGCACGAAAGTCCTCCCAGAAACCAGTGTCTAGTTCCAACACCAATGACGCAGAAAGCTGCTGTTAAGTCAGAGCTGGTTCAGAAGAAAGCCAGATGATTACAGGACTGGAATACATTCTTAACATACGAGGCAGATGGACAGCAAAATATTTAGGTAATAGAAGAGAAAGCATGCTGTATCTTGGCTGCATTTGTATTTGTGGGAATATTAAGCAAAATAAAACTCACAGGAAAACTAGGGAAAAATGCTCCCTACAACAACAACAGTAAAAACCACTGAATTCAGCGTAAGGACTAGAAAACCATTAGAAATCCTAGAAAACCATTAGAAATCCTTGCACTTTGGAGGAATGCATATATTTCCATAGCATAAAATGATAATTACACGTTCCTTTAAAGTAAACACAAAAACATTTGAACTTTTTCAGTAAATATGCTAAACTATTTTTAACAGGATGAACAAGTAATAATAATTTATAGTAAAGCAAATAAAATGTAACTGTTATTTTTCTTTTTAAAATCTTGTTTCTTTGCAACCCTGAAGGCCCTCTTTTACTTAGCACTGTTTGCTGTGTTGACCATTTTTGGAGAACAACCCAAATAAAGCATAAACTGTTTTTCTTTATATGTATTTTCTTCTGCTTTGTTGAAATTGAATGACTAGTCACCCTTATTAAAAAAACAAAGTAGCGTAATTTTTAATATTAGTAAAGGAAATAGATATATGTGGGTAACATCTTAACAAAACATTTATGGAATGAATATGCATGACAATATTGTATCATTCAGGGACTAAAACATATGACAATATATTAACTTTTTTTTTTTATGTTGCAACTTACTAAATCCTGGTAAAATAGAAGTAAGTAAGAATAAGACTATTTAGTATTTAGACTTCAGTAATCAGCTTGAAAAGTTTAAGAGTGAAAGTATGGCTATATTTTATTTCCAAGTAAAAAGACATACAGTTAAAGGACAATGCAGTTTTTGATACTTTGACAAAGCTGTGTACCAAAAACTGTATCAAGGAATCTAAATTTAGAGATATTTGTTATAGGGAAACTGAGATGCAGAGATATCTCTATTTATTTTAGAGGGATTTGATGTCCACCTTTTCAATGAAAAACGTAGCAACTACATGCAGTCCATCTGGAAAAATGGTCCCATATTATGAGACAGAGATGGACTTAGGTCCTCTCTGTTTTGACAAAAAAGTGAAAACTTTGTCAACCTTGTCCAGTACATCCCTTCAATCATTTGTGTAGCTCCTCAAGCACACTGATGATAGAGTTCCAACTTTTTTTTTCCAACTACAATATAAAGAGCTATTACCGGTAATTATATTACTTTTCTCAGTTAACTGTAAAACTATGCACACTTATTCAGGTAGTATTTGTTTACTTTTAATAAGGTTTATCCAAGCCTTCATGTCAATCTAAGCTTTTGAAACTCAGTTTCTCAGGCCATGTGTTTTATGAAGAAAGGCAGTTTTCTCCCTTTTGTTTCACTAAATCTAGAAGGATATCACTGGCATTTACCCTCAGAGCATGAGTTGAATTTGAAGTCTTGTTCTTAGGTCGAATTATTAATACATACAGGATTCAGTGTGGCATTGTTCATTCCACAGTAGGAATTAAGTGACTAAACAAAAAGCCAGAACTAGAAACACTGCCATCTCAAGGATCTACATGGCTAGAGACAGGTTAATGTGCATTAAGTATTACTGGCATAAAATAGCTCAGTATATATATTTTGGTGGGCATAATTACACATATCCTGATAAGTGTATTTGCTTCTAACTCAACTTTTAAATAAAACTGGTTGATATTTTTTCTAAGTAGATATATCTGAAAATGCACATTCACAGCAAGGAACGGACTCACAGGAAAATATGTTTTAAATAAACTTTCCTAATTATATTGGCATTCTGAATTCACCATTCCAGTGTGTGCCATTCTAATTTACTACCAGTTCACAGTCTCCCAACCTGATTTTCTGTACTGCTGCTCCTGAACGCTCTGCTGTCTATAAGCAAGAAGGCCACTAGCAGCTGCTGGCTCAGTATTATCAATTTTAATTAAAATCTTCATTTTCTGATACATTGCAAAGTTTATCTACAGGAAAAAAACAAAAATAGACATGAAAAAATTCAGAGTTCTTCCATCTCAGTGTGTCCATGTAAACATGATTGACTTTTTCACTATATAGGTGTCATTCTTCTCAGGTGTTAGCTGACAGAATTTGGCTGACTTTAAAAATTTTATTTCAGTTTCTACAGTTCATTGTATCTGTCTGCCTCAAAGTGTACAAGACTGATAAAAATTAAATGTGGACCTTTAAACCGAAACATTGCTGCAGTGTTACAAATAACTGATTTCTCTCACCTCGTATATATGTGCATGGATTTTGTACAAATTAGTTCAATATTCAGGGCACATAAATCTTGTGCCATTCAATAAGCATTGCACTGCACATTACGGTACCCCTCAGTATATCTCTCCCTGAGCTGGACTAATGTCTGAATATTGGCTTGGGAGCTGAGTAGGTAAGTCAGTAGGTCTCTGATAAAGAAACAACAACAAAAAAAGCAGCTAAGAATCATCAGTTTCTACAATCTGACTAATGGCTGTATCTGCCCTTGTGTATTATAACTGCCTAGGATCGTCACCAAGGACTCCAGTTTATGAAACCCACTGGTCCTTGAGAAGTTGGTGTCTTGCAGTATCTTTCAGAGCAGCTGTGAGGCAGAACATGGACTCCACAGCTTCCCCAATCCCAGCGTCAGGGTTGCTATTGGAAAGGGGGCAGAAGAGAAGATCAGTTGGGAGGCTTAGCAGGAGATACAGACCTTGGAGGATGGCTGGGGCCACTGTTGGATCCTGGGGAACACACTGAAAACTAGAGGTTTTGCTATAAAACAGGACTAAGTTACCAGGCCTAAAAGCAACAAGTACAATCTTTTTCCCCAACTCCCAAGCAACGAAGCTGAAAAACACTTAAGGGAGATGGATCTGAATGTAAAAGCAAAGAAAAATATTGCATTTATTTCTTCATAGAATTCTTCTAAAAGTTGCAAAAGGAGGTACAGCAATAACAGCAGGTGGGGGAACTCTGCCCCATGCTGCAACCTTTGCATCTTCCACAACAATAAGGAGAAGGCCAGTGCCTGGTCATAAAGTTGCTCACTCATCAGTAATGATGTCACTCAATTCTTCAGAGTGTTTTTTGGTGTCTTTCCCTAAAAAAAACCAGTGTGGTTACTGGAGCCAGAACAAATCTGCTCACTGGAGATGCATGGAACAGTCAGGACCAGGGAGACAGCACAGGGATGCAGAGGGCTTAGGAAGCAGCAAATATGCCATCTCAAATTCCAAGTTGTGCCTTGGACAGTGAAGACAAGTTTGAAGACCAGATGATTTGTATGACCACCTAGCCCAAGGACAAGCATCTCTGCAACACCTAAGGATGGCATACAAGAAAAACGAGTTAAACAACATTAACATAAAAATGTGTTCCACTTCTGTTTTTTTTCTAATTCAAAACATCTGACTGCTGAATGGCAGAGTCCGGCCACTCCAGGCTGGCCACTGATGAACAGATACTCCTCAAAGCCACTGTGAGAGCTGGTTTCACCCTGGCTAAGCTGTCCCATAAGCATCTATGGTTTGCCTAAGCTACCGTTGCCAGATTGGGTCTTTCTCCATAACAGCCCTGCCTCCAGCTACTCTGCCAGACACCACACATGTGCCCATACCAGACCGGCTCAATTTTATTATTTTCTGTGAGTGATTTCTACCACTGTGCAGGTAGCTGTTCTTTCTGGTCATCTTCCTCCTATTTTTCTTATAACACTTTTAGTGAGGTCCATTTAGCAGATTTGTAGTTATGCTGCTTCACTACCCCATATGAAATGCTTGACTTTTCCACTGCATTTGGCTGTTACTATCTGAACAGCACAAGATGGCTCTCAAAGCAGCGTTGTCAGCGATTTTACTCCAGAACAGCTATTTTACTGTTAGTTGCTTGGGGTTGGGGCAAATCACTTCTATGTAAGAGGCCAACCTTATGTTACTATTACTAATCTTCTTACTTACTTTCATACAAACCATACATGCATGAGTATATATTTGAAAGGCATCTACAACCTCTGTAATAAAATTGTGTAGGCAAATACAAGAGCAAAAAGCCATTTTCTTCTGGGTAAAACAATCAGCCATACCAGGTATGTAATCTTCAGTCTATGCATATTTGCTCTTCTGCTCGATACTTTAATTTAGACATTTGTATATAAGCAAAAAGTAAATCTACCTTTGAAACCAAGATGATAGCTTCCAAAATGTGCAGTCTGAATTTTTTTACCCTATGAGTGGAATACCAAATTCTTATTAAATATGAATACAATGCAGACAGTTATTTTCCTCCTAACCTGTGCCATTGTGTTCTTTGAAGGTAAATTGCAATTCCAAAAATCATTCAAATACACTTACTTTTTTTTGGAGACTAAAAATTGACTAGACTTTAAGTGCCTGCTCCATTGGAAAAGAAATTACAACATAGCAGTAAAACTAAAACATCTAAGTGAAATTTGTAGAGCAAATAACAAGAACAATCAAACAGCAAAATGAAGGTTCATTTCAGAAAACAAAGTTGGTCAGAAAGAAAAAAAAAAAGACTGGAAATATTTGGCAATATGTCACAAACTTCCCTCCAATCTTCCAGCTGCTGAAGTCTGAGCATGAACAAGAGTGATGAACAAAATTCTGAAAGCTCTTGTAAGTTATGAAATCTCACTGTGCATCTAAACTTTGCTGAGTCCTAAGACTTTAGCTGAACCAAGCCAAGCTGGTAGGAGACACCACGTCTTCCCAGTTACAGTTTAACACTATGCTACTGGAGCAATGCAAGAGCCAAGATCAAGATGCAGGTTCTCCCACTAATTTCAGATAACTCATCTAAAAAACTGTCATCACTTTTAAAAGAAAGACACAACAGTTCTGTTTGAAATGTCATTGTTATGGATTTATCCAAAACATAATTCTTCTGGATTACTTGTTAGTGTGGGGTTATCAAACTAAGGGTGGAATTAATATTCCAATGATTCCTTACTGAAGGTATAGTTAGTTCAATCTCCTTAACTTTAACATGACTTGAGAGTTGCAATACGTCACAAATCAGTATTTGCTCTGAATAATCTGGATAAAATTGGGCACTGGATTAAAAAATCAACAAGGTACCAAATGGGTACTGAAGGCACATATGTACTCACCAGCTGCCCTTTCTTTTTGTCTCACACACAGAGGGAACTAGCTACTGTTTTACAGATATATAGTCAGTATACACAGAAGCACAGAGCCTTGAGGGGTGGTGGTGGCTAATGCATAGGCATTGGGACTGGTAAAAACCAAACAAACACCACCAAACCAACCAAAACAGAAAGCAGGGTCAGAAGCAGAAAAAAAGAGGAAGAAGCATTAGCAGGGCAAACTGAAGGAGAGAAATTTGAGCAGAAACGATGTGTCTCATAGACAACAGAAAATAAAATGTCTGAGAAATATTTGACTAAGAATAAAACAAGGCAACACTAGAAGCCTTAGACAACAACTGTTCTTTAAAGCTAGGTTCAAGTCTTAAAGAAGTGGGTAATGATACTTGTATGTGTCAAGTGATATAGGGAAACCTGACTGGTTATAGGTTGGGAAGAGGTAAAGGGGAGAGGGTGCTTCAGGAAACCTGACTCATGGAAGACAGAGAACCTGATACTTTTACACAGGTAAAGAAAAATATCCTTGGCATAACTTCTAAGACTACTTCACATAACTTCTAAGACTACTTCAACACTTTTAAAGGCTAGTGTTGCTATGCTTATTTGAAACGTAGACAAATTTAATGTCAAACCTTCAAGGGCTATTTCTTCTCTTGAAAATGCTACAACAATATGATTTATAGTGGATATTGTTGCTATTGCTAAGTTCGGGTACAATTCTCAGAAAAATCAGAACACAAAGTTATTGTTTTCTTTATAAAATACTAGTAAGTGAAGCAAATGCTATCTGGTTAAATATCCAAAATGCCTTAAGAGATACTCCTTCCCAGAATTTCAAGTTTGTGCTACTCATCAGTCTTGCTTATCCAAAAACTACCTTATGAAATATAGGAGCAGATTACATTAAATAAAAAACAGATAAGTCAGAGGATATATTGGAGAATGGCTTAAACTTGAAGTAGATCTACGGAGTCAAGGTTACTTTGTAATTTTTTCAGAAGTATTCAACATATTTCTTTGTTTGGCATCTCTTCTTCTGTAATGTCTTCCTAGTGAATAGGCCTTCCCTTCTATGTTCTATTATCACATCGCATCATTCTTCTCCATTTTTGTTTCTCTTCACTCAAACTTTTGAAAAGTTTGATAGATTTCATGTATATCACCTTGGAAGACCATTTTTCCACATTGGATTAAATCAATATTTCTCGTTTTTTTTTTTATTTTGTTTTGTTTTGTTTGTTTGTTTTTTGTTTGTTTGTTTGTTTTTTTCTTCAGAAACTGCCATCTTTCACTGCTGCACAAAACTTTTTACTCTTAATTATGTTACATATATATTATTAATTAAGACAGCCAGATAGGTAGAAACAGGTATACACACGTAGACTTGGAAGAGCTTCCCAAATGAAAAGGTCTGTAAAAAAAGACAGCATCTATCTATACTTGTCTTCTTTGACTAATCAACAAACTCTAAGAAATATGGTAGATCTGTTGTTTTTACATAAAATACACCAAACTAAACACATACATTTAACCAATTAAGAAAAATGACAACAAAAATATTCATTAGCAATAAACGATCCTTTTTTCATTGAGTAAGCAATAGGCTATTTTTGTCATTTTGTAAATGACATTGAAATGGGATGCCTGTCATTTTGCCACTACATTTTTCTGCCTTGATTAGAAAACAGCAGCTCATTAGTTCATCTTCCTGTATATGTCCCCATCATCACTCTGAAGAATGCCAGTAGTTGAAATAGGACAATTATTTTTATGGGTTTTTTTTCTAACTCAAGTGCATTTCGCCTTTGGACTTTACACAAAATTAATTATAATTTCCCCTTCTAATCTCTAGTACATCATTAGGACTTTAAGACTGGGAATCTGTTTTCTCTAACAAATGGCTAAATGCCAAACACTAGTGGCATTTTAAAATGGAACTGACTAAATGCAACAAAATGCATTTTCCTTCCCTGGCATTTCCCCTCTGGTTTTTCCTTTTGTTTCTGAGAATGTCCTCTACAATGACTTTACTTTCATTACCTCTTTTTCTGACTAAGAAGGCAGTATTTTAATAAGAGCATAGCTTTCATGAGTGGCAGAGAAGCGTTTGGAAATAATTCAAATGGCTGGTGCACAATGTCTTTTATTATAAGAAAGTTTTATGTCATATTGTCTAACAATTACAACACATAAACTATATTTAAATCACTGATTAGGATGAGATTCAGTTAACATTTCAAAAAACTGCGAGGATCCAGATCTACAGGTCTAGAGGACCCATGTGTTTTGGATCCAGAAGTTAAAGTTCTTAAAATTGTTATTCATAAAACATTTAGACAAAAAAATTAAATCACGGCTTTTAATCCTCTCCAGAGTTTTCACCAAAAAACTGTCAGGGCTCCTAGAAGCTCTTTCTTGGCATATTTACAGGAATCACATTTTCAGGAATTTATATCGTAAACCACCCTCTCCCAGGAAGCACAGACAGGCTGCTCTCCCATGTATAATGTTTCAGATGCATCATCCAACAGGTATTCTTGGCAGATGGACAACATCCACTCTGTTGTCAAAGGAGAAGGATGCTCCTCAACTGAGCAAAAGAAACAATATTTACCTCTTTAAAACATTTCAACAGACAACTTGTTACTCACATTTTTCATTTTTTAGCCATGTCGTCATTCTTCTTGAATGATTTTTTGATGCCCTTTTAGGCCCTAATGCTTCCTGACCTTAAATCAGTAGAGACAAGGTATTAATACAGAAGTCTGTTGTGTAGTTCTCCCAGTACTAAGTTGTACACTGTCGTACAGGTTTTCTAAATATCTGTAAAGATTTCAGACAGATTCCATCTACCATTGTTATTTTTCCTCATTTTCACTCACATTCCAGATACCTTTTATTAAGCTTCAAATACCTATACTATTTTAAAAAAGGAACTTACTGACTTAAAAGACCAGAGTTTTATGTCATATTGAGTCAGAAAATACTAGGTCACAGGTTCAGACAGGGATTTTGAAGTTATTCTCAAGTGTAATTTTACAGATAGCTAAAGGTTCACAAGCCATCAGGAAATACCCTTCAGATCTCTCAAAATGCAGTATGATAGTAACCAGGCTCAGGTCAGCAGGTTGAAGATGCTGCTTAACACTGTCATTTATAGTACCTACTCACAGTGGACACTTCTGACTATGTAAGTATTAATTGTCTCTGACTACTCCTCTGCATGAAAGAAAACAAGATACTATGGTATTCCAGCCCAGACACATTCTTGCCCTTGGCTGGGTAACAACCATTTTCTTGAAATCAAATTTCGATCAAAACAGGATGCAAGACCAAGAAATAAAATGAGCAAATAGCATGTAGACTTCACAATATGACATTCTCCTTTATGATTCCAGTTGCTTAAATGCCTGGCAAAAATGCTTCTTACTCTAGCCTACTGCATGCATCAAGTATTATATTAAGCATTCTACTGCTTTGCCATACATAGGCATGGCAGGCTTCTCCATTGCTAACAGTTAAACTCTTTTTTCCCTTCAAGAAACAATCCTAAATCCTAGGCTTCCTTACATTGCCTGCTCGAGACAGTCTGGCAGCCTCCTAGCAGGAGGCATAAAATAATAAAAATAATAAAAATAAATTGCATAAATATGCATAAAAACAATTCAAAACAGCATATTTCATTGCATAAAATATATTCTAACCCCCATGAGCCAGTTCTGGCACCCTGGCTAGAAAGTAACTTCTTCCATTCTCCTCTGTCATATTTTTGCTGCTTTCCTCCAAACGAACTCCACTGTTATAAAATGTAGCATAATTGATCCTTACATAGAGTGCAATAGTACTGTGTGTAGGGTTACAGAAAATAAGAGTTTCACAAAGGACAACAAAGTAAGGAATAATATAATCATCAATATAGTAAGAGATTTCTTTAGAGGTTCGATTTCACTAAATAATCCTCTATGAGTGTTTTAAAAAGAAATTGAAACTATATTTTGTATTTGTCATTGACAAAGAGATAAAATTTGACTTGCTTTCTATATTAATGACTTTTGCTGACATTGCTGTCTAGATTAGTATTAAAATCTGTCCTTTGATAGAAGTTTGATTCCTATTTTATGTATTCTACCAGTTTAACATACACAAACATCTCTTCTTGCAAGTACATGACTAATTAAGCAGAAATACATGGATTTCAGTATATTATGTAATTAACTGTGCAAGTTTCTAGTAATGATCAATAAGCAATTTGAGTAGTCATTCATCTGGTGTATAAAATACAGTAAATATAAATATGATTTCAAGTCCTTTTTCTATGCATACACTCTTGCAAGCAAACAGAGAGGTTCTGCCTTTCAGTAACATTGTCTTCAGACTTCCACTGCTTAATATGCCTACTAAAAAACATGACTGACAGTACAACAATTACTAGAAAGAAGCCAAGGTCAAAAAATCTGTAGATCTTCCTTCCCCATTCCTCTTCTCTTTCCTTCCTGTCATGTAATGAACTACTATTTATTTTCAGTCTTGAATTACCAAAGTAAAAGCATCCACAAAACATGAGTCTGCATTCCCTTTGCATAGCAGGCTTTGCCTCTCAGAAGAAGAGGAGGACTCAATGATTCTTGTGGATCCTTTCCAACTCAGGACAGTCTATGACTCTATGGAAGAGAAAGACAATGTAATGTTGGTAAAAGTCCAGTTGCTAATTGATTCTAAAAACCTATTCATAAAATTAAGGAACAGCTTTTAAAAATCTGAACTAAAATAAATGAAACAGCTCCAGAGAGCAAAAATTCAAACTAGGCACCTTTCTGTGTGTCCTGGTTTTGTTAAAAACAAGACCAATTCTCTTTTAGTGATTTTTATTTTAGCTAAGTTCTTCTAGGTGGCTGTACTTTTCTGAGTTTTAGCCTGCATATTTTTTCCTAGGATGCTTTACTTGGTGCTGATAAGAAGACCAACAGAATGCTGAAGAAGCTCATGTTTACATTTATTACTATGGTAGCCAAGAAAGACTGATAAGTTTTCCCATGTTCCATCGTGAGAGGGCCGTGTTGGAGTAGAGGTGGATGGAACAGGTGACTAAAACTGACCAACTGAAGTATTTCATGCCATAATCATCATAACCCCTATATAAGAGGGTGATCAGGAGGGTCACTCTCTCTTCAACCGTGGCTGGCACCTAGAGAGGACCCTGTCTGTCTGCCTGTGACCTACAGGCCTCAGCCCCTGCATGCCTGCAACCAGGTTCCAGTTTGCTCTGAAGTCCCACCCATGACTTCCGGGGGCCTGACCTGCACCTGCTGGAGCCACACCAGCTCCGCACACCCAGCTCCTGCTGCTGGAGTGATGCCAACTCCACATTGAGCATTCAAGATTGGCTTTGTATATTTTGTATATCTATTCTCTATTTATTAGTAGCATTAGTAATACCCTTTAAAATGCTCCAGCTTGAAGTCTACGTCTCTCTTCCTTTCCCTTTATCTTTCCTATCATCTTTCCAATCCAAAGAAAAGGGGTGGCGGGAAATGAGGGGATAACAGAGAGCGTCTGCTCCCCCTAAATATTATTAATTCTGGAAGAAAAGCCTAAGTCCATTTGATTAACTGTATAATTTACAAACTGTTCTGTAATCTTTATCTGGTTCTTAGCTGTGCGGAGATGTTTAGCCTTTTTTCCCCCGATTATAATTGCAGAGGTCTGGCATCTTCATTATATCTTTGGGTTCTTACTGTTACTATTATAAAAAAGAAATTCCTTTTCTTGAGAAAATAAAGAACTTGGTTAATAGCAGTCAGTCCTGAAATCTTATTCTTCTGTGCTAGCCAGTTGAAAAAAGATTAAATGCAGTTAATTCAATGAAAGAAAAACATGAGAATTCCTCAGAAATCTTTGCATCTTCTTTAGGATTATGAAGTTGACATAATCTCATTTAGTGAAAACAACTTATTTAGACTAGATTTTAAGCCCCAAAAGAAATATATAATGAACTAAAATCATCTGAAATAAGATAAGCACATCGTTATTTGATCACCGATGCCAACACCATTCAAGCAAATTCAAATTACGTGCAGTAAATTATTTAAGTGAGTCTGCTCTTCAGATATTATCTTTGAAAGAATCAAGGTAATGAAGTCTTAGATGGTCTTAAAGTCAACAAACACAGCATCCCTTTCACAGTGATATATTCTGAGACTTATTGATTAACTCTCTCACTGTGAACACTTGTGGCTCATTTTTCTACATGGTTAAATAAATTATTCAAGCAGATCAGTGCACGCGTGTGAGTACTACACACAACAGAAGTGCTTAGGCTATCAAGAAGGACAAGTATCTGTACATTTTATAAGCAGAATACAGAAGAGGTTTATTAAGAGTAACAAATTAATGGCCTGACAGTGCAGAATTGTTCCCTTCAGTGCTGTGTATTTTAGAATGTGTAATGCAACCCAATTACAAAAGTGCTAAGTAATAGGGGGATCTTTATTTCCCCTTGGGAGAATACTCCTCTTATTAAACTGACAGGAATTGCTTTTATCCCTCACATTACACCTATTTTCCCTCCTCAACTACATTCATTTTTTAATATCTGAGTCTTGAAAAGAATGGTTTTCCACTCTCTTTCAATAATTGTAATCTCTTTTTGTATTTCTCCTGTATTTGGTGCTATACTGCAAACTTAAATCCAGACATCTTTGTATGTGTCACACCAGTGACTTCATTCTTGTCACTGTGATCTGAATGATCCAGGTACCAAAAGCTGTTCTACATCTACTTTCCTTAAGAGCTTGGAGAGTGTAAACAAAATAATTTTAAAAATCTACCTTTCGTTATTAGTAGCTCTTCACTGTTTTTTGTTGTTGTTGTTCTTTAAGAGAATGAGGAAGAATGTTTGTTTGCAATTGAGTAAGTGAATCAAATATTTTCCTGTAATGGTTTCATCATCTGTAATTACTTCCATAACTCTTCAACAAGAGCAAAAGGCTTCTTGCTTTGGATATACTGATCAATGTTCTTGTTAATATTAGCTAATTGTTCCTCAAGCTTTCACTTACTTTCTAATTTCCATTATACATTTTAACTCCTAGAATATATACCCTTTTCTATGGACACTGCTGACTAGAGCTATTAAGGCAAAACACTTGAACACTTTGCTCTGTATTTTTCTATATATTATTACTTAACCACAGACTTTTTTGCCTTTCTTGCACCTGTCTCGTCCATGTAGGTATTTTGTAGATGATATAAAAACCCATTAAAAACCAAACAACCAAACAACAACAACTCAAAATCAAGCAATCTTTTCTTTGTGTAGTAAAATTTAATGTTCAGAAAGCTGGATTTGAATTTATAGCACACTATTTCTCACTGATACTTTGCTCTCTAAAACAGAGCAGAACAGGGCACGAAGCGGAAATTCAGAAATTAGTGGAGATCTTGTTGAGTAAATTTATTCTGTAACATAGGACCATCTAGGCTTAGCAGCCGTATCTCCATGAGTTGCATACATTTTTTTCAATGTTACAAATATTAACTCATGTCCAGTAGTGTGAACCCAGACAGATGCCATGTTTGTGTTTCAGGTTTGCAGGGCTGGCACACCTGAAGATTACAAGAGGCCAGTCTGTAATTGCCAGTGTAGATGGGTTAAGTCTGCACAAGGAAACTTGCATCTGTCTGCACTTGCACTATAATTTCAACTGACCAGTAGAATGTTTTTTCCCCATAGTGCATCACATACTATCCTCCTGGAGCAGATGATCAGCTCACAATGTGAAAAACTTATGTACAGCTACCATAAGAACCAACTCCTTTTATAATAATATATGCATAGGGGAATATAACTTCTGCTTTTGTGCAGCAGCAGTCATTTAAATTACCAATGCACTACCTCTTTAAACTACCCTCTTGAGCTAGATGATCCCAGTGGTCACTTCCAGCCCCAACCATTCTGTAAATCATGTTCTAATGTGAAAGAAGAAATTTTACAGATACAGTTGCCATGCAATGTCTTCTGCTCTGCTCCTAGGAACCAGTGGCACTGAAATACCTCTGGCTTCCATGGCCAGACAATCGGCCCATTTCCATGAAAAATGCAGGGCATGGCTTTCCATCTGTTTCAAAAGCAAAAGCAGATAGCTACAAACCTAAGGGACTTTACTGTTGTTTTAAGAATTTCAGGGCGCTTGTTATCTCTGGCTTAGCTTTGAAAGAGGTTGTATTTCTAAATTTAGCAGCAGGCACGATGATTATTTTCCTGGCCACTTAATTGTCCAACAGCAAGGCTGATAGATACAGATTCCCTAAACAGACAGGAGTACATGCTACTCTCATTAAGACACCTTATTTCATCAAGTCATGGTGTGCTCTCATTGTCCTTGACTGCACTAATGAAAACTGGACAATTCCTACCCACTTCCATTAACTCACATTCCACAGTGTTCAGGTTCAATGGTCCCCCAACACAAAGGATTTAATGTTGATTTTTCTCTCAGACTGCTTTTAAGTCTTGTCACTACAGGAGGCAGCCAAAAAACTTCGAGTAGCCAGACAACTTCCACTAACTTTAAAGAAGAAAGCTTAAGCAAAGATCTGACTAAAATATTGCTACAAAAATACTTCTAATAAGAATTTATATATACTTACTTCACCTTAACAACTGTTCAACAAAGCACCCAGGCATCCTAATGATGGACACATTTCCTATCTCTTCCTGTATACGCAAAATAAAAACCCAACATCCCACATTAATATGTGTGGAAACTTATACTTCTCATTCTCAAGCAATAAAATGAAGCCATATGCAGAGAACATTAACATTTTAAACTTGAAAAGAGTGCTAATGCCATTACTAATTATACCGTTACTGAAATAGTGTCTCATATTTGGACCTGCCTTGTAGAAAGAACGTTAATAAATTGTTGTATGTTTTTCAAAGACTTGAAAGAACCATTAGTAGTCTGGAAAACAGTAAAAAAAAATTATGAAATTAATTACATAAATTTGATTTTGCACTGCTCAAAACACTAACAATAGTTCTAGTTTCTAAATATTTTTCTCTAATTGGTCAGAAGTAATAGGGGTAATGTGGAAATAAGTAAAATAATACTTTTATTATGGTGAACAACAAAATATGAATCCCTTCTGTTCTTAAAAAAGATAAATTCAAAGAGAATGAGCGTAGCATTGACGTAATAATGTGCTTATGTCATGAAAGACTTAAAATAGCACAGCAAACATTTTTGTTCTTTCAAATGCTATGCTCAAATAGACCTCTAGCTACACAGGTTTCTTGCTTCTTTACTCCTCAAAAAGTAAGAAGTTTATCCTCAAACATATTTGACATAATTCACAGATTCATAGAACAGCTGAGGTTGGAAGAGATCTCTGAAGAGCATCTTGTCCAACCCCTCTGCTCAAGCAAGACCACCTAAAGCTGGTTGCCCAGGACCATGTCCAGACGTCTTTTGAATACCTCCAAGAACGGAGACTCCAAAGTCTCTCTGGGCAACCTGTGTCTGTGCTTGGTCACCCTCACAGTCAAAAAGTGTTTCCTGATGTTCAAATGGAACATCCTCTGTTTCAATTTGTACTCATTGCCTCATCCTGTCATAATTTTGTAATTGCTCATCTACATTTTTTCATAGCTTACCTGCTATGCTGTAAGCGGATGATTGTAAGACATTCTTTGTAAGTAAATAGGTTGTGAACATTACTGTTACTAATCCTAATAAAAACTTTTTTACAACAACTATCAAGGTGATCTACAAAAGAGATCAGTATTTCCCACCTTAGTAGTAAGAGAAGAGGAAATGAGCTATCCAGTCTGTCACATATGCAGCACCAGAGCAACACTTGGGCCAGAATCCAATACTAGGGAGCACCCAAGACTTTACATATACAGTCACAGACACTGTTCTAGCCAAAAATTGCTTTACAGGTGACTCAAGTCTTTGCTTACTTTTTCCTGGAGCATAAAAAGCAATTGCTTTGCGATTATGTTTTTTGATTTTTCCCCTGCTTCTAAATTGCAGTTCTGCAATTCAATGTGAAATCATGAAGTCAAACACATCATTGTTAATTAGAAGCATACTGGCACATTAACAGACTAAAGCAACTACTGATTGGCTGATATAATAATATTCCTGCAGAATTGCAATAGGAACCAAAACAAAATTAAGGTTTCATTGTGCCCAGAAACATGTAAAAAGTGGGCTGGATCCAATTTTGACCTTGAACAGGACCTCCGCCTACATCCTGTGTCACACCAAACGGTGCTCAAGAGGACACAAGCAAGTAGAGCAGCACTGGCAACACCAATTACACTCAGTACTTGCAGCTCCCAAGTACTCAAACTGACAAGGTGGAGCAGTGCAAGGGCAGTTCCCATTTCATTTTAAATAGGGATTTAAAGACATGCTTTGACTTTCTAATTCCTTATGTAACTAAATGTGAGAAACAGATGATCTAAAAATTGTTTTTCTGACTTGTGTGAAGATGGGTTTCAATTCTGACTGATCTCTTTTGCTGCAGCTGGGGAGACATTCAAAACCCAGCCCACACAAAATCCCACATATCAAACTCACCTGAGCAGTAATGTCTAAACTGAAGCCCAAGCTCTTGTATCACTTCCCTGACTAATACTGGCAAGTTAACAACGTGCAAACCCCATTCCCAAAGACTTTCTTATGCATGAAGATGGATGCTTTAAGGCTTTTTACCCTGATTGCTTGCCTTTCTGGAATACATTTTACCATTATTCAAGGATCAGAATGAGGATTAGAAAGAATATTACACAACATCTCTTATCATTGTGTTCACTGATGTGATTTCTCAGACATTAAATCAGAGAGAACATGGAAACTGGAAGATGCAAAAAAGTCATGCTTAGAATGCAGAAAATAAAATAAAAAACATTTCTTATGTGAGATAGCTATTATATATTGAAAAGATTAACCTCGTCGTAAAATCACATGATAAAAGATACATACAAATTTCCTATATTGGAACAGGACAACCTATTCAATGCTACTGGTTTCCCCAATGGTTTTGATGATTCTTGAGCTTCTCATTTCAGTATTAACATTATTTTCCACAGTCAAACCTATCCATTGTAGCATTAATCTTTAAATAAATCATTATAGAACCTGAATATTGATGGCTCATCCTAAAAAGCTGATAAAAGACGTTTGGAAAAAAAAGCCTCTTCTTTTTGGTAATTTATAATGTACCTAACTTTTTTCCCCTCTGAGGCAGTCTAAGCTTTTTTGTTTCTTTCTCCAGCTTATACAACGGGACATAAAAATTTTTGGGAAGTTTTAAAGTTTGTAGATTTGTCCTTCAATACTTATATCAAGACTGCCCTTAATAATATGGATTTAAACAACCTATGTTGCATTGCATTAAAATGTATCTTCCACATTAAATACAAATATAACATTGTTTGCACAGTATTTGTATTCTCACATAAGTATTTTTTCCTTTTCCCACATACTGAGTAAAATATTGGAGTTAAAATGAAACATTCATGAAATTTTGCAATAAATAAAGAAATCTGATTTTAAATCCCTCTTTCAAAAAGCAATTATTTATGTATTGTTAGTATGAAGAGTATTTATGAGTCTGGGTTTAAAAAGTTCTGTCTGGTACCTGGTATTCTTTAGAAATACACTTAGTATAGACAAACAAGACATGCAGAGAAGTTACTGGACACCACTGACACTGGCAATTGTCGCCTGCACTGTGTGTGAAGTCCCTTTGGCGTTTTAACTGTGGGCCAAATTGTCTCAGAACATCATGCACTTGCTATAGACTAAATCACAATTATTGCAAAGTGAAGGCAATTACTGCATAGCAGCTGAGGCTTGGTAACATATGGCCCTGAAGCAACTTCTCTGTGTAACTGAACCCTAAGTGATATTGAAAATCCATGTGGTTTATGCTCCTTAAGGGCTTTGAAATTAGAATTATGTTGCCTAGTAAAAAGTAGGTGCTTCTGAAATTTGTAACTTTCAGTAATATTGATGTTTGCTATTTAATTTTATTTTGTTTTTCCCTTTTTTCTTTCATCCCCTCCCTCACTGTTGATTTTTCCTACTCATAGAAGCATAATTTAAAAAATGTTCTTTGCCACTTCTATGGAATTTTTATTTATTTTATTCTTACACAGCTTTGTCAAAATTTTGAGGATTTTTTTGGTGTGAAAATAAACTGAAAAAATACTTGATAAAATAATACAAAACCTAGATTAAACTTTCATCATGATTTGAGAGTGGAGGGTGACTAGTAATCTAGTCAGCATGTTAAGAATTCAGTATATCTGTTAAGGATTGTTTCATCTGTCAGCCCTGAAAACTAAGCATGAGATCTCACAATGTATCTCATGATGGCTTCTTTCTTATTCATGCCTTATCAGCCCCAGTGACAGGAGAAGACTTGGATCTATTTCCATCTGCTTGATGGTGGGTTCACTATTTTTCATTCTGTTTCTTTTTCTTTTTTTTTGTCGCTCAAATATAGTCGTACCACTCATTGGATGGTTATGAGGTTCACAAGTGTGAAAACATAATATTCACAGAATGATTCTGTGTTACTGATGGAAATATTCTATAGAAGAGATGTCCACAGGAAAAAGAGGGGTGTCATTTCTTCATTTCTTTTAAAGTACTCATTCTCAAGGCCTATTGTTTTTTTGTTGTTATTTGTGGATTTGTTTGTTTGGTCTTGTTTCTTTGGTGGTTTTGGTTTGGTTTGTGTGTGTGCTTGTTTGTTGTTGTGTTTTTTTTGTGGTATGTTTTTTGTTAACTTTTACATTCATAAGAAAGCCTGCTAGTTGGAAAAGATGCTTTTACAGAAGGGTTTTAACAGGGTATTGTTTATTTTCTTTTTATTTTCCCAGCCTTTATTTCAATGCATACAATTGAACTGAATAGGAAACCATTCCTATTTTATGTGGAAATTAATTCTACCACTTGTCTCTTCCAAGAAGGTACTCCCTCTTGAGCACAAGGTCTCCATCCTTTTGACAGAAAGTTATAGGGTACCCAACATATATAACATCTGATTACTTCCTATTTGGCGATAACTGAAATGGCCAGCTGAGAAATACACACTGTAATGACACATTCAGCTCCAATTTCATAAGGTCTTCATGTCTTAGTAAAGTACATTATTAGGCAATGAAGATAAAAAAGGCATGAAAAATCCATTATCAGATATAGGTACAGAGATTCTCAAAAGACTGAAATCTTAGAAAAGATATCATGGAAATTTGTGTTCCAAATATTCACACATGAAATTCAAGAGGTATTCTGGATCTCTCCAAAATGCCTATGATGTGATATATTATCATCATTTCTGACTACAGACTCTGTCTACTCTCCTGTTACGACCTTGCAAATCTCCCTCCCCTTCCACACGGTTTCTCTGAGAATCCCAGCTGGCTTTCCCTGACTCATAACAGGGTAAATTATGTTTGCTTGCTTTATCTCATCAAATAGAAGTGAGGTGCTGAAACTTAGTAAATAAGGTACACAGAGAACCACTTGAATTCAGTTATAAAAGGTCAGCAATGATTTTGAAAGCCAAACATGGAGGAACAAACAGCTGATTACTTTCTAGCTGGCATTTTTAAGCCTCATGCAGATATTGCATGCAGCACAAGAGGTAGATCTCGAACAAGGTTATTCTATTTACACAAATAAATAATAATTTAAAAAAATCTCCAAATAATGAATGGTTTGGAAAAAGCTAATGGCTTCAGAAAAGATCCTGATGGACGGCTCTTGGTGTGGAAGTGGAGATAACCATCTTGCGCAGTGTTAGTGCTATGCTGTCTACACACTGATTTCGCTAATTACTGACCGATTCCTGTTAGTTTCTACATGTGCTGTGTGGAAACACAGTGAAATGCATAGAAAATGTGTAAACACAGAGAAATCCTGACCAGGATATGTCTGTTTGGCCAGACAAATCATCTTACTTTCAGGTCACTTTGTCCTACTTTTGTATCAAAGTTTTCATATCAACAGCTGCTTTATTACACATGCTAATAATATCCTTAAAAATCCTATATATCAGCAAAATGTTTCACTGTAGTTGCATCTATCAGCAAATTGAGAAATTAATAGTTTACAGCGTGGCAGGAAAGTGTATTTGCTGGCTGGCCCATGCTCAGCCATAGGTCTGTGTTAGCCTGAGTAGGCCTATGCCTGCATTCAGCAGTGTTAGCAGCTGGCAAATAACAGTCTACATACTGCACAACTCTCAGACATAGTTTGTAGACATATTTCTGTGTTTTAACATCTGTACTTTCAGCTGGCTACTGAAAAAGATGGATTCTGCATTTAAAGATGTCTCTCTCAAATTTCACTGTTATACTGGTAGATGGCCCAACTGAGAGTACAACAGCAAGATGCTATTTGTAGAACAGAATTTTTTTTTAACAGATTTTAAGTGTCAATTATTAAACAGGAAAGCTTTGTAAGAGCCCACATGTGAAATGATTAGAGTGTATACCACTAATTAGTCTAATGGCACCCACTGTTAAATATTTATAACCATTAAGGCTAAACCATCAACAGCAATATGATTGAGATTCCTGCAATTCAGAGTCTAGAGATGAGGAACATTTTCCGTCAAAATTAGGTACTCGAGGGATGTGGATGGAAATAAAGTAGGTAAAAAAGAAGTGAAAACTGACGACTAGGAAGGCTCAAAGAAAAATTTCACTTTGTATTCTGGTATTGCCTGTAAGAAGATGAAGCCAGCAAGCCATTTTTAAGAGCAGTTGTAAGTTTAGACACCTTGTAAAGAGAAAAAAAAAATCAAGTAAAAGGGTCAAGAGTGAATAGTACTTTATCGTCACATATATGCTAATTCAAGAGACCACCTTTGCCTGAAAAACCCTCAAACAAATATACAGACTTAGATGTGAATTTAGATTTCATTGTGACTTCAGAGGCAATGAGGTAAAAAATGGTATACATCAACCTAAATTTTTGAAAATGAAAAAAATGAAGTGGTGTCGTCATGAGTATTACATATCAATGTCACTTAATACCAAACATATTCAACTGGTGTAAGATTGATTAATCAGATGCTGCTGGTATAAACACATTTTGGATAGTAAATTCTATCCTCATTCATTGAATATAAAATCAGAGGTTTCTTGATCAATGGTTTGCAAAGTTAACCCCCCCTAAGAATACAAGTCTTTGCTGATGCATTTTGTTAGGCTAATGCCAGTAAGGAAATTATACAGAGTATACCACCTTTATATGTAAACAAATCCTGGTGGCATTGCCAGTATCTGAGTTCAGATCACACAGAGCCTTCTGTGTTTCAGCTTGTGCCCATTACTTCTTGTCACTGAGCACCACTAATAAGAGCTTGGCTCCATCTTTACACTCGCACTCTCACCATATCCATCAAAATTTGCAGATGCTTTATAACCGGACTCAGTGCATTTAACTGGCCTCAGTGCATCATACCACAAAAAGAAAATATTCTGTATCTTTCTTTATGACACAACATGCACTAATGTTGACCACCTACAATAAATAAGATCACAACTACTTTTAATATATCCCAAGACGATGACTACACAAAGTCACAGACAAAAAAAAAATCTGACTGCTTAATGGCAATTTTTATTTCAGTGTTAAACAAAAAAAAATAAAATGCAATTTATAGCCATCACATTTTTTGCTTTAGTGTATTTTATGTGCCCACTTCTCCCTTTTTATGACTATATTCTATGCAAGTAAAGGGAATGACTATTTTTCACTATGTGTCTGTTATTTAGCATTTTTATCAACTTAACTAACACTGACAAATTTTAAAAATCAGCCACATAACTTCTTTGTAAGAGCTATGCTCTTATGAAGCAAAGATCTTTTGCTTTAGTTTTCCTGCTTAGTTTCCCTTCTAAAATTCTCCACAGACAGTGGCATTGCAAATAAGCTCACTAATACGTGTGGCCTTCTCAAGTACTACATTTGTTCAACAGGGTTAAAAATATGTAACTCCACATGCTCATTATAATCTTCAGTTTGGAAAGGAGGCTGTCAGCCTTGTCAATTATATTACTTCACAGACTTCCCTTTTATTTTTCCTCCCATGCTTTCTAACCTTACTGATCATGAGCCATAGAAATTTTCTCTATACCCTCCCTTTGTCTTCAAATAGCCTTTTTTGAAAGAATCTCCCCTTTACTTTTTCATCAGACTTTGTAGGGCACAGGTAGTATATCTTTATTATTTCAGTGTTGCTTTCCATCTTTTATGGATTCAGTTTTCACTATGTATTATATTCTGCAGAGCTATTGTCCTCTTCACCTCCTCAGTTCATCCTTTTGTTCTGTCCCTTTTACCCATGAGCCCCTTCTCTCTACTGTGACCTTTCAAATCTCCTCAGTTTGTGCCTGTCCTTCAAGTCACACTGCTACCCTTCAAAACAATTTTGCTGACTGTAGCCCTGACCTCTGTTTGAAGATTTTATTCTAAATGAATTTTCAGACATATTCTAATTGGAGACATTCTGGAAAAAAAAAAAAAATAAAAAAATCAACTATCTATTAATCTGAGCACCTATCAAACCAGGGAAGCAATGCCATGCCATCCAGGCCCCTGATTGCTACCAAATAAGTGCTACTTTCTCAGAAGAGTTTCAATAACCAGAAGGTAAAAGTGCTGAATTTCATTGGAAAGAAATGAGGCTATCAAGTAACTTACTTAAAACATATCTATTTAACAAATGTTCCACTTTGTATGATCACTACAATCTGAGGTGAAGGTTTTAAATTACTTCTGAAAAACCTCTGCCTAACCTTACTGATGAAGAGATGGAATATATCATGGACTTACACTTCTAGCTCTACTAGCCACTACATGCAGATTAAGCAAGCTTCAGCTTTAAGCTTTAATTCCATTCAGACAATCTCAGATGTAGATAACCAATAAGCTTAACTGTATTTTATGGGATGTCATGCCACTTTTCTGGGACACAGACTTCATGCTGAACCTGTGTTCATCAAATGCTCTCAAATAAGTAACATTTCTTAAAGGCTGTCACCTATATTCTGACACTTCTTCCAATTTGCATTTCATGTTTACCATTGCAATTGGAGCTGCAAAAATTTACAGGTCAAATACTGAACAAGGAACATGCTTTGCCTCCAGTAATAGTCTGGCAGATCCTATTTCCTCCTGGTGTTATCCCACTTGCTGCAGAAATCATATTTTCAATATACAAAGTCTTATACAAGCCTCGATACTTCAGGTTTTGCTTTGACCACATTTGCTCCTTTTTTATCTTTCATGATACAAAACTGATCTAGCATCAAATAAATAAATTATAAGACATCAGGAAATAGACAAATCAAACACTTTGGAAGTTTTTGGAGAATACAAAATAGTGGTCTATCAAAAAATCTAAACAGAAATCAGATTTACTAATAACTGTTCAATTTGCTTAATCATTGATTTTACAGTAAAAGATGCCAACTCATAAATGTTCATTTCCCAAGTATACCAACAGTACATATGGCAAAGTTGTCTGAATTAGTAAGAAAAGTCAACTTTATTTTCCTTCATTAGCCTTCAGCTTTCGGATTCGCCCTCTTACTAGTTTTTATCATGTTCTTTTCAAATCCTTTTCAGGAATGTTTATGATCTGTTTCTTTGTAAGTCAGAGCCACGTGCATACCCCTGTGACTCTTGCACATTTTCAGGCACTCTTAATATTCCTAGGAAGCTACAGTCTGGTGGCACAGAAGCTGACAATAGTCGGAACCAGACTTTTGAAATTAATGAAAGCTATGCTGCTTTATGTTAGAATCATTATTCAGAGCCAGTGACTTCTCTGATACAAGAAATATCTTTAAAGCAACACCAAACAAGCACCTTCTTGTGTCCTTAGGAATTCATTTTTAGGGTATGGTTAAAAGGAAAGATAAAGTATTAATGAAGAGCTATCATATCCTTAAGTTACAATTATGTTCAAATATTTGTTTTAAGCACTGACAAAACAGTGCCATGTCATAATTGGCTCTAGAAGTTTAATGCTAAGATAGGAAGAGGCTTCGTAATAACGGTGCTAACTTCTAAAAAGCTCTGCCAGTCCCCTTTGTTAACAAAGATGAAATTTCAGTTCACAAGGAATATGATTTCAATACCCATGCAGTGCTAATCTGGTAAAAAGAGACCTATTCAACTTGATCTATTGAAACTGCAAAGTGTGTTAAAGAGTTCTAACATAGCTATTCCTTTTTAGTGAAGGAATATCTAGGAAAACGGAACCCTGCATTAAGATTTTTTTAGACATTATATGGGAATGTTTTTGTTTTCTTTCCAGATTTTATATCCTGCATCATATATTTCAGTGCAGTTAACTCAATTTCCAAAGGAAAGGGAATTGTTTCTCCTTTTTGAAAGTTTTTAGCCTGAGCTAAAAAAACCCCCATTAAATTAATATAAAATACACATCTAGCTAAATCAAACATCATTAAGGGAAACTTAGTACGGCATATTCAGGAATATCTCAGGACTATCTCAAAAATAGCTTTATAACTGTTTCACACTGTAAATGTTTTGAGAACTATCAAATCATATTAATGTTTTTAACCTGCTTAAGATGTACACAAGAAAAGTACTCTAATGTAGTCTGTGGCCAACAGGCGTGTCTCAGCTCCTTCCTTTTGAGAGCAAGATGCAGTGTGTAGGAACTCTCCCTCTTTAGAGGCAATGCTATAGACAACAACCAGGGTGCTTTATCCTCCCACATACCTTGTGTGGTGAACAGCTGATGTGTCACCTCTGTTTAGGCTGCTCAGAGCAATGGGATGGGACAGTATGTAGGATACACACTGTCCCACAGGATGGGTTATAAAACAAGATTATTACAATCTGTCTGATCTCAGCAGACATAAAGATTTAGAATGTTCTGTATTTGTAAAGCCTTACTGGTAAAAACATTGAGTTTACCCTGTCCTTGCCTTCCACTGCTGTGAATAGTGAAGGTAACACATAGAAAGTTGTTTGTAAGAAAGTGGAAGAACACTCCTTGGCTATTTACTTGCCCACAGAGGTACAGAAACTGTTATTCTTCCTTCCCAAATAAGAGGTACAGAAACAATAAGTCTCATTGAAAGACTTGGGTACCTAAATCAAGGCAGCTGAAGTCCGAAGACCAAGATCTGGTCCCTAAAGTCCACACCCAACCATTCACCATTCACCTACATTTTCCCTGGATCCAAGTGGATTTAGACATAACTGACTTATTTAGGAAGCACATTGTACTATTTTCTATCCAACAGTCTAGCAGATTTGAGAGAAACAACAGCCATGTAAAGAGTCCATAAAATTAATGGCAGAATTACTAAGACTGGGATTTAAATTACTGTCTTTTGTAGGGGAAGATAAAAGAAGATACATGAATGTGGTCTTCAACCCTTCAAGAGGTATTTCAGTATCTCGCCAAGAAAGAAAACAAACAAAACCAACCAAAACAAACAAGCAAACCCCACCACACACAAAAGAAACAAAAACAACAACAAAACCACCACCAAAACCAATATGTATATAAATCAATGTAAACATTTTAACCACCAACATAGATAACTGTATATGTTATCAATAAAATCAGAAAGTATAATTGAAGTCTAGCCTATCTCTTACTATGAACCTGTTTGTTGTAAGCCAAGCCTGTTATTTCTAGCCCAGTGAACAAACTTTTTTTATTATTTTAAAATGTGACTGATAAACTTTTAAACTGTATGCAAGTATGTAACACCTCCCTTGAAAGATGTCTGAAAGAAAAGGGAAATGATAATGCTAAAGTTTCTTGCTAGATTCAGCTAAAATCTTTTATGCGTACCAGTTACATCATTAGTTACTAACATCCTTATGAAAATTGTTAGTCATTAACCATTGATTATAATTTAAAAGGCATGAATAAATGAAACTTTAATTGAAGTCTAACACCTTAAATACCAGTGAATAATTTAATTTATTTCAACTAATAACATAAAATAAGCTATTTCTCTAGAATGTGATTACTTTTCCTTCCTTTTCTCTTACAGTCTACTCTCATTTCTAGCACTTTCAATATCCCTTAATATTCATTAGTAAAAATACTGTCAATTTGCTTGGTTTCTGATCCAGATTTTGTTCTGATTCTCTCATGCATGTTGCATTATTGCCTACAAAAGTCACTTAAATTAAATAGGATACCCTGAAGGCAGTAAGACTTGTTCATTCATGTATAACACGGTATTGACTCAGCATCTTAGAATACAGTTGTTATATATTCCTGTTTATGTGTGGGAAGGTGAGTTGTGTGTTTGTGCTGATACATACAAATGTTAAAAACATCAACGTGTTTTTATCTTCAGATGAAACATCCGTATACTTGCAGTAAACATTTAATTCAGCTATTAAAATCCTGACACCACTTTCAACTACTTCAGAAACTTATCTCTGTCAAATGACATTTTTCATACTCTATTTTACTTATTCTGAATTATTTATGTTAAATTACATCAAGAAGACATGTAGAATGAATGACAATAAGGTTCCCATGGAATGATGAGACATCTGTTGTTTTTTTACTTGATGGCATTTTTCTAACCCCAGCTTTTTAAAAATCCTGGTCCGTCTTTCTAGAATGAAGAAACAACATGGAAGTGATATCCTGGTGAAGATTATTTCACCCACAAAACCACAGATTGAGATGTGAATATATTACTCTGAGATTACAGTTCAATGAATTCAGAACAAAACTGAAAGGATTTGCCTTCTTCCTCTGTGGATTGTGGTTGAAAATGTGTGTTGGAGAAGGACTGTCCATAGCTTCTAAAGCAGAGAACACTCAATTTAAGCATCATTATTCTGTAACTTCCTCTTTTTTGTTGCTCCTTGTCATTGTGTTCCTTCAAGATTGAGTTTATTTTCAGTGACTTCTCTTGCCCATCACCTACAACTAAGTAAATCATTATCCAATCTCAGTGAAGTATGAAAACATCTTGAGGTAAACTACACTTGTCTGTTTTTAGCTTCTTTTCCTGAAGAAAATATAGATATCCTCCGGGTTACTTTCTCAGTACAAAAAGTATACATACTGTAGGCACTTGTGTGCATAATTGATGAGGTGGGAGAGAGAGAGGAACATATTCTTAGGAGAATTCATGTAATGTAATTACATTTTCTTGAGAAGTTAAATATATATATATACATATATAAAAACTACTCCAGTCTTTGTGCCCTTCTCCTTTCACTTCTCACTGGCACACATTGAAAATATAATTCTTTTTAGCCTCTTTTTGGATGTGAAAAATATTAGTACTGTATTCGAAATATATGCCAATCCTAACCCTATCCCTGACCCTAAAATACAACAAAAATTTATCCAGTTTACATAGCAAAATAGACTTGAATGCATATTTTCCTTCTTAAAGGTCATTTTCTTTTTCAGAAAGGTGCACAAGCTCAGTCCTAGACTGACTCTGTCTTCTTTGCCCCTTTCTATGGGAATTGGCTTTGCAGAATTGACTAACCACAAAATCTATAACAAATCAAGCACAGATAGCATTTTCAAAAAAGCAAACAAATATAAAATTTTCTTCTCAAACACATTAGATTCTATACTTCATGCTTAAGAACAGGTATCATCTTTTTTTCTTAAACCAAAGTCCACATTTGGTAATCTATGAACTACAAACACTTGCCATCTAAGTATCAGTGCTAGAAAGAAAAACTTTCTGATTTTTTTCATGAGTGTCATTATAGATCAGAGGATGGTACCTCACAGCAGAAACCTTGCAAATGATGCTGGAAGAATTCTTCTGTACCACAGCTACGTAGAACTTACAGCACTTTCTTTCACCATTATAAAAGCCAGTGGACAGGTAGATGTTTTGCACATTCTCCAATTGCATGGGAAATCCCAATACAAAAAAAAAAAAAATCCCAACCATCGAATCGTAGTATCTGTGCCTTCTTGGGATTACTATCCTGTTGGGTTGTGATCATTAATGTAAAAGAAGAGAAGCATGCACTTAGCTCAAGCCTGTAAGATACATATGTGAACTAGGGAGCTCCCCTTTGCAGGTGTATTGTGCAATAATCTAATCCTGGAGTGCCAATCCAAGGAGCTGCCTGCTGTTTTAGAGAGTCACAGAGATGCACCCTCAACATCACAATATCATATGATATCATACCTACTGAGCAACTCCTCTCTTGCTCGCTCACTCTCTCTTTCCACAAACAAAACACATTTAATTTCTGCTAGTAAGAAGCTTAGATTTGTTTGGAAGTTAAAACTGAGGGTAACTTTGCATGTAACAATTCGAGAAATTAGTTATGAAAGAAAGATTCAAGAAAAAAACAGAATACTTCAGAACTTGGCTGATATCAAAACATTTTTTCAAGAGACTTGTTAAAAAAATCTCTTTGTTTTCCAGTACTATAGAGATATAAAATTAACTGCTGTAGTATGAGGCACTGGAAAAAACTGTGTTCATGGAGTGCAAAATTTAAAAGATTGTGCAATTAAAGATCTGTATAATTCTTCATAACTTTCTACTGCAGTTTCCATAAAACCTGTAAACTGGATGGCAGCATACAATTATTAGGCCAGCATTTATAGCTTTACTTATCATAGCACTGTTATTTTCACACCAATATTAATGGAACCAATGCTATGTAAGCATATCTCTTAGTGAAAGAGTTAGCTCCAAGTAGGCCAACATGAATCTGCTCAGTAAGAATAACTAGTAGCTAGCATCATTTGCATGACATTCTGCGGAAGTAAAAAATTCAGTTCAGTTCCCATCGGTGTTAGTCAAAACAAGTTTTTGGAGAATGGTAAGCAAGGCAAAGATCCTTCTTGAGAAATGAAGGGTGTTTGGGTTTTTTGTTGGCGTTTTTTGGTTTGGTTTGTTTTTTTTTTTTTTTAAAAAAATAAAAGCTGTTGAAACAGAAAATGGTATGTAGGAACAGGGTGGTGGAAAGCTTGCAATTACTATTATTTCTTGATAACACTCAGAGCTTAAGTGGAGGAATGAAAACAAAAACAAACAGGAAAAAAAAAAGACAGAAAAGCACGTAACTTTGGAACCTTTAATCATAACAGGAAAGACAGTTACATCACAACATCTTTTCATGTGCCCTTTCATGTTTTTCACTATTTATATTTACCATTATCTTAAAAACAGAAGTAGGAAGTAAGAAAATTCTCATTAACTGTGAAGATAAATCCTCCCAAGCAACATTTCCAAAATGTATTCTTCTTTTAATTATTTGTCAAAATACTTATGCTGCAGTTTCTCATATTTTACAGCGAGATGCACATTTTTATCTCGATTAAAATTTTCATATCTCCACAAGCTAACTTGAATCTGCTCAGCATGGCTGGACAAACATCCCTTGTGTAGGTGCTACACCTGCCAGAGAGCCTACGTTGCCCATGACCTTCCTAGGGCTGCTCACTTCCACCAGGCTCTTGCGATTAATTGCCAGAGATGGTAGTTGGATTGCCATGGAACTGTCCTTTTTATGCCCAAGTCCTCTCTTATTTCCTTGCACACAATTTGAAATAAAACACAAAAGGATAAACAATAACAGTCATAAGTCAGCCCTGTTCTCATTAGCCTTTAAAACACAAGATGATGGTTTCCACTACTAATTATATTTCATAAACCGCTATAAAAAAAGACAAAGGAGATGTTGTTCTCACCTGACTTCAGCCATTTTCCCTTGTGAACATGATACTATGAAAGGACTATTACTATGTGATTGTTTTTGTGTACCCACATAAAGAATAAAGAGTTTTTAAGCAAACAGACAAAGACACAAGCCTAACCTGACTAGTGGTGCTCTTGTAAGGATTGTTTATCTTCATCAGAGAATGAAGTAAAGCCAACCCAGATTTAAGAACCTTTAAGTGATTATGTGTTGAGTACACATGTCCCCAAACCTAGATGCCACCAGCACACCAATACCAGAAAAATCACCATGCTGCTGAGAACTGAAACAGGCCCTACCAAAATGCCCTCACAACTTTAACAGAAAGGAAGAACAGAAGAAAGAAAACATTTTTCCTTCTTAGAGTGTGGAACAGTTCCATAGTGACTTTGCAATGCTTGTTCCAGCCTAAGGCTTTATTCATATGGATTCTGCTGGTTTTCCTCCAGTAACTATCCCAGTGATACTGATTAGTGCCAAGTCCTGCATGTGTTACAGGATCTCATAGGTCCCTCTGACTCAGGTCTGTAGCTTTTGGTTTTCAGATGAGAATTCTTACCTTTTTAACAGCGTATTTCCATTTGAAAGACAAGCTGATTTTATTTTTTTCCCTCATGTTTTGATTCACAAAATAAAACCTCTCAGAAGAGTTACTGCTTCTAAAAAAGCACAGTCGTTATATTAGGTCAGAATAATAAATACATCAGATGTAATTATTATTCCTAAACCCTACTTCAGTTTCTCCAGATGGACTGACAGAGGGTATAGCTTTTCAGGCAAACTGTACTCATCTACTTACAAGGAATTTTTTAGTATTTTTGAAAATGGATATTTTAATTCTTCAGTTAATCTTGGAGGTGGCCAAGGAATTAAAAGGCTGATCTTACCGTTTTTAATCTTCACAAGGTTTACACAGGAGTAACAACATGATTTTGAAGATCAGTTATCTTGCAAAAGAGATATTTAATGGATTTACTCTCTTACAGTGTTAATTACTTGATGGAAAATAAAGTGTGGTTTATTTTGATTGCTATTCTTTATTCATGGAATAGAAAGATTATATAACTAGATAAATGGAAGTTTTCTTTGGAAATCTTTACTATGCTACATCCAGACTTCTTGGAGCAAGTTTGCATGTTTCAGTAGTGCTCAGGGCTACAGAAGAGGCAATTGGTCCTTCCCACTGTCAATAAATGAAATAATCAACTTAAACCATTTTGCTCACATGAAGTTGTACACTGACTATATATTTTTGCCTGATCAACCCTCCAATTACAGAAGCCACCTGATCTGTTACTTTTTGTTAAACTGGAAAAAAAAAATACAGTATGTCGTATCAATGGCTCAAGGTAAAAAGACCAAAAAAGTAATCAGGTTTAATAGAAGAAGAGAGACTATGCAGGCTGTGTGACAATTCAGAAAAATGCGAATCATCAATATTTTCATGGTCATGGGTGAGAAAAGACAGTTTGTGTGCCTGAAAACATGCCTGCATTTTGCTTTCCCAATTGTATCAGCTGAATTATTTTCCCTAATAACCTTATTTCTTCTGGAACTGTGGTTAAGACAAAATGACCTACTAACCAAAAATAACCAATTCTATTAAAACCTGACTTCAAGTTACGCTTTCATAGGATTAAAAAGCTGACCCAGGGCTTCCCAACAATAATCCTTATATATTAATGTTAGCACAGTTCAGTGTACAGAGTTACCTGAAAGAAAGTCTCACAAGCAGCTATTAAGAAACAATATGAAAATATTTGATTAAAACTGAACTCTACTGAATTTTTAATTGTACTTGTACATTTTTGTAAACTTTTTTTTTTTTTTTTAAATGAAGAAAATACACCCAAAATAACAGAGAGAAAGTGAGTTTGTATGCAGTGGAAGAGATAAAGGAATGGAAATAAGCAAAAAGCATGTGTTATGAACTACGTAGATGACTTTATTACATTAATGTAGATTGCATAAGGAAAAGACAATGAACAAGAAGCATGGGTAGTGGGGGTGAGAATGGAAGCCAGTTCTTATTTCTGCCTTGAACTGAATAAGAAAATTTAAATTTTACGTTGAATTAATAAGAAATTATATAGATGCTTCTAAGACAGAATCAATGAAAACATCAGGACTGCTTATTCTACACTTGGAAGATAATAGGTAGAGATCTTAAAATATAGCTTTTTGGTTATGCAAATCTTCTACCTTCAGATGGTTTTACCTATGTAAAATATCAGGCCTGAAAACTGAACTCTTTCAAAATATATTTTTATTTCAGAAAGAAAGTATTGAAAGAATTTGAATCAAATTCAGGAAGGGAAGGAGAAAAGTAATCCTACTGTATTTATCTGAACCTGTTGAGAACTTATTGATCACATTTTTAGTTTTCAATTACACATTGCAAGATTAAAGGTAGACAGTAATTTGCTGTGGAGAAAGCTTCTCTTGAGATCTTATTTTATGGCTTGAGAGAAAATAAGAAAGAAAAGAAGAAAAATTAATCTCCTAACACAACTATGAGACCTATTCTGGACTAGATTGTGTGTATGTAAGGGAATTTCTTAAGAGTACAGAAAAACACACGTACAAATGTGCAGAAACAGCATCTGCTGTAGGTTTCTAGTTGCCCACCTCACTCATAATTTAAAGGGCATTCCTTTCTACATGAAAATTAAAAAGGGAAAGTTTCTGCTAATGAAACATCAGCAGCAGAAAGAGCAATGAAGAAAAAGTGGATGAGGCAACTCCCAAGAAAAAGGATAAAAGCAAAAATCCTAAAGGATTTGGATGCTTAGGTGCAACACACCTCTGTGTTTAGCATAGGAGAGCCTGTCATGAGTTGACTCTGTTTTAAAGAGTAAAATGCCACAGCAGAGGAGTACGCAGACAGCTCATCTCAGCTTCTTGATATAAAGGGCTTTTGTAAGTAGAACACTGTGCCTGAACTAACGATCTCTGCTCATTATCATGGCCAACTTGCTCACACAGCACACTGCTTCTGTATTTCTATCTTACTATTAGATCCAAGTCTCTGGGCTGCTTTCTGAGACAACTTGGGTGTCATTACAAACACTCTCTAAACACCTCATAATTTTTGAAAATACAGAGTTAAATGCTTAATCCTGTCACGTAAAGCCTGGAAAAAGTCAGGTACTTTCCCTCAAGACTCAGAGGCCTGAAGTATCAGATTTGGCACTTCTGTCTTCTCAGAAACCAGAAGCTTCAAGTCTGCCTTTGAAGAAAGTCCCACAGAACCGTATTCAGGAGGAAGAAGATGGAACTTTTTACTTAAACAAAACCACACAAGTTTTCTTTAAGGTGACAACCCTTCAATACAACTTTCGCACGGTAAGTTAGCTTCCATCGACATGGATTGCTCAAGAATAACATTCCGCTGTGCAATTGTGTTTATTTAAATAGAAATCAGGAAATCAAACTATTTAACTGAAACAACTGACATACTTAAAAGCAAAAAAGGTGATTCAAAACTGCAAAGGTGTGAAATCTATGTTTGCCTTTTAGAGTAGAAGTTTACATTTAAATCTAAAGAATTAAAGGTGAGCGTGTATCACTTTTCGCAAATTTTTCACTTTAATTATTCTCATTGTTTCATTTAGAAATTGTCACAGATGCCTCAAACTGTTCATTTATTTATATATTTATTTTTATCTCCACCTTGCAGAATAGTCATTTACATAAATCAACTCACTTCTGTGTAACACAATCCAGCAGCAAAATGTGTTTCTAAAGGGAAGAAAACAATTTCCAATACTTCAAACAGACTGAAAGGCTACTTATAAGAAGGCAATGAACCTTCTGAAGCAGACACCAGGATTCATCTCACCAAAACTGAACGCACATTCTTAGCATATTAATCCTGATTTTCTGGTTAATGTTTAAAAAAACAGTAGTTATAGTAGAGATATAGTTAGTAAAGGGTCCTGAGTCTGATTTTGATAATCCTGCTTAGAACAGTTCCACAAATTAGTATAGTAACTTGTCTGACAAGCATGCAATAACCTATTGTATACTATTGGCATAATTTCAAAGTGCATATGAGAATAAAGAAGACTGAAAAAAAAACCAAATACTAGCATCAACTGCTTTTACTTACCCTCCCTGATAGGGCCAATGCATACGGTCTGCAACTAAAAGCAGTAAACTGCTGATCTGCTTGGGGAAAAAAAACAGCTGCAGAAAAGAACCCACACAACCTGAAGTGGGAAGCAGAAGGAATTTATGCACCTCCTCCAGAAAATCATCTTTGTTTACTTCTTTCAGGGTAAAGCGAAAAATGGAAAAAATGGTGACATGGCCCACTTCATGAGAGGCTTTGAGGGCTGGCAATCTGACTGAAGGTGAGAATTTCTAGTAGTTCTAGGTTGTTCTCTAAGTCTTAGGAAAATAGAGAAAATAAAGAGCACATACCTTTGCTCTTTATTTCCTTCATGCTGTCGTTCAACAATCTTCAATTAGCATGTTTTCATTCAGGATTATATAGTGTTCTACTTCTTCCACACAGATACACCGCATGAGAAAATTATGCATCTAAACCAGTTCTTGATTTTCTCATTATGACTTAATATCTATTAGGAAAATGTGAATCTGTAATTTTAAAAAGCCAGAAGCCATGTATATTTGACCCTCATTTTAATTACTATTTAAAGACAGAAGTCTTTCTTCAAACTAATTAGTAATATATATTAATTGAAAGGAGCATACATTATACAAGTGTGAACTTAAAAACAGACTAAAAACATCTGTGATTTCCATGTTTACTTAAGAACAGTAGGTGTAGAAAAAATTCATCCTTTTCACATACCTAAGTATAATTCCAAAATATCTCAGGTCAATTGCTGTTTTCATGCTTCTCAAAGAATAGTGAGTCCACTCTGTGTGAGACATGAGATATCGAAGCCATCCTGGAAAAAGAAAGAAGACTATTTGCCTTTTGCCCTTTATTGAACTGAACTAAGGGCTTTTTGTTTTTTTCTTTCAGTGGGAGAATGTTAGGTATTCTGAAGCAGGAAGTGTGAAAAGAGATACCTACAACACACTACTGTACGATGTGTCATGTTTAAAGAAGGAGGGATGTTTGAAACCCACATAGCAAAATTACACAACTTTTGTTTTGTTGTGGACTTAATAAACCAATTTTTCCAGGTGGCCTTAATCACCAGATACCATTCAGTAAACGTCAGAATTAAACAACAGTTTCTCATCTATATTAAAATGGACAAGTTGAGTAAGGCACTCTTTGAAACGATACTAGCATATTTTTACTGTGTTTTTTTCATGGTTACATTTTTTTAAGTTAGCTTTTAGAAGAGTAGAAATAGGCACATTGAGTATCAGTGTGCTAAGACTGTAAAACTCACAAAGCAATAGTTCTAGTATGGCAATTGATAAATATGGATCATCACAGTATCACAGTATGTTTGGGATTGGAAGGGACCTCAAAAGATCATCTAGTCCAATCCCCCTGCTAGAGCAGGAACGCCTAGGTGAGGTCGCACAGGAACATGTCCAGGCGGGTTTTGAATGTCTCCAGAGAAGGAGACTCCACAACCTCCCTGGGCAGCCTGTTCCAGTGTCTGTCACCCTTACTGAGAAGAAGTTTTTTCTCAAATTTAAGTGGAACCTCTTGTGTTCCAGCTTGATCCCATTACCCCTTGTCCTGTCATTGTTTGCCACCGAGAAGAGCCTGGCTCCATCCTCGTGGCACTCACCCTTTATATATTTATAAACATTAATAAGGTCACCCCTCAGTCTCCTCTTCTCCAAACTAAAGAGACCTAGCTCCCTCAGCCTTCCATCATAACTGGAAAACAGCATCTGAATTTTGCTTTGAGAAATTGTTAGTAAAGCAGAAAATGGCAATGAAAAATCCTATCAATTTCTATTGAATTTTATTAATTTTACTTAGTTGCAAAACCAGAAGGGTATATATTTTTTAAAATATCAATGCAAATGTAAGGAACAGATGTAGTAGGGGAAGGCTGTGACTGGAATCATAAGGCAAAGTTGACAGGAGCAAAGGAAGGGAGTGAAAAGCAGAGTCAGGACAAGGTCAAGAATATCAATAGACAAAAGACAGTAAGAACGATTTACCACAGGCAGCGAATTCCTGTTCCAGAGTTTGGAATTTCAGAGGTGTTCCAGAGTTGCACCATTCCTCTTTTACATAAGAAACAGATTTTGGTCTCTGTGGAAAAACATGCTGCTTCTTCCTGAGATACTAATAAAGAAGGCAAAGATAGGGACTGGGAGACTGAAGAACCACCCGCTGTAGGAAAGATCAGGTTCGAGACCATTTAAGGAACCTGAAGTCCATGGGCCCTGATGAGATGCATCCATGGGTCCTGAGGGAACTGGTGGATGAAGTTGCTAAGTCAATGTGCATCTTTTTTGAGAAGTTGTGGTACACCAGTGAAGGTCCCACTGACTGGAAAAGGGGAAACATAACTCCCATTTTTAAAAAGGGAGAAAAGCGGGACCCAGGAAGCTACAGGGCAGTCAGTCTCACCTCTGTGCCCAGCAAGATCATAGAGCAGATCCTCCTGGAAACCACACTAAAGCACATGGAAAACAATGAGGTGATTGCTGACAGCCACCATGAGTTCCCCAAGGGCAAATCATTCAGTCAAGTGCTACATCAGAAAACTGGATATCATCTCACAAAGTTGATACTTAACACTGGGTAAGTAGATGATTCAAAGTTACCATAAGCATACATTAATTCATTTTTCAGGGTGCTTATTTTGAGAGGCAGAGTTTTGGTCAAGCTACTGACTCTTCACAATTACATTGGAAGACAAAGAGGGCAGTTCTTTAAGCATGCAAAATCGCTTAGTCCGGACAGTTCTCTTCTCTGACTTACCAACTTTTGTACCCCTAATTTTCAATCTAAATTCTTAGCATGTTGCTCCGACACCTCTAAAATGAGTGCAGCATTAACTTGCTTAGAAATTCTCTACTGGAGTTGCTTGCTTGCTGTTCCCTAGAGGCAAGTGTCATTCCGTCAACCCTGAAACACATTGAAGTAGGTGAAACAGATGCCATTCCCTTAGACAGACAAGCTCATGTGTGCACTCAGCCCCACAGGTGAGGCCCCACTGACAACACTCCAGGCTCCCCACTGAGTCCCTCCGCTCCTAATGCAACTCTCTGATCCCCAAGAGGGTGGGATCCACGATCCATACAAAGCTCTAGCTCCTGACTTTTGTATCAACATCAGCCTTTATTTCTCCAGGATGAAACAACAAAACCATGAATATCTGCACATTCCATAATGCAGCGTGCCCTGTGCAGTGACTCTGACAGTGAAAAATAGAGAGTGATCACCTAACTAAAGAAGATAACAGATGTAGAAAAGCCAATTAAGCTTGCCTTGGAAAATCTTCGTTTTGGCATTTCCTCCATGTTAAATGAGTTACTTTGCTATATTAATAACATTATCATAATATTTTTGCCTGATTATGTCTCTCTGTATCTTATAAGTATATCTACAAATTATTCTCCTTAATAAAAATACTCTGCTATTAGACATAAAATAGAATCCTTTCTGCTACAACACCAATACAATGATATTAAGTGAAAAAAATCTAGGCAAGCAATGAAAACTAGCGGAAGACTGAATTACACTTGTGTTGGGCTAAAGAAATCCTTCAAAAACAAAAGGGGAAAAAAACCCCAAACCTGTGGCATGACAAAAATCAAACTGCTGCTGAAACTAACATCCAGGAAAAAGACCAAAGTATACATCAAAAATTACATTTCTCAATAGTATGCCAGTCTTTAGGATCAGTGAAAACTACATAATTGACAGCTAATTTGAGACTCTTGAGGTGAGCTACCTTTGAAATCACAGAGATCACTGAATGGAAAGCTAAATCTCAATGGATGAAACAGATTTAAAATTGAATGTGATGTACCTATCTCTCCAATTACCAAGCTAAGTGTTCCAGCAACTGGTATATACAGGTGTGTGACAAGATTCTCTGTGAGACTAGTTATATTATCTTGGGCATTTTAACACAAACAAAGGAATAAAATGAAGCAATGTCCTCAAAAAGACAGTATGTATAACAGAACAGCTGATAGGACTTTTAGCAGAACCAATTGTACACTGAGTTGGTAAAATCTGGATCAGGGTTAGAAGCTATGATAAATATACAAAACTCTCCTAAGCCTAGAGTTGAAAAAGCAGTGAAAGACCATTAAGCAAGCCTGAAGTATTTTGTTATACTCCGTTGTTTTCGCATTTACATGAAATCCTAGTAATTTGGGTGGGCAAGAGATTGAATACATATGCCATTTCCCTTGATAGATAAACCTATTATCGTCTGTTTAGAGTCAGTTGCCAATGGAAATATCTGTGTTAGTGAAGTCTTCTATAATACCACTTTTGAAATAAGAAAAACTTCTTAGAGCTGACCAGATGTTATCTTTAATAAATCAAAATATTTCCTAAACTAAAGTTCTGTTGAAAGTAAACATTCTCATTATAGGAACTCCACTGAGTTACTTCCATGAACTTAATGAGACAACAGACTTTTTATTTATTACGTAACCCGAAACCTGGTTTCAATAGAAAACATCACTTGTCCTTTTGACTATTTCTTGTAAGCATAAGTTTTTCTCCATAAATATATAAAAAGCAGACACACAATTCAAGCCAATATAAAATGCCTAAATCCTATGAAGGCTAGTGAGTGTTCAATTCTGTCTGAAATTTCTATTTCATCTAGCAAACCTACCGTAAACTGTAGCAGATCTTTTTCACAGCTACTATCTGCTCCAGCTCCCTCTTACCCCCCACAAAACCTGTAATATTTTTTTCAAAAGGTAAACCCAGTATTTTCATGTATTTTGTATTAGTTAACAGTACACATTCCAAGCACACTAGCCACTGTTGAAATTACTTCATTTAAGAGAAATGTTCAGACAGAAGTAGCTACAGGGTGCAGAAACCACAGGAACAGAATAACTATTTATTTCAGGAAAACAAATACCTAGCAGATACTTGCTGTGCTACATCGAGGGAAAAAGTAGACCATGTAAGGAGATGTCTATTTTCTGCTTACAGGCTTGAGGCTACTAAAGAAATATGATCAGGACCTTGGTTTTAGTTTCAGTTATGGTTTAATCTCCCTACAGCAAAGTTGGCATAGACTGGCTCTTATTTTTAGGTGCTGGGAAATATTGCTAAGCATTCTAATAAAGTAAAGACAAGTAACTGTTTTTAAGAAATAATATTAGTTTAATTTTTTTTTTTTTACTTCTCAAGACAAGATAACTCTAATCCCCACATAATAGTGCTCTTCCCTCCCGCCCCCTCCACCCTGACACACAGAGCAGCTGCATTGGCAACTAAAAGTGCTAGCACCCAGGTGGTATGCAAGGCTTTTGGTACCAGTCCATTTCTCCAACAGGTGGACAATAACATTAATCAGGAAACAAACCAGGCTTCCACCAGGGAAGAGTCATGACCTGCCCTGTTTGAATTAGTGCTGGATACTTCCCAGCTGAGTTAGTACAGCTGAAGCCTAATTAAATCATATCCCTTGCATCTTGACTACGTTCCCCTGTGTCTAGGACAATGAATAAGCACACATCTTTTAGGGACAGATCTTAAAAAAAAAAAAAAAGCCAACCAAAATTAAAAGCCTCCTTTTAGATTAACTATCAGTCAGAGCACAAAGATTTCAAAGATTTCAGCTGTAGCTGTTGTGATTTGCCTGTCCAAAATGAACCTCTCCAAGGAGACACACTCATAACAGCAGGCTCTGTCAAAAGTTGCTATTAAGCTGCCGCTAAAGAAAGAAACAACTTCAGAGCAAGAAGCTTTTAGTTCTAGCATCCAACTTGAGGAAGTTAGAGAAAACTGCTGAAGGTCAAGGCTGTTAGAAACTTTCATAAAAATGCCAAAAAGTGGTGCTAAAGGAGAGATCATCCACTAGCCTCTTTACAAAGTGAGAAGAAATTCAGCTTTATTTAAGAAGGGCCCTTCTAAGAGCCTTCCAGGGTCCTTAGTCAAATAGTAAGGCAAAAGAAAGGTTCAGGGTTCAGGAGCAAAACCTGGATACAATTATACAAAGAACAAAAAAATAAGACTCCAAAGAAACAGATGAAGATAATCTATAGCTAAAATACATATCTGCACTTCATCTGTGCTTACCTGAGCTGGTCTATCCCAGGAAAGTCTCATGCTTGTGCACCCCCATCTTCCTCAGATTACAACTGCAAACAGTCCAAGCTGCCATTGCTCCCCACAACAGGTAAGCCCTTCCGCAAAGAATCATAGGCCACGTTGGTCATCTGGTATCAATCTTAAGACACTACAAGAAGCATAAACAGCATATGAGTAAGACACCAGTCCAGGCAAAATGCTAGACCTGCCCAGCCTGCATGAAGCATGTCGTCAGGAGTGCTTTCCAACACAGGTCATTCCCCATCTGCTTTAGCTGAGCTGACACGTAACTGACCTAAGAACTAACAAACTGTGTAGATGAGGTTTGCAAACACACCAGCAAAATGTAGCTCCTAACTAGAAAGCCATAGGTACATGGCATTCAGCAGCAAGGAAATTTGTTTTCTTACAGAGATGGTAATAGATTAAAACACTAGGACAGTGGTGATGGGGCTGGGTGGGTGTGGAAGCTGCAGAAGGAGAGACCACAGTGAAGGACGGTCAGAGCAGCAGGAGCTCATAGCACTTGTGACAGCTGGTCAATAAGTCCCGAACATCACACACACCTCATGTGCTACTTCTCTAGATACCCAAGAGGATGCCAGCAAGAAAATCCTGACAGCTCTCACAAAGGAGAGTCATGCCAGTGGGCTCCAAGAGGGGACACAGAAAGTCTCGCAGACCTGCAGGTGGGCAGGGTTTGGCATTAAGACCCCCATGTTCCCCAGCATCCTGTGAACAGAACTGCACTGGACAGGCTGCCTGGGTATGATAAGCATCTGGGCACTTCACTTCCAGAGAGGGCATGTGGAGACACATGTCCTACTGCTCAGCAGTATATGAGTGAGGACAATGAGTCACATCATCTTGGTTTTAAAAAGGAATTCCATTCCCCTCCTGAAAAGTCTTTCACTAAGATTTGCTGCGTTGCTACATGAGGTGCTGTGCTTGAGCCACAACCCTTTTCCACAGGCAAACCATGTACAACAGACCACCCTTATAAACATGTGACCAACACATGTCAGCCGAGAACTGGCAGCCGCAAAAAAATGTGCTACTCCTCAACAGTCCTGATCTCTGATAACAGCCTTTAGATTACAGCACCATCGTTGTGTATTGTAACATGGCAATATACACACATGGTCATTCACATTTTAGCCAGAGAGATGAGTGGAGAAAAGTTCACATTTTTAAAATCTGCCACAAGAATCTGCAGCCTGTGAGAAGGATTTGTGGCACTGCTCAGTGGTGTTCCCTTCACAGCTGTCACAGCAACATGCCTCACAGAAATGCCCATGTGTGCAGCACAAGTCACCCCTTTTGAGGAAATCTGAAAGGAAGATGCTGAGATGAAAATTTAGCAACAATAATGGGTAAGATGTTTGCTATGGGAAAGTATTCCTTGAGCTGACCAAAAGCAAAGGGTCATCTCTGGATCAATTCTGACATTCCCAAGACCACACATCTTACAGTTTCATCAGTGAAATTAAGTCTGTCTGAAGCTACGCAGGTACACAGCACTCAGGAAGCCCTCAGCTGGGAAGTATTCTGTTGGAAAGTGTTGTAAATGAAAGCACATTGCGGAAGACCAACACTCCCTCATCAGAGGTCTGACCTTCAGAATAAACAAAACCACTTTCTTTATGGTTTTAAAAACATACCATTTAAAATTGGTTCTGGAGAAATACTTTGTTTGGGTTAAAATATAAAGTATTTTCTTGCATCATTGCCTTTTAGTGATTTCCCACCCAACATTAAAGAGTGTCTAAATTATTTGATTTCTAAGCCAAGAGATATATAGAGTTAAAAATATAGATCTTCAGTTTTAGGCCTTCAGGGAGCTTCCACGGTTACTCTTTTTCTAGAAGTATGACTCCTCAGTCTGAGTTTTTACTTCGCAGAAGTAAAAGAAAAAAATAGTCTTTTACTAAGACAATTTATGAGTCTGCCCTTTAATGCTTTCTAAGTTCTAGTCATAGCTTGTTGTAACCTTGCTCTTCCTTATTAGTGTTTGTGTGCATACACATATTTTCAACTTGTTTTGTTATATTTAATTTACTTGTATTTGACATTTCACTGTAGAAAGTGTTAAAAAAACTAATTAAAAAGGTTCTAAAAATTCATTGTTGTCATCTGGAAAACAGTAATGCAATCTCTATTTAGAGCGCACATTCTTAATAGCAGCAGTTTCAGTACCAATAGCTTCTTTGAATTATCTATAGTGTCATGGCAACCTGGTATTTATATTGCATATAAATTCAATTATTTAATAGCTTTGAGTGTACTATCTGCAAAGCCCTATTAATAATTTTATTAAACAAAAAGTCCTTTGTCTATACATGTACATTTCCAAAATAATTCTAAATTGTGCATTACTCTTTATAATTAATAGATAAAAACTTTTTAACCCTTAGTTTAACTGTCTAACTTTGCTTTTGGTAAGTGATCTAAATAGCTGAGCTTTAAAAACAAGCTTAGCCATATTATTTGGGGACAGGTTGAGATATAGAATTTGATACTTGTGTCATGGTTTCTGAAATTTCCAACGACATCAATATTTGCCAAGGAAATGTACTTAGTAATAGTGAATCCATTGTAATCTTTGCATGTTTTTAGAGTCTCATCCATGTAGACACACAACACTGGATTACTTGATAAAATGTAGGTGGCAACATTGCTTGTTTTATTAGTGAATCAAGCACAGAACTGTTTTTATGTTTTCATCATATTATGATAGTGTCAGAACATGCCATGAGATGATGATGTTTCTGGATTAAATTCAGTGTTCTGAATAAAGTTCATGCACTGTTTCTCTGTATTCTTTAGGAAAATAATCTGTGACTAAACTGTATTCTCTAAACTTATAGCTTTACCAGCCCTTACTCTTTTTGACTCAGAGCAAGTCTCTGCACTTCCTAAACATGAACATTCCCACAACCTTCTCTGGAAGTTAACCATTCCTATTTTCCCTCACTCTGCAGAAAATATGTACTTACATGAATGATTTTGGTGTTGAATCCACAAAGCTGTGTGAAACTACTAGGGAAAAAAAATAAAAAGAGGCTGAAATAAGCAGGCACAAGGAAACAAGTAATTTCGTCTAACCTTTCCAATGTAATACATAAATACATATGTATATGTGAATCTGAAAATGCAATGAGGAACTTACGCTAGGGAAGGCTTTTTCTGAGGAGTATCTTGATCAAAAAGCACTCACTCACTTTGGCAGTACTTCTAGACCCAAATCAAACTGTAATGGAAAGAATTTAAGGAAGAAAACCTGAAATTCATCAGAATAACTCAGAATATTGCTTAAGGGATGCTGTCGCCTAAGCCACATTGTCACTGTTAAAATTTTTTGCAGCAGCTCCTAAGGCTGAAAAAAAACATGCTTTCTTCTGCATGCCTGTGTCAATACATCAGTTTAATATAAGTTGGTTTTCAGATCCACACTCCATCAATAACATTTTCAACATTATTTCCCCAAAGGAAAATGTATGCCACATGCAAGTTAAGAGTAACACTGAGATATTAAAGAAAATATAATTTCAAGTTTAGTCTCAAGTTATATTTAAAACAAGCAAGAAGCTTCTTTCTCATGTGTAGGAATTCCATGTAATTAAAATGTTTCTGAACTATGTTCAAAAAGAGAAAGTGGAATAGTATGTTTCTGAAAACATAGTTACTGAAAAGCAATTTTTAATAAGAACTTTTTCAGTTGTCTGTCTTCTCCCAGATTCGTGCATCAGACAATGAACTGAAGTCTGCTTCCTTTATGCATGGAAAATGTTACTCATGTACTACTACTCATGTGAATAATAAGGCTCACTATAATTCAGTATTGTATTGAATTAATTCTCATACAGCCATTGCTTTTATTACATTACATATTTTAATACTTATTTTTTCTAAATAATTCTAAAATGCTTCCTTCAATAATTTTGCACCCCTGACTCCCTTCCACATGAATATCTCCTGTTTTGACAAAACATTTTATATACAAACTGTGTTAGGAATAATAACCAGTATGTCAAGCTGGGTAGTTAAAACTATCCTGCATTTTTCATAGAATTGTAGAATCATTTCAGTTGGAAGAGACCCTCAGGATCATTGAGTCCAACCAGAACCTAACTGTAGCACTAAACCATGTCCCTAAGAACCTCGTCTAAATGCCTTTTAAACACCTTCAGGGATGGTGACTCCACCACTTCCCTAGGGGTTTAATACATTTGTAAAGATTAAAATATATTTGCAGGTGAGAATTTTGAAGGAAAAAAAAAAGAGTTTTAGTGGATAGTTTTAGTAGATGAACCATTTTGGATAATTCAAGTAACTCCCAAAAAATCAGTGGTTTTCAAGCAACCAGCAGGTTTAAAAAACTTCAAGGAGAATACCTTGTCCTCTCTGTAAACCATATCACCCCCTATTCGTTGCTATTTTCTTTCATATGATTAACTAAAGTTTTATTAAAAAGCCATATCCGCATGAAGTATTACTGATTGCTTTTTGTAATGCGCATTCTGATTTGTGGATGAAAGTATTGCAGATCATAATCACAAGGTTTGCTTACCCAGAAAGTTAGCACACTTCAAGGAATATTCAGGTGTGTTTCAAGGACTTTAAGCATGAAAACTGGCAGATAGGATTTGTTATGAATGTGGCTCAAAATCTCAATATTCCTTCCCTTGACTAGTACAAGAAAAGTGTTTCATGTTTTGTACCAGGCAACTACATTTGATACAAAAAGGTATTTATGCTTTGAGATGTTTTGAATCAGACTTTTCTTGTCTGACATTTCCATTTTTAAAAAAGTGAAAATTTACAAAAGTAATATTACATAGCTATTAATACATACAATCTGATTATTTAATATTGTCCCTAGTTATTAAAATGAAATATTTAAATACAGAATACACTTGCATTCCTTTGTGAAGTATTCAGGAAATTTAAGTAGATTGCAGAGAAGTAAGCACTGCTACTATAGGTAGCGTGCTTCCTGTATGCAGATTAAATCTAGATAGTTCACATTCCTATACACAGGTAAACACAGCACTAGCAAGCAAAACAAGCATTTTACTTACTAACTGTGGTTTAATGAAACATCTAAACAAAAGAATGCACATAAGCATAAGGTAAAACTCCAAATTACGAAGATGTTCATAAACACCAGATGCTCTCCTGATGTATGCGCATTAGCAGAAAAGGTACTGATGAATTTAAAAGGCTCAATGAATTAAATTAGAAATGGATACTCAGCATCAAGAGAGCTGATGTCTCAATATTCATCTTTTCTCATGCCATTCATCTTGTTGAGCTCAAACATGTAAGAAAGATAAAGTGAAAAATAAGAATGTGCCATATGGAACCAATGTCTAAAACTACAACAGTGAGAAGTTTTCTAAATCATGGTAAAAAAAATAGATTCTCGTAATACTTACAGTATAGTTTATCTGAGACCTCTGAATAATTCTGAAATGCCTTCTTCAGAAATCTTGTGCCCATCAGGAATTAGTCAAAATTACCAGCTTCCACAGTAGCACTTTTGTTTGGACAAAATCATTTTAAACACAAACTGTATTGCAAATAACATCAAACAGAAATCAGACAAAATATTGTAACCAGAAAATAAACTGTCCTCAGAAAGATCGAATACACTGGCAATTAGTTATGTCTATTACCTTTACATCCTGTTACACTGCTAATTCCATTCTCCATCTTCTTGATATCCTCTAATGAAACTACCTGCTGATCCCTGAGCCTAGGACATTTCCATCCAGCTGCAATGTAATTTTTCATCAGCTTCTCTAACCTACCAAATTCTAACTCAACCTGATCTCAGTCGTCATGGAGGTGAGCCATCCCCACCCTCACCACTTCAAGTATGGATACAGCTGCAGTGAACATGCTTCTCTGAAGAGAGCAACTGCTTCTTTAAATACAGTATCATAAGCCTACATGCAAAATTCTGGTTAGTCTTACTGTGAATAACATTCCTTTTCTCTAGACAAAGCCTGGACAAAATTCTAGAAGTACTATATTCAGGCATAAACATATACAACATCTGTATGGAACTGTAGCCCACCATGACTTTAGTGACTGCTACACTGATCCTACTCTTGAAACAAAGGTTTTCTACCAGTAACTTTCCTTTAGACACCTCCTGACAGAATCACTTCATCCTATGTGCTTTGCAGACCTATCACAAGGTACAACTGCTTTACAGACCAACAATAGCTAGAAAGATAAAGTTATATCTGAGTAGCAAACAGTACTCTGAAGAGGTCTGAATGGAGATGAATTTTAAACTGTAGGCACAGAATAAAGTAATCTTAGCACCCTTAGAATGGTTAATTCTCTTAATTAAGTCAGACATATCTGCGTCATTTATAAGTATCAGTTGAAAGGATGTGATATGCAAGATAACCTGTAAAAACATGTACACAGCTGAACGCAACATTCCTGTTTTTTTCACCCTGGGAAATACTGCAGTAAATTCACATATCTGGTCAATAGAGAAAGGTCAAGACTTTCTAAGAGCCTCTAAAAAGCAATCCAGAAGCTCTAAATAAACTGCTGAGATAAAATGGGAGCTATCAAGATACAATTAGGAAACAGCACGTTCAGGAACACTGCTAGAATTCAGGCCATTTGAATGCAGCCACATTTTCTCTCATCGTTTGATTATATTAGATCTCTATTTAAAGTGGCAATAAAATAGATACAATGACTACGTACATAAGTTAATTATGACTGCATTTTTCCAAGTTATTTGATGGAAGCTGGTAGGCCACGATTTTTATCTATAAAAAGGTACTACTCATATATGTTTTATGTTGAACAACAGTTTCCATGTGGCAAACATCAAAAAATATGTATTATAGAGAGTATATAGTAAATTTAGAGGCTTTTTCTTTGTAAATCCTTGTCTTGCAATACCAACGCAATGCACTTTTCTTGAGACTGACCCTTCTTAAACTATACATTAATTTCTCTACCATGAATGATTATACAAATGGAAAATTTCAGTAGAAAGTACTGGACATGGGAAAGGTAGGGCAAGTTACAAGATTTGACATGCAGCAGAAAATCTTTTTGAAAAGTTTAGATTTACTCAATTTAATTCTTTCTCAGTCTAAAGCAGAGGAATTATGGACTTAAGGAGAGGAATTAAGGTATACACGAACATACATACATTTGAAACAAATACTATTTTCTATTTATTAAGCCAGAGCAAATCTAAACAGCATAAAAATTCCACTGTAGGTTTACTGCTACGTAGCATTAAATGCACTTCCCTTAGCAATCACAGTCTCAGTCCTGTCTAGTATCCAAAAAGGTACCTCAGTTATCTCCCCTAGAATAGTGTTATATAAAAAAGAGAGTAAGCATAGTGCCAAATGAAAACCGTGATCTCCTCTGTGCCAAAAAAATATTTTATTTTTCTCCCCTGTATTTTTGGCTTTACATGGTTTTCTTTTACTTAGCATTCTTAGCATTTTTTTTTAACAGGTCCCAAATTCATTACTTTCTTTCAAAAAGGCAACTGTTGATTATTTTTTTGTTCAACAATTTTTTTAGAAAAAGATTGTAATTCAAGTGTAAATAAATTCCATCAGTCTATTTGATGATATCTTTTCTCCCTTGCAAGGTGAATTACATCAGGCTAACAGGATAACATGATCAGTGTGAGACTTCACAAAACAGATTTTGTGTGGTGGACCAGTAAAAGCACCAGAGATTGTCACAAGAGGTCATCAGGAGAATTACTAGGAAGTTCTCCTAATCCATGTATAGCAAACACAAAGCTCGTTATCCCATAGCCAATGAAGTCAATCTTTGAACCTTAAACAAAAGGAAACAAACAAACAAACAAATCAGAAAACTGGGTTTTTTTGTGATTTCACAAGAGACTACACCTAAATATTGTCCCATGTGTATTCAGAAAGCTCACCCATGGGAACAAGCTACCCAAAGGCAGGTGTGTAGTACCTACTGGAGGAATTGCTTTGCATGGTGGGATGTCTCACATTTCCTTGGGTAGGTGGAAGTTATACATGAAGACTCAGCAGAGCAGGTAATTCCTCCAGTTTTAAGATTATATTTGGGGATAACTGAGCATCCTCGCACCTAAGGCAGGAAGCCTGGAACCGCCTGGACAATTGCATGACTTTCCGTGGCTAAGGTTAGATGAGATCAGCCCTGCCTGAGGTGTCTGATACTTCTTAATGTGCATTCAGACATATAATATATGTCTGATCTCAGTAGAAAGCAAAACATCAGGATCCACCAGGTATGGTGGTACATTTTCAGATGAATTAGCTAAGACACACATTCAATTCTGCCTCTTTTTAGATGATATAAAACATTATTTACCAGGATGAGATGGAGGAAAGCAGTAAATCTGCTGCAGAAAGCAAAAGCACTGTTACTGTTCCTCAGCGGTTAAGCAGATTTGTCAACACAACATGCGTTGTTACCATTTTAACACTATAACTCACAGCAAATTTGAAAAGACAGCACACTATACGACACAGAGGGAAGGGGATGAAGGGTGAATATACTGTGATTGTGTTCCTGTTCCAACTGTTATTAAGCCACTGGATAAGCATCAGCACCCACAAGTCCCATTCACTTTTGAGCCATGTCCATCAAGAGCTGAGATAATTGGGTATTTGTTAGAAACAGAACAGCTTAAACAAAGCAAACTAAACCTAAAAAGCATATATATATGTATACATATATATAAAGCATTAGTTTATTAATTAAAATATCTGAGATCACATCTATTTACGAGAGAGCAGCTGAAAAAAAGATGCTTAAGTGCCATTTTGTTAAATATTGTTAAATTGTTAAATATTTTAATTGACTTGACAGTTGCTGTAGCATGGATTTGAGACAACTGTCAATTACAGTCTCCACACTCTCTTGCTAGGCCCACCAATCTTACCAAACAATCAGTCTCTTCATTAAAATATTGATTGTATTCCAGCAGTTCTAATTTAAAGTTTTATTGAAGAGGTTATAAAGATATCTCAGCATTCAGACACAAAGACACACTTCTCAAATACGACCTAACTAAAAAGAATACAAATATTTGTATGATAACATACTCTCTAATCTGCTGAAAGTCAGTACCTACATTTTTTATTATGATGCACAAGTGACGGAGCATTACTTGATGCAAACATTCCTCATTCCTGATGATTAAATTAGAGAGCATTTCAAGGCAGCAAACTGATCAAAATTTTTTCTTGCTTGACATAAATAACAAATACCTTTTGGCATGGTGGTGTGCTTGCATGCTTTGTACTTGAAATGTAATGCAATAAGAACATGTATTCTGAAGTAGAACAAAGATCTCTTTTCTTCTTCCTGAGCAGAGTTTGAAAAAAGTAAGACTAATAAATATGTGAAGATATACAAAAATAGTGATCTGATCACAACTTCTACACTTACGTCTGTACCCATTTAGATTGCCAACATGCAACAACAGAAGCTCTAGCCATTTGAAAAGCTTTTTGAAGTCCTGGTTGCAAGGTAACTTTCACAGTAGGATTTGCACATTTCTTAAAAGAATATTTTCCTGTTCTAATTTTTGTCTTAATGTTCACCAGTATGTCTATGTGTCAAGATTTCCATCCATACTATGGTCACTAAGGGCAACAGGACTGCAAGGTAGACTTTAATCATGTGTAAGCAATGCTATAGATCTGATTTTATGTATTTTTCTAATAAAATCTTACAACTTTCAGAATTCACAAAGTTACAAATCAAATGCACCAAGACAATGATTCCTAACAGAACAAAAGAGCCTTGAAAGCAGCAGAAGGCAACAGTAGGGATGAAAATATTCAGTTACCTCAGACATCTGTATTAGCCAAAGTGCTTTAATGCGGAAAACTGAAATACTCCTCCAGTTTGCAAATACATCAAATATAAAAACATTGCAGATTTAAAACATCAAGGTATGTCTTAATACCTGGCTTCCTGATAATTATTATTTTGTGTCCTACACATACCTACATACACATCTTAAATCTACAGTGGAAGAAAATGTGGCTTGTATGCATGTGCTATAGCGTATAAGTCTGCAGAAAATAAAACAGATTATTGACCCCTATCACTAACTGTTGTTACTATAAGTGAGATGTCCAGACAAAAACAAACCAACTAAGGAAACAAAAAACCCTTGTTGGAAACACAGGAAACACTTTCCTGGGATTCCCTGGACCAAAGCAAAAGACAGTGAAACTTCTACACAAAGCCAGTCTTCTTTTACACAGAAAGTAAATACACTTCCTTTTTCCATTCAAATCTGCCTCTAAAATTTACTCCATTCCATACAGCTTCTGTGCCCTGGATATTCCATTCTTCAAGTAAAGTAAGAAATAGGTAAATACTACCTGAGAGTATAGAGTAGATGTAAGAATTGGGAAAATGGGAACAGCTGCAAAACAATCAGGAGAAAAATGGACATCAGGGAAGATGAGAAGGTACTCTAACTGGAGGACATTAATTTCAAACCAAAATGCTCCTAATTGTTTCTTATACCTCTAGTTGTATAACTTTGCTTTTTATGAGTCTTAGGACCAAAGAGTGTTGATCAGATTACTGCCAGCCAAAAAAACCGGTCCTGCTGGATGTTGATCCCATCTTCTCCTTACCCATCTACCATCTCTAATTCCCTCCTTTCCAGTCCCAGTTTCAGTGAATACAAAACTTCCCCTGGGACAAGGGAAGTGTTTATCTAAAATAGCTCTGCATTTTTATTTATTTTAACAAAAGTCTTCATACTGTTTATAAAACTCAACAGATTCTGTGAAAGCACAAATTATATTCCCTCTTGTTCAAAATGATTTGACTTAAAATACGTTTTTCTGATAGCTTTCCAGCTAGCAAACTCTCTTCTCTGTTTATATTTCTAGATACAGGGACCCAAAAGGGCTTTTATTTAACAACAGCTCAATAATTACCTTTTCTAACTTCCCATCTCTGCACTATTGTTTCTGGCATATTAGTTTTCAAGGTCTCAAAGTTCATGGCAGTTTTTTTGCAAGAACAGTGATAAAGTGCTTGCATTATGAATAGTAATTTTATTCTTTACTACTCTGGCTGAATACAGTGACATACAGGCTACCTGGTTTCAATATTCCATTGCAAATTCCTTAGGGTTCTGTGTCAGCAGCAACATATTTAGCAACCTTGAAGAAACCTTTTTTTTATGTTGATGGATTTATTTATTTAAAAACTATCCTCATCAGGGCAGCCACACAACAGGCAAGGGCTCGCCAACAGGAAGATCCAATGGGACAGTAAATGTTCTAAAATTCTTAACAGCTGCTAAATCAGATTAAAAAAAACCCAGCTACCATAGTTTCAAATGCTAGCTAGAGATCGCATTTTAATGAGACAAGCACATCACAATTATTCTGCTTTGAATGCTTTTTGATCTGGGATGTAAAGATGTGAAGGATCTTGCAAACATTAACATTCTAGCTTGTTGTTGCTTAGCTGGTGTTAATTAATTGAATCTTGCTTCACTGAGCTACTGCTATCTGCTTTAAAATTGGAAGCAGGTGCTTTCTTCTTTATGCAGATGATATCTTTACGTTATAGATATACTTAATTTCTCGTTTATGTGGTTGTATGGAATTATATGATCTTGCTAAAATCTTAAGTTAAAGAAATACTTTCATTGATATAAATTCCTTATGAAAAAAGAAGCAATGTTTATTGAAGTTATTTTGTTTCAGTTAGCAAGCTACCAATTTTATGCTTAAGCCAAACTTCACAAATGAGACACTTATATTTAAACAGAAACATATTCTATACTATTCCTTTCCCCCCACCATATACTAGTGTATAATGGAAATAATATGTGCATCACCACAATCTACGTTGTTAAACTATCCAGCTAAAAATAATTTTCATTATACAGATTTAAGTTTTGTGATTCAAATACAACTTAATAGCAGATTTTTGTTTGTTTGTTTGTTTTTCCTAGTATAATGTCTAAATATATATATATATATTTGTAGTTTGAACTAGAAAATATCAGGGTTTTTATGTTAACATCCAAGCAATATAAAATGAGAAATTCTTAAACCAAATCAAATTTTAAAACTCAATCAGACCTTCTTAAAATAACATCTTTTGTAAATATACATAAATGTCTACTAAGTATCTCTTTACCTCTCTCCCCCCACATTTATTACTAAATCTAAGAATTTATACTTGTAAGATGTTTCCATAGATTTCCAGATTTTTTAAGACAGTAAACTTCTATTGGTTTTAAATTTTTGTAGAAAACTATTTGTTTTATTTCCACTATTGACAATCTAAATAAACCATATAGATTAAAAAACAACAACAACAACAACAACAACAAATAAAACAAAACAAAACAAACTAGTTCCAAACCAATTATTTCTTCTAACCACAGTTAAGTTAGTCTCAAATCTTAATATTACTATGTTAATTACAGGAAATAACTTCCCATTGAAATCAGCTACCTGAGTTTTCACTCATTACAACTCCTTAGGAACGCTTATTGTTAAATGTAGTATAATTTTTACTGTCTCTGTATTTATATCACAATTCATTATTTTTAATACCTCTGAACTCAGTGTAACTGGATGGACAATGCAGCAGATAAGAAGGAGCCACAGTTCTACAGAAGCCTTCATGACTTCTGCACTCATGCAGCAAAGTATAAAACTTGCAGCTATCTTAAATTGATAGAATTGCACAATATCTAAATATACATATTCTTTGCTCAGAAAGTGACAGCCTTTGAATACTTTATCAACAGTAACAGTGAAGATACTACTGCTCTTCCTTATACTTGATGGGTTATGCCAGTTAACGTACCTAATTTCAAATTCTGAAGCTCCAATGGCTTCCCAAATTAGCTGGTGTGGAAAAGGCATTAACTGAGTCAAGTTATTCTGTTCACTCACCTATTACAGAAAATAAAAATAAATGTTGAACTGGCTACACAGAGGAAATTCACTAGCCAAGTTTTAGCACGTTTCAGAAATGAATAAGAATATGTGTTCTCTCAGCTGTGTTATCTATGTTTAGAAGTTCTTTCATAACAATAATTATTCACTGCCTCTAGCCCACTAAAAATAAACTAAAACTACTTTCACAATATTTAAACAATCTTGACCCCACAAGAGTTGGAACTCAAACTTTTGAGCACTAAATACTTGCCCTCAAATACGAGTTCTTATTTTGAATATTGAGAATATTTTTTAAAGATCTGAATAAACACACTAAGTATGCACAGGAAATACATGAACTAGGGTTTAACTGAAACTTTGGAACTATTTCTTTAACAAACTGCATTAATAAGTATTACATATTACATATTTGTATTTTTTGTGGAATATTTCAAATTTGAACAGAAACAGATGAAAAACACAGATGTTGGATGTGTAATACTTTATATTTTAGTATAAATGCAGGCTTTACAAGAGCCAGAAAAACTGTAAACTTAGGTGCATGGTCGTTCCTTAATAAATAGGAGCTTGGAAATTCCACGGCATCTACACATAATTGTAAAAACTGCACTTCACTGAAGCAAAATTAGCATCATATTAAATTAAGTTTCTTGATTTTTTTAAACCCAGATATATTTCTTGTACTGCATGTTCACAACACTAGCTTAACCTATAATCACCAGTTTTAACACATAATAATTTTGGTTTCACTTGCCCTTCGGAAAACTTTAAATGCAAATATACTTGAATGAACAACGTATTTTTCCTGTCACATTTCATACAGAATCATTACTACTAGTAATAAAAATGTCATTATACTAATCATTAGAAAGGAATTAAAAATACAAAACTATTTCAGAGGACAGGACAAGGGAAGGATAGTTAGGAAGTTTTTGGGTCTTTGATGATGATAAGGAAGGATAATTACAGATTATTAACATACACCGATTCCCCCCCCGCCCGCCTCCAGTGAAATTCTCATAGAAATAGGTCAACTGAGATTGATTTTGCAATGGCTTTGAGCTGTTTTCCCACCAGGTACCCATCTTTTTGAAGGGCAGAAGTACAGTCTAAGTGCTAAACAAGTATTTACAGAGAGCAGAATAAAGTAGATTTTCCAGACATATATAGCTAAGCAAAAGTAATCCATCTGCCCAACTCCAGTACTGTATCTGCAGTAGCAGGTTGTGGAAGGTTGATCTCCCATCATGAATAGAGCGGAACATCCAATCTCCTAGCACAAATCTCTGCACACAGATAAATTTATTTCTATGCTGCTTTATGCTTGGAATTTTCTTAAGCTTTCAGAAATCTTGTTACATTACTTTATCCTCAGAAATTTTCTAAAAGATTTTTAGAAAATTTGTTTCCACATTATGCCAAATCAGAGAAACTATCTGACAAATGAAATGCAAGGATTAACGGAGAAGTGCAGGTAGGCCGGACGAATTAGACTGTTTGGGTCAGAATAAACAACTGCACAGACACAGGGGAAAAAACAAGAGTCTAAGAGAAATTACCTGTGGGATATAATGGATTACATGTGAGACATGCTGTAGTGAAAAACGCAAAAAACATTTCTCTGAACGTATAGCCATAAAGTCTTCAGAATGTATGAAATTATTTGCTTCTGCTTTTCTCAGCTCTATACTGCATTCCATTTTAGGCATTGCACTTCAAGACTGATACAAACAAAATGGACGGAATCCATGAAAAGCATTGGAAATCACCAGAGGTCTAGAAAATCTACAAGGTCTCTCTTATAAGATTGCACAAGCTGGAGTTATTCACAGGAAGATGCAATTGCGATAGGGAAGATAATGATACTCAAAAATATAAAAAGGCCACAGAAGAAAGGAAAATATGCTTTCAGTGTCTATGGTGAGTGGTTGAAGAACTGAGGATCTTAAGAAGATTTCAGTTAGATTATAAATGGAAAAAAAAAAAAAGAACGAGATTTCCACTTCTAATTTTAAAAACATATTTCAATTGTCTAAGAATAGAAGAGATTTATCTGGGGAAGTTACTGAGGACTTCAAGAGCAGGTTGGATTGCCACCTTTAATGTATTTCATGCATGTTATTAATGTTGCTTTGGGATCAACATAAAGACTTCGAGGCCAACACACAGTTCCATTTCCTTGTGTTTTAAGAGCTCTGTAGAAAACAGGTAACATCCCTTTGGAGATAAATTCCACTCAGCCCCCACTTCAGAATAATCTATTCCTAAGGAAGATAAACTACACACAACTGCTATTATTTTTTCCTCCAACTGGCTGAAAGAGAGCAAACAAAACATATTCCTGGTTTCTAAGCAAACAGGATAGAGTAACTTCTTTCTGTAAATTTCAACACACTGAATATTTTTAACCAGAATATGATGTAAATTACAATTTATAAAACTGAGACAGCTGTCTGAAATTATGATTAAAACTAAAATACTTGCCACAGTAATTTGTCATACTAAAATTGTCTAGTGATACAGCAGAAAGAAAAAGGCAAACAAACAGAATAAATGTTTTGAAAACCTTCAGATATGGCAGAAAGAAGGATTATAGATCAGGTTTTTGAAATTATCTTCTGGGAACACTCCAGTTACAACCTTTCTTTCACTTAGCTGCCTTACTATAGTAGCACTTAAAGGTCACATTCAAACTGAAGACAATGAATATTTTGCCTGATTAAGGACACGAGAGGATTAAAGTAATAATTAGGGTCCTAATACTTATACACTTAATCTCATTTAGACTAATCGAAGTGGCAGAATGAAAAACTTGTTCCTGCAGTATCACTGATTAGGTGCATATACAAACTAATTCTGAAAGTAAATTCAAGTATAAATGTAAAACATTAACAAAGTAACAGAGATGAGATAAAAAAATAGGCTTGAATTATCTGTGCAATGCTTGAGCTTGGAAAAATACATACTTAAGGCTACGTTAAATATTAATACGTGATTTTTTTCATTACAACTTTATAAGACCGGCTGTAAACATTAACAGTGTGTTAATAAAAAATATCTTATTACAATCTTTTTGATTTTCATTTTCAAACATTGTTGTCATATATAAATATGCTTATTGTAATATAATTTGTTGTTGATGGCTTCTTGTTGAATTTGTTGAAAATCTAAGTATCAATAAATAACTTTTTTCCAACACTAACACTAGACTACTTCAGAATTCTGTGCATTATTCATGCATTCCATTTTCTTTAAATCACATTATGTTTAGAATGTTATTATTCTTAGCTTATTTTTCATTTCATTAATAGAAAGGCACATATAATGTGAAGTTTTAGAACTTGTGCTAGAACATCTTGTTCATGTGATATAATTTTTTGTGTGTAATAGCCTCATCAGACTGAAGCACTCAAACCACTATTCTAAAGGCTATGTTATCAGCAGAAGCTGTCAAACCTGGATTTTGTTGCACTAGAGTTAGGAGGAGTTTCGCACTGGTAACTGCAGCTTACCTTCCCATAATTTTTGGTGCCAAAAATATACGCTGAGATTTCAGATGAAAGTCAGATTGACTCTTCTTGATAAAACTAAAAACATTAAACATCCGTTTCACACTAGCTGGCCTTAAATTCACTACAAAATTACAGGGGAAAAAAATCCCTGCATAGTTAATAATCTCACACATTTTTAAAGCACTTTGTTTCTCAACACTAAAGCCAAGCTTGAAGAAAACAATCTGAATAGAGGCAGGAACTTTGTTTAGAAACATTTAAATGCTGCTTTGTTTGTAGAAAGCACCTTGGGACACCGGCTGTGCTCACCTGTGGCAACAACACTTGAAGACCCAGCCTGTGGATGGATGGCTCTTGGCAACAGAGCTATACTGGAACAGTGGTAAGCCAGCCTACCCTCTGATGGGGAAGGGAAGATATAAAGGGAGAAGTACAAGTTTCAATGTGTTTGGTTTATAAACACCTTTGCTTTCCTACACCTGAGCTCTAAATTGAGGAAACCTCAGAGAGAGCTGAAAATCCTACTTGCTACTGTGAGAGGTTGAGTTTTTAATTGAAACCCTTCTATACAGTAAATCAAAAATACATGCTACTCAAATACTATCAGACTATCACCTATTCCAAACTATGGAAATTCAATTATTTTTTCCACACCTTTAGTTAAAAAAAAAAAAAAAAAAATGTTTTCCAAAATTCCATGTCAAATTTAAATGCTATACTACTATACTAATGATTGTTCTTGTCAAATAATATTTATTATATAACTTTTGATTTTTTCTCCATGTTTTGGCTTCAGAACACTTTATTATCTTTCAAAGGCCTCAGAAAATGCTTTAATTTTTATCAAACTTCTTTTATTAGATGAACTTTCTAGGAGATTTACAGAATAGACACTCTTCCAGCCCAGATCAAGGATGAGTAACAGTAATTTGGGAATAATACTGTGTTATGTGATAGATTGCGTTTCACCACCTTTATCTCTATGATTGTTTAAACTTATCCAGCAATGCCATTTGCAGTGAGCCATAACCAGTGTACTTTGCCCTAATTAATTTTGTCATACTCTTATGCACTGTTAGTTGCCATTTGAAAACTTTCAGCCTTTTGACACAGTGTGCCATAATGGATATAACCCTTAACATGTTACTTCCAGGCTGGTGAACACTCCTAACTTCAGTACTTCTTGTTGAACTTGTCAGCAAGAAGATATATTAATAATCTATGAGAATCCAACTCATCCTATGAAGTGTTAAACTAACCTGGACCATCATTTTTAAAAGATCAACAGGCCCTTTTTGACACAAGATGCAAACTACAATACACTCTCTGCATGTAGCTTGTAAAGTAAAATCTGTAGTTCATGGTACTTGGGTTATTTATGTTCAACTAGAAAATACTATGTATTCTAACAGAAATGTCAAGAAATTTGAACTTAATGTCGTTTTCAAAAATCTCTTTAAGAACAGAATGATGCTATTGCTTTGTCCTCTGGTGAAGCATAGCCTAGGGAGAATTTGTCACCTGCACAGCAGCAGAAAGCAATACTGTAATTTGGTAATGGAGTTTTTAAAAATTTTATTTAGTTGAAAAAGATTAAAGAGATAGGAAAATTATATGCAAACCCAGAATCTGCTGAAGAAAGCAACTAACTTTCAGCTCTCTCTGAAAAGAATCATGAGGTTTCAATGTGTCATTTCTCATCTATGTGTGAGTTTCTGGCTGATTCTAAATAATTCTATCTCTGCTTCACAAAACTACACATCATACAGCACAGCACAGGAAATTAATGTACCCTTTGGAAATACAGAAAAATTTAATCTTAATCTTGTATAATGCTTGCAAACCACAAGGATTTCTTTTCTCTTTAAACTCAATAAAACCAATTTCTTTCTCTGTTACTAAGAAGGAAAGCCTGGTTGAAGCCTTGCGTGTATATCTAATTGCACAGGTCTACTGTGGTTTCTTGGAGATATACAATGGATTTTGGGAAATGTGGATGAAATACAAGAATAACTGTAAGGAAATAGTGCTTGAATGTGGATTCCCCAAAGAACTGCCATATAACACCAAAGTGACGTGTTCCTGTGTGATAGGAAAGGGAAAAAAACATTAAGGAAAATAGTACATGATATGATTCTGATGGATTCATATTGGCTTTCTGGGAGATTCAAAGGCAAAGACATAGCCACAAAAATGCTAAATATGATGACATTAAAGCCTTTAATGAATACAGGTGAATAAAAACACACCCAAAGGTTTTTTAAAAGTCTTACTGAAGTAAGAAGTATATTCCAAGCAAAGAATATAGAAATCTGCCATAGTAGATATGGGTCAGTAAGTCAGAAATTTATTCAGGAGGCAAAGTTAAGCACCTTGAAAGTCAATATGCTAATGCTGAACTCAGTCTTTCCTTTAATAGTCACCTGGGGTGAAGTTCCTATCAAACTGATATGATAGGAATTGTACAGTTTCACTGAATAATGTCAGAATTTACCTACTGGAAGTTTCAAGGTATACTATTAGAAACGACATACATTAGATGCATAAACCTTGTGGTAGTAATATTATGCTTTAGGGAAGTAAGAAAGCAGGAACAAAAGACCTCTTATTGCACTTAATGTCTCTGAATATGCTGAAAAGTCAACAAATGATTAAAAAAAGTAGTTCTTCAAAAGATGATAAATTAGAAACAGTTCAACATACACAGCCAGGTGCCTAGAAGTGAGCTTAAAAGAAAAAATATCCTTAACCTAAGTAATGGTGAAACAGAGTTCATTTCATATGTGCATTTGTATTGCTGATAATAACTAATTTTTTTTTCGCCACACATAAACTCATTACCAGAGCACTCTTTGTAGCTCACAAACTGCTTAACCCTATCTTTGGGCCTGCAGGGGCAGTGCCTATAAAAGTAACTTTTAATTATTTACGACAAATGGAGCTTCAAACTCATTCCTTTTTATAGACAGCATTAAAGGCCATAATTGCATCAACTGAGTACGAGGTTTGAAAAACTCTCACAGGCTGATTTATTTCACAATAGTTGTTTTTACTGAATTCCTTTTTCTTCTCACATAGGGATCCCCTTGGGACTCTCCTCAATTGACCTTTAGACAGGCAAATACCATTTCCGAGGCAGCAGACACTGTTTTACAGTTGCTGCTAACTCTGGTAATGTCCACATTGCCCCTGTTATTCTTGTCCACATTAAGATTTTTTTTTAATGCAGCTTATGGAAGGTGTTACAAATATCACCAATGTAGCAATAGTCATAGTATGTAAAATAACGGATTCAAATATTTTGCAGAAAAAGTCTCACGAATGAAAGCAATTACATAGTCAAAGATGTCAAAACACACAGCATGAAGGCTGACAGAAGTTACCAAAAGCCACTTTGATCAGAAGTCTATAATGTAATGTTATATTACATAGTAACAGAAAAGACACAAGACAGAGAATGCTGGTACCCCAACACCAGACCAGACGAAAATAATTACATCTACCCACGTTAAGAGTTATAGGGCAAAGCAATGCATTATAAAGTAATGCACAGCCCTGGGAAAACATTGGACTGGAAATAAATCTAAAAAATCTAATTACTTGTTCTAAGCCTGTAGCACATTCTCCTAAGTAGTGAAAAATATTATAAGGACACTATCAAATTGAAAATCTTATACTATACAATTTGTCTTCATTAACACATATCTATTATTCTGCAACAAACACCTAGTCTTTTTTTTCATAATATATTTCCCTTTTGCATCTTCCAGTGCTGCAACAGTATCAGGGTTTTCAGTGTTACACTAGGGTATTTAATTTACTAGATACTTTTATATTATGTACAAGAAAAGTAAATGTTACATTTGCCAAATTTAGAACAATGAATTCAATGACAATCCACTCTACCATGGTGAATTCTTTGAATCCTATTCTTGACCTTTATTCTCACCATTTATATTATAGTAAACACTTTTTTTGGATGGGTTTTTAACAATTAGATTTTTCTTAAGCTAATAATTGCTTTAAGTAACTAATTAACATTCTGTTTTCCTACCCTCTATTTCTAGTGCTCATTCTCAGAGCTGAAGAATCTCTGAAAAAAATAGTTTTTTTCCCTTTATTCTCTCCTTATGAAACAAGAAGAATCAAACATTTACACAGAAACTATTAATTCTTATGCACCATGTGTATTTTCTGGAGTTTCACTTTAGCATGATCACAAACATTTCATTTCTATTTCATGGTGCTAGCTACATCTCCCTAAGAGCTGGGTGCTTACCCAACTTAATATGATGAAGTAGTATTATGTTTCTTCATCTGGAAGCTGACACCTTTTCCTGCCACTGAAATGTACCCTGTACATTATAAATCTCTTCAAGATCCAAATGAAGGAAAGAACAAGTATACAGGTCAAAAAGGCACACTTTGGGAAACTTGGAAAGAATGAGTAGTGTCTTAAACAAAATACGTTTACAACTGCCTCCGAGAACTACTTCATCAAATCGTCCTCCTCAGGGAAATAAGAAAAATGACTACTGCTCTGAACCCAAAAAATCATTGCATGTCCCTTTAAGAAACAGTTTTCCCAAACATTTTTTTTCTTCTTTTTTTGTTTGGTTTTATTTTTTTTTTCCGATAAAGTTCTAGGATGTCAAGAAAATATATATTTCCATTCATCAAAAGAACAATAAAACATTTTTGCAAGAACCTGCTCTTTCCTCCTCTTTAGTGTTAACGTATCCTAGAAGGCTTCAATTGAGATGCAAATTTTAACAGATTTTCATATTAACTCTGGGACAAAATTTCAAAGATAACATCCAAGGGATCTCCTATAAAACATATACCATATAGTGAAATACACATTATTTTTCTTTCAGGCAATTTTCTTCATAGTATGACTACTGCAGACCCTTGTGAATCACCTCTTTCTTTGGGGAATGGAAATATTCCTTCAACAGGTTACAATACTTAATCTAGTTGCAAGGACAACCTTAGATGCATTTTGCTCCAACTTTTCTTTAACAAATCTTGTGCTTTGTAATTTCATTATATTGCACAGGAGAGAGCTGAAGTGTTACCTGGATTAAAACTGTAAATAGAGATGTTGCAATTCCAATAGTGTCTGTTTTTACATACATATTAAGTAGTCACTCTCCCAAATATATTTTCTAAGGTCACATGTATTAACACCTGACCCTGTCAGTACTTCTTGACTTCAACAGGTCTTCAAACTGTGTAGGGATATATTTGGTAGATATTAGTAGCAGGAATGGAGTCTAATCATGCAAAACAAAGAAAAAGGTGCTTTTTCCACACTTTGCAGATGCGAAGGCACAGATACTTAAAGACAAAATTATCAAATATTAGCACTTTTATTTATTTATTTATTTAAATCTGTGAGCAATTGTTTAACTTCATCTCTGACAATTCTCTTCCTACTGTTCATGAAAGCCATCCAGTCAAATTTCACTAAGAGGACTGTATGAAAAGTTAAGCACTGTTCACCTAGGATAAGTACGGTTTGCTCAAGGTTATATGAAATCTGTTAGCAAAGGTGGCAATTTGAGACTGCTAGTTAAAATCTACTGTCTTAAGCATCAGCTCTTCTTTTATTTAAATAGCATTTTCATCCATATATACTCGTGACTACTGAGAGCTAATTGTCCTAGACTGTCCTATCCTAGGAAGGAAGCAGGAAAGTAGAATTCAAAATGCAGGCTGTGTCTTTTAATTGTAACCATGTGTGTGTTTCTTTGTGTATAACTACAGACAGGCATACATGTGCACATGCACTGCGTGTAATTATGGTGCTCTAACTCTTCATTCAAGGTATATTCAAGTCTCCTGGTTCAGTTTTGGATCATTTTGGCAATACAGAAATATGTGTGAGTATATGCAGACCTGAAGGTGTCCATTCAGAAACCCAAACTGGAGAAATCTCAGTATTTACTGCTGCAAGACTGTCTCTACATAAAGCTCTGCAGGTTACTATCTGCATTCATCTATTCACATTCATTTCTGAAAACACAGTGCTTGGCCATCTCAAAATTCTACCGAGAGACTCATCTCCACAGAACAGGAGATACCCCCAGTTAATATTCTGATCAGGTTCCAACAATAAGATTTCTATGCCAAGCAGCATATTTTGTCTTGCTCTGCATTGAGCATATCCATAACTGACTCAGACACAGTCACAATGCTACTATTTTCTAATACTAAACATCTCACAATCTGAAGTTTTCCTTATTGGGAAAATAGTGTCCTCAGAACTTGAAACTCCGCAAGTCAAAATCACAAGAAAAGAAGTTAATATTGTATTTTACTAGTTACATCCTAGGTCCTCAGTTTCACGATGCCTGATATACTGGACTGAGCTGTGAGTCAATGTTATCAAATTTAAAAGTAACCTGTGGGCATGATAGATGGTGAATACACCTTTATTTTCTTGGCACTCTTCTGGCACTAAACCAGATGAAGACATTTGCAAGTAGTGCATGGTAAATCTTTGGAAGGTCAGGCATTCTTACCACTTCCATGTTGCTCAGAATCTGCAGGTGTACGATATTTCAAACACAAATTTCTACTTGCAACACTGTATTTAATACTTCCATATACTATCTTTACCTGTTTCCTTTCCTCTCCAATGCAGACTGCTGATGTCAGATAAACACCTGGCACTCCAAATATACTTTCCAGTTTTATTCTGCAGTAAGATTACTATAGGGCAGTCACAAAGTGTAGCTGTGCAGTCTCTGTCCTGGGAACTTTTCAAGACCAAGCATATAAAGCTCTGACGAATCCAGTCTGACCTCAGAGCTGATCCAGCTGTCAGCAGCAGATTGAAGCAGAGACCTCCTGGGGTCCCTTCCCACCTGAATTATCCTGTCATCATGGCTCCACACAGTACCTGTACAGGTGTGAGTGGAGGAGCTTTAACTTCTAAATACAGGTCTGTATCATTAAGCCCCCAGTTCATTCTTGACTCTGATGTCATGGCTCCTAACATAACACAGCCAAACGGAACTATGAAATGTGTTTTCAGCTTTTATCTCCATATTTTATCAGGATTTGGTCAGTGCCAGCCTTTCTGAACTAGTACTGCCGTATAGAAGTCTATTTTAAATAGCACACCAGATTTTCTGAGACCTGGACCTGATGTGCTTTTCTTCTCCCTTATGTCTCTCATATTCCTCCTTCTTCCTATCTTTTGGGATCTTTTCCCTCAACAGCAAGAAAAACAGTGACTTTCAGTGTGCAGAGAACAGATAGCTGATATCCTACTGCCTATTTACCCCAGCCTCAGTGGCATAAAATTACTTCCCTTTTAAGAAGATTTATCCAGCAATTTGTGCCACACTTCCAGATGGGTCAGGCTTCTCACTGTAACCCATTTTTCCCTATAACCTGTTTTTCCAAGTAAACCAAGACACTTCCAGGAACAGCATGATGTATTTGTTATGGTTTTATTTTGCATAATTGCTTCCTTTTTGATCAAACCTGGAGAAAAGAGCAAACTAGTTTGTCCATGACAACTGTGAATACCATGATGTTTGGCTTCAAAGTAGGGAAGCCATAGTCCCTAGGAACAAAATGAGTAAGATCCTTAACTATATTCTCAGTTCAGTACCATGAAGTTTCCTCTCTAGCTGGAAAATCACCAACAAATTTACTCTGATAATCAAAAGCATATCTAATTTTCAAGTATATATGCTGTGTCAAGTTACTGCACCACAATTTTGCATCAAAACAATGTTCCTACTCAGGTCAAAAACTAACTTATTTTGCAAATAACCTTGAATATATATTCCCAGGTTACTGCTGTATATTAGCAAATATTTCATTAGTGCAAGTTACATGCATGAAGAGTTTACCCAGTTCTGATAATCTGGGAGACATGTATTCTTGAAGCCTCAATCTGCTGGTAGATGGTGGCATGCCATAGTTTCTTCAAAAGCAGGAAGAGAAAACAATCTCCTTCTTTATATTCTCCATATATAGGCAAAAGTATAGGAACTGTACTCAACACATGCAAGAGATAGATTTCTGCCAGTAGAGAAATTTTGTCTAAACCACTAAAAAGAAAGTTTAAAGAGATACCAGAAGCTCTATGTGGATAATCACAAACCAGTGAGGGTTACCATCTGTTCTGGCTGTTGATTTTTAACTTATGGTAGGTATTTTTTTGTTTGTTTTGTCTACCTTGCACATATATAATTACAATACCTTTTTAGGTCATTATTACTGGATGAATTGTCTCTTCTTCATATGCTTCTTTTTGCATCATGAGAAGTTTGTGTGGATTTTTTTCTGCTTTGAAAAGGTATACTTCATGGTTTTGGTGTTAGCAAAACTAGATGATAATAGAATAAATAATGAGGAAATATTGCTTTCGAGTTCAACATTCCTCATAAGGATGGATATTTATCTGAAGTGTTCTTTTTAATGTATGCAGATGTACACAGAGGTTAGAGCCGGTCAAGGCTTTTGGAAAAAGAAATATCTAAAATCAGCTTCCTGAATTCTGTTTGAGCATTGAAGTAAGTGGTCTTGTTATCAAACTGCTCTCTTTTTGCTTGATAGTTTTTTATTATTTAAAAACTCCAATCCTTTGCAATGCAGTTTTGTGTTTGCTAGTAGAATTTATGAACCTCCAGAAGCTAAAATCTGAGAATGAGTTATCTATCTTTGCATATTTTGGACTCAGTTTTGCAAATGTTTTAAATCTGATCTAGCTCTATTCTAAAAGTGTATTCCAGAAGTATTAGTTGTTGTTTTAAACATATTCACGTTACATGCAATACAAAACCAAAATCTAACAACTTATTATTTCCAAGGAATGTTATTTTTTCTCTTCATCTCTACTCACATTCTGGAGGAAACAGAGGAAGCACGTGATAGATAATCACAAAATTAAAGAAAATCCCAAATTCCAACCAGAAATCAAACATTGCTTTTTTCTGTCAATATTTTTTAAGAGGAAGAGGAGATCCTGTTCAATTAAAACAGACATCTCTGCCAAAAAACATTAATATTTCCACTTTAATATAATTATAGTAAGAAAATAACTATTTTAGCATTATTTTACATACCATTAGTTCTGCAAATACTTTTTCTCATACCTTTTAAAGAATACAACTGAAAAAAAACTTGGGAAAAAAAAAAGCTTGTTTTTCTCACAAAAGTAGGATTTTTAATTCCTTTCAAGTCTACAAGGTTGAAGTGATAATTCTTTATGCTAAATTGACATTTCTTCACTGTGCAGCGCTCATTAAAAAATGTAATGCTACTTCATTTTGCTAAACTACTATTTCTTCATTGTAACTTAGCATTGACATTTTCAAAACATTTTTGCAACACTTTCAGTAAACTAACATTTCAGATATCTTCTTAACCTGTTTTGCAGACAAAATGATTGGCATAACATTTTTGTCTCGGAGAAAACAAGCATCCTGTTTTATGACTAATAAAAATCAAATTATATACATCTTGAAAGCAGACATATAAATCTAGGTTATTTTCCCAAAAGTGTAGAGTCTAGCAACAGTGGCATTTTCTAACTTAGTTTTCCCTCTATAAATTGTATGTTTACAACAAATTAAAAGTACAGCATTCTTCAGAATGTAATTTTGTTATTGGATAATATTGGTTATACTGAGTTCTTTTGGATCTTATAGATTTTCCCATTCAAATCCATCTCCACAAAGCTGAAATATATTTTTATGCTTTATTTTGACTTATTTTTCACTGCATACTGACATTTACTTGAATTTAAAAAGAGTTGTACTTTGCTCATCATTTGAGCAAGTATTTTAACTAGCTTTGAGAAAAACAAAGTAATCAAGATATGATTGTCCACATAGGCAGTGCTTTGTTTTTGCCACAAACATAGTAGGTTAGAGACCCAAAAGACTGTTTGGCACATCCAGGGCAGGACTTGCACCTATGGATATAGTGGGAAGTGGCTGATCTGTGAGTGCCTGTAAAAACCCTGCACTTAGAGCAACAGTTCGCAAGTCAGTAAATGGCAGTAAATGGCACTTTGGATTATATATTTTTTTTTTTTTTTTTTTTTTTTTTAATTTAAAGCACCACAGGAAAAAATATCAGCTATTCACTCAAAATTCTTACAAAAATGTACATTCTGCAAGAAAAATCAGCTCAACATACAGATGGCACAGTAGCACACATGAATAATAAACTGACAGAACCCAGTAAAATGCCATCCTTTCAACGCAATCTGCAACCACCAAAGTATCTCCTTAGCTTGGGAAGGCTATTCATTATCAAAAGAGGTTCAGTTTGGATGATGTAGGAAAAAACGGAGACTAAACCAGTGGGAAATTCCCTAATGCTATTAATGGGAAGCAAATACACACTGTTAGCAGTAGACATTACTAACTGTGGTTTCAAAATAAAACAAAACAATGCTGCTAACTTAACAACCAGAGCTTGGACACAACAGATTCTCAGCTGGTGGTGCCGCTGTAGTTGAAGATTAAAAAAGAAGGAAAATAGGAGCTATAGAGACTGATTTATTGAGCACTGGGTGATTTGAATATCTTATTTTCAATTTAGGTGCTAGCAGTAGATGCCAAGTGTGTATTAAAAGATAAGGGCTAGAGTTAGAACAGAGGTTAACACTCAGGTTTAGAAAGACTGGGGTTGCACAGCCTGAGCCACTGCTAAATCCTGTCAGGTTCATAGAGTAAAGCTGACAGCTGACATCAGGAGATGAAAGTGCCTTAGTTATTTTTAGTTTAGTTTTTACTCCTCCACCTCAATGAACATTGGGTTTGGGATTGGAATCCGAGAAAGCAAGGGATGAAATTAGTGCTGTAGCTACCAAGAGCTATAGAAGAGAAATGAAAGCTGGTATAAGTAGCTCTGGGTACCCAATTTTTCATTTCCAGGCTTCAACACATTCCTGATCTTGGGTAAAGTTTAACAGTGTAACTGGAATTAGTTTGTAAGGCAATATTGCTGAAGAAATCATTATTGATTAATTTTTCCAGGACTCTAACGATAAGCAGAGTGCTACCAACAGCCTTAATTTATGAGCATCCGTCTACTTTCAGACAAAGGAATACAGTCTCCTTTCAAAATGAAGTTAAGGACAGTTCACGAAGGCAAAGAACGGCAAAACTCCAAGTGACAAGCCAGCAAAAGTCAACTACTGACAGGTGTGAACTGCTTGTACAGCTGTACGGAACACCAGTACCCAGAGCAGCTGTACCAAAAGGCACCAACAGAACTGCTTTGTCTTTCAAATTCCTGCCCACTTTTCTCATCCCATGACTGTTTAATGGCCCCAAAGGGCCATTCACACTAGTTGTGTAGCCTGGGAAGATTTATTACCATCACAACTGCTGTTCTGATTACCTCTTTGGTGAGTTGAGGGCAATTTCAGTTAATCTTAAGTAGGACTGTTCTCATCATTGTGAAGCAACTGGTCAAAATCTCAAACTGCTGGAAGATGTCTTTGGGTAAGCTCCTTTATTGCCTCTTTTTATTGCTTGCAATTCTGAGCATGAAAGAGGATGAGGTTTGAGGCCAAAATTGCAACAAGAGATTTTCTGTGAGAGCCGTTTGCCCTCTTACCTCCTTAAACACCTATTTTCTTTGCTTCCTCAGTAACTCTTCCATACAACACTGAAAGGGTCAGTAAGACACAGTAAGTGAGGATGCTGAAAGGGTACACTACAATTGTTCTGCTTTTCTAGGTCAGAAAGATAATTACAAAAGCATTCATTTTTGTGGGTACACGAGTTCTGTTTCCCCTTGGCACCTCTAAGATCTCACACATCCTAAAGGCTACATAAGTCTCAGTGGAATCGACAGCCTCCTTCTACGCATCCACTGCATTGAAACAATTAAAAATAGATAAATAAATAAATAAATAAAACCCAAACACACAAAACAAAACAAACAAAAAAAAACCAACAAAAAAAACCCACCAAGCACAAATAAATAAATGTGCTAATTCAAAATACAGCTTGTTGAGTTTGTTATTAACAGCATTATTAAGAAAGGTCATATCAGCTTTCCTGTTAAACTCTATTAAACCAAAAAATAAATACTAACAAGGAGTAGAAAGCATATCTCTACCTTGTTTTTTTGTTTGTTTTTTCAGCAATCTGAAGAAGTCATACAATCTTAACTGTGAACTGTTAAGATTAAAAAGTGCAGCCAAGGAATACGATACTGACCAGAACAGCAAAGACATGCTAAATCCAGTAGTGGCTATAAAGCACAATGTAGAATGCAATTCTCCGGGAAACTGCTAAAGTCACTGGTTGGACATGTGAGGAAAGGATCATTCTACTCTGGTTTGCTCCTTCTGTATTTGTGTATTGGACACAGTTGAAGAGGTAAAGTATTAGAAGAGATGAGTCTATAGCCTGAATCAATATACTGGTTGTTTTATTCTTAAAGCTCAAAATGTGCACCCAAGATTCATTGTAATCATGACATTTTCTGCTACATCTAGGATACTGACAAAAACGTGCAGGTGACATTAGATAATATGGAAATACAACAATTGGTAAGTCAGTGACTCTTCAGAGCACACAAATGAAATAATTTTGAAAGTCCTTGCACTCCAACAAGAATAAAGAATGAAAAAAAAATATATATATGCTGACACTTTCCTGTTGTGAAGCTCCAGATGCTGATTCTGTGATCTACAGAGGAAGGGCTGTATCAACATCCACAGACAGAGAAACTATTCTACTAGACTGAATGCAAGTTAAAACACCATAAGACCATAAGACACCACAACAGCTGAAAAGGAGAAAGGACAGGAAGAAAAAGTAAATTTCATAGCTATGGTTATAATCTGGCCCAAATAAAAAAAATATCGTAAATATGTACTGCTGAAAAGAAATGGGACAGAGCTGGTATTACTTGAAATTCTTGAATGACAAAGACTAAAATGTTAAAATACTGTTTAAAGTATGTCTAGAATGAACATGGTATAGAAAACTCACATTAAAAATATACTTGCTTTTTTCTTTTTTTTTCTTTTTTTAAAATTTTTTAATTCGTGGATAATGAAGAATCACAGACCTTGAAAACATACACAACAGAAAAATACAGACTAGAACTGTGTTACAGAACACAGAAGAAAGCTGGAGAATAAATAACCTATATTTTAACTTCCAGCCTGTAATGCAAAAGAAAAAAACACTGCTGAGGATTTCAAATGATGAGTACACTGGAAGCCTCAGGTGACTAATAACAAAACATCATTAATGCCTGTCATGAAATAGCTTTCGTTTATTATTTTTTTAAAAGAGAATTAGAGATACTATGACTATGGATTAAGAACAACTTTTAGACCAGCAGGCCTTACTCATAAGTGAGTCACTTGAGGAGCTTCCCCATTTGGAGACACTAACTTTGCCTAACTCTCACATAATGGGGATATTCTAGAGATAGAGTGTCCCAATTATGGTTTTAAGTAGCAGGCAGCATCTTTAAGGAAAATATGGGGCAATTGGTGCACCATCAACCACAAGGAAGAAAAAAATAAGTGTTAAACTACATTTAACGTGTTTTAAACAGAATAGGCCATTCTAAACAAACCCAGATTTTTTCTTTGATAAAATAACATATTTAGATTCCCCAGATAATGCTATAAAAGAACAAATGCCTTTGCAAGAAATGGATTCACTAGCATATGTTGCCTGGTGGAAAAAAAAAAAAAAAAAAAAAAAAAAAGTATTAGCACTATACAACATTGCCAGAGCCTACACTAATTTGAATTAACAACAGATTAGCAGATAAATGTCCAATGCAGTTTTCAAAAGTCATTAGTTAAATATAAATGTAAGTATGATTCCTTGGAAGTTATATTTAGGGATTAAGTTATGCAACATATCAATCATTGAGAAAGTGAAAAATTATGGATAATGAGCTCAAAAATGGTAGCATGGTAAGTGATGTGCAGGACAGGCATTATATTGAACAATTTTAAACCATTCAGAGGGAGGTAAAAAAGTGTTTTGCACTGTTGCTTGTAAAAATGTTCAGAGATGTCAGTCTGCTCGGTTCATCAAAGAAAATATAAGAGGTGACTTGACAAGCAGTATATGAGCATTTCCAAAGGGGAAAATGTGAGTCTCTACACAAAAAAGCTTGACACAACTCAGTAGTTGGAAGATGAGGCCAGACTAATCACTAGGAAAAAACTACCAAGAAAAGTCATTCATTTTCTGCCTCTCAATATCTTCAAATGAAAACTAGACATCTGTCTAAAAAAATACACTTCAATCAAACACAAACTATTCTATGCTGTGCCTGAATGTAGTCTAAAAGAACTGTTTGCAATACATAAGATCAAAATATATATTCACAGGTCAAGCTTGGTCTTATATTTTACGCACCTAGTTTCAACAACTATGTATATGTAACCCTAAACACTGTTCGTTTCATTTTCTTTGTCTTGAAATGCTTTTTCAATCATACCAATACTTGCTCTTGGAAACATTTACAAAGAGAGACCCCCTATAGTCATATTTATGTTCTTTCTAAGGTACTCATATTCTATTTCTCACTGTTAATAGCCTGAAAACTATATATAACTATTTTACACTTCAAATTACTTAATTTACCTGAGATTCCTTTTTTTCTTCTGCCAAATATGCATTCTGCAACTTTGTCATTTGTGTACAAGAATACAACTTGAAGGTTTCTTTTAACAGTTCTCTATGTAACAGATTCCTTGTTTTGTTGTTCAGTTTGATACTTCTATTGCTTTCCACCCTCAGAAAAAGTTACAGCATGTTCAAATCATTATAATTCTTTTTTCCACAACTCGCACTTCACCCTATAATTCCATTCCAAATTATACCATGTGCAAAATACATACTCAACAAAATGTGTGAATATGTTCAGCTCTGTTACAAACCAATCTAACTTCTTTGATATTTCTTTCTCAATACCAAATGTATTATGCTCAAAAATTCCTTGAGATTGTTACAACACTAGGACTTTGAACAAGGCAACAATTTTCCCTGTTCCTTACACTTGTTTTTTCAAATGTGAATGCATAAAGTCATTGCAGTCCATTCTCCTGCACAGTACTAAAGTTTGCCATGCTGGAGCTGTGGACCATCTGACTTTTGCATAGTAAATGATCTATTTATTTGAAAGCTTAACATTTTTAGGCTGGTGAACTTCAATTACTATTGTTTTTTTTTTTTTAACTTTAAGAATAGCTTTATATTTCATGCTGACACCATGTAATATATACAATAAAAGCTCAGCCATACTTCTGGTCATTCAACCATCTTTCTTCAACTGCTTTCCAGGCACTGCCACTACAGTCCAACAGTGTAACAACATGCACATCACATATCTGGGAACTGCTGCATGAAAAGACTTGCAGTCTCTGCCAATGCAATAGAAAAGTCTCATTTTTGACTGAACTATACCATTATCCAAAACAGCATTATTGAACTGTTCTTTGTTCTCCATGCCATGGCTATTAACAAAGGCATCCAGGCATGCTAGAAGCCTTCATGAGCTCAGGGTAGACTTTCAAAGCATTTAAAGCATTACTCTGCATCTGCATATCAATTAAGCAACTTAAATACAAAGTTTGGTTTGCTCACTTTTGTGTTATCCAAATGTTTCCACTTATTCAGGATAGAGTTAATCTATTCAGTGCAAGGTTTATTAAACAAACGCTGTATAAATTTAAATCCATCAAATACTTCATCACAGAGTTGGTTCTTACAAAAAAGAAAAAGTCAACTGCAAACGCAGGTTCTCAGGACCTTACTCTCATGAAATACAGCAAAGTGACAGTAAATTACAATAAAAGAAGCAGGAATGTATTTGACAACTAAATTAGAATGACTACCACAAGTACTTCCAATGCTAATAGAGGAATTTTGTGTGTTCTATGCAACAGTGACCTTCAGAAGAAAGAAATTACCAACACCTGAGCCCATGAGGCTTCACTATGGTTTACCACAGGATGAACTGTGCTTTTGTGCAGGTCACTTTTTGTTCCTCCTTTTCTTAATCCACAATAGTCTACACAATCTTTACCAGCTTGTTTCTCAGATATGTATGCCTAAATATTTAAGATTTCTGTTGTTACTGGTGTCACCATCGTACAGCTTCTGTAGTGACTGAAATGCACTAAATAAAAGGAGCAAATAATTTGTGGCTCATGATTTCACGAAACTCATACTTTCTGCTTTTCACATTCATATTAATAGTGACAATTTTTTCCTATATTTTAAATTATTAACTCCTTTGCAAAATGTATTTACTCTGTGATTTCTAATTGAAAATAAGACATTTTAAATCTTTTTGTGCTTCAGTCACAGAAGTTATGATTACACTGTCAAGCTTGTAGAAAACAAATGATAACATCGTTATATTTGTATAAGATATATAAGACTTAGTCCTGCCTCCAGGCATCTGAATGACTGAAACCAAACTGCATAAAGTAGCAAAAAGCAGGCAAAAACAGTATGATTAAAAAAAAAAAAAAAATCTTTACACTAGGAAAAAGCCAATCTTTTCCAGGATCAGAGACAATGTTACCCAGATTATAGCCACACCATGCTAGAAAATTTAGATTTGTCATAACTTAGACTATTACCTGAATTGTCCTGCCATTTAACAAACAAAAGGGTCACATGTAAATATTAAATTGGTAAAAAAACACTACAGAAAACACAATAATCACCATAGAAGAACAGCCACAAATTATGAAAACTCAAAGCCATTTTTTACATTTATAGAGACATAAGAAGCGTGCTAACTATTGCATGAGAATTTTTTTTTAATAGGAAACAGTTTCTTTGGTATATACAGTATACATATAGTCAAGCCACTAACAAAGGTTAGTATGCAGTGAACAGCTTTTTCTTAATCAGTTTTAAATATCTAATTTACTATACTGAAGACTAGAAAGTAGATTTGCCTAACTCATAATACTAAAGCTGATGTTCACAAAACCATTATAAAAATCAGTATGTTATCTTAATATCCCACAGTGGTCACAATTTTGGTGAAAGAAAGAAGATTAAAGAAGGATTTTGTACTCGCTCTCCATGTAGTTAAATCCTTAAACTAATGATTAGTCATAAAAGCTATAGTCCATTAGCTAAACACCAGAATAAGTGGCCACCATCTTGGCCATATACTCTTTGAATGGCTGATTGCTGGAGTTCAGCATTTTAAATTGATGGAAGAATACTCAGTGTTTACTAACTTTAAATGTTTATCCAACAGCATTGTTTTTAAGACTGCAAAATAACGTAAGTTTCTAGAACCTTTTTTCCTAATTCTGAAGTAAGTATTGGCAGTTGCTGTAGTGTTTCTAGTGTTTCTGGTTTGTTTTTTTTTTTTCCAATCAATGAAGTGGGAACAGATTTTGAAAAATTCCTGTGTTTGAGAGTTTTTAGAGTGGTTTGAAAGTACTGACACAACTGGAAGAAAGAAATCAAGTTCATTTGGAAATATATTTGTGGACTATTAGCATTATTTTTAAACAAAAGAAAAATGTGACATGGTGGTGGTGTAGATTGTCCAGCTGCACACAGAGCTGACCCACTGCTCTAGAGAGACCTAAGATGATTGCTGTTGTACTGTATTTTCTAAGAGGAACTACAATGAGAAATAGACATATCTAAAGTCTTTATTCACTCATTATTTATCCAAAACATCTTTCAAATTTCATTAGCATGTGCAGAAGTGTCATGCAATCCATTCCAGGAAAAACTACTTGCAAGAACAACCAGATATGTTATTGCAAATGGGACACTGTACACAAGGCTTAGCCTGCCACTACCACCAAACCACTGAGCAAACCTTCTGACAACAAGGAGATCATTCTGGTAAGTGGTGTGTGTTTGTTTATTTCTTTATTTACTGTAGCAGGTCAGTCATTTTGTAAAATAGCTTTGCATTTGTCTTCCTTTCATTCAGTTGCTTAGAATCACCAGAAACATTTTCACAAAGCAAACACACACACACAGAAAGATCTGTTTCTTTCATGTTAATTGGTTCCTGTTATTATTCTTCATCTAAGATGGTGCGTTGGATTAGGATAAACAAGCAAGACTTTATCAAAGGTAATTAGAACAGGAAGATGGTATAATAAGCAACAAATTATTTCAAACAAAATACAAAAGATAGATGGATAGGCAACTATTTCCTTAGATATTTTCTCAAATTAAAAAAAGTAATTAGCAAGTTTTTCAAATATAAGTTTTCCTAATTTTTAAACAGGCATTAATAACTATGTATTACAACGTTTCAGCTAATCGCACTGTAGTTCCTCGAGATGATATTTTAAAGATAGCTAAATCAAAACAATGTCTTTGTTCTCTCCTCTGTGGCTGTGGGTTAGGCCAGCAATGACAAATTGGTGTTACCTCAATACACTGAGTGCTAAAATCTCTGTGAACCCAGCTAGGATAATTTGTTTAAAAGCAGTTCACTCTGATCAACAGGTGATAGGAAGTCTCTTCCTCATGGATGCAAACACTGATGATAAGAGGATGGAGATGAAAGATTTAGGGCACGCAAAATCTCTTTACTTCCTCTCACAGAAATTAAAAATAATACCCCCTCCTCACTACAAATCAAATTTGAAATAATATATGCAGGATTTTCTATGGTATCATTTAGTTCTGTCTCACAGAACACCTTAACACATCCCTTCATTTTCAATCTAATGCAGCAGATCAGAATGCAGATATGTCATTTATCATTTTTAATTAAAATACAAAGCATATTGCACAATATGTGCTCATAATTTATTCATTTAAGAAGTAATATGTTCCAGATATGTGACTGAAAGCCATACAAGTAAAGAAAATGAGTCATACTGATGAGTCATGTGTAACTAAGTACTGGGACCAAGAAGCGAAGAGCCTTCTCTGCTTTACTATTTGAAAGGACGAAACCAGTTTCCAGCAGTTTTAGCACACCAACTTTTGTATCTCAGTTGCATCAGCAGCATCAAATGTCTGCCTCATTTTACCTGTACGTAACACTAAATAAAACTGCACAGTATAAAGTACACTTTTGTCTAAAAACTATGCCTGCAAGAATTTTCAAAACAGTTACAAGCGTGTAGCAAACAACTCCAGTAATTAAACTTCTACGTAAAGGGACTTAGCCGCTTTTTGGTTTTAATAATTTGTTTAATTGATACAAATTTTTAATTTAAAAAAATGGTTTAATTCTCTTCACTGTGCTCTGTTAAACAACATTTCTTGTCTTCAAACAATGGGATCCAAAAGGATTTCGCACAAAGAGAGGCTTGAAGTTATAGGTTACTACTTTATCTTAGGGGTGCAGAGAAAACAATAATGGGCAATGAATAATGGTGACTAAAGGAAATTATACAATCTGGATAGAACCAAAATAAAAGCTGCAGCAAGATCTTCACAACTGTTAAGTATGGGAAGTGCTACTTATGAAGTAAGAACAATAAATACTGAACACATTATGAAAAGGACTATATAAAAAGTCGTAGATGTATGCAAACATACCTAAGAGACTGAAAGATTATAAAATTAAGACAGTATTAGAAGCGTAAAATTCTGCAAAATTTGACGAATTGGAAAGAATGGAAATTTAGATGAAATACCAAGAAAACTTACAGTGATACTCCATCAGAAATCTTATTTGGAGAAAAATTATGGAAATTGCTTTTTTGAGATAGTTGAAATTGGTAATGAACTGGGAAATATGCTAAAGGAAAAATCCTGTGCTGAGATGTAATCAAGGAAGGATACATAGACAGGATGACAGATCAGCTGTCAATATCCTGCAGAATGCTTTACAGAACAGATCTTAAGAACTGTGAGACAATACTTACATTGTACTATGTGTAGTTTACAGTCAATTCCAAAGCCATGTCTTCTACCTTGCCTTACGATTTTTCAGTGCCTGAATGGATTTTACTAATATCCAGTTCAGGAGTTTTGAAAATCCACTTCTCCAAACCAATAAATACATTTCAAGTGTTTTTATGAATATTGTAACATTTTAAAACAAACCATCAACATACATATTTACAAGGCAATGAAATTTTGCTTAATGATTACATTTCCAATGTTTTAACAAGTTCCTGGGACAAGACAGAACACTACAAAGGTTAAAAACTCCTCAAGCCCTGACCCTTACTAATGTTGCTGTCAGCACTAGGGATGCAACACACTATAATATTTTCACTGTGTTAAAACATACAGAAATGTGTAGAGAGATTCACGATGATTTCACTAGGTCAGCATCTGAGCCATTTAGCTGTAAATCACACACTGGACTTACCATGCACCACTCTGAACACAAAGTCTCCTTGATTTATAAACATACTGGAAGCATTTCAGAGAAGTACCCTCACACTATGAGACAGTATTCCATGTTTCTACAGATAAAAGGAGCAGCTTAATTCCTAAAAATCAGCTTCAGCACAGCTGAACAGCAGAGGTATCTTCAGTAAACACAAGGCGAGCATAACAGCCTTCTGCTTCTTCCTGTCATGATAATGATATCATGACATACAAGCAACGGAGCCTGGAAAACATCATGGTGGAATTGCTCTTGTCTGCCTAAGGTATCATCAGGAAATACAATGATCACCTTAAGCACATTACAAAGACTGTCATTCTAGCCCACTCCTTGGTTTTGGATTAGCCAATTGAACACTTAAATATCACAATAGCTTCCATAGCTATTTGGTTGATACAGTATTATTGATCATAACTTGTCATAGCTCTCTTGCATCATTTCACCAGACTTACTCACAGGCTTTAAGAACACACAAAAATACAAGTCCAGACATTTTTTTAATTAAATTTTAGTGTATGTCCTTATATTCTATATGTAGTGCTCTCTCCTGAAAAGCCAAGGCAAAAGCCAGTGTTGCTGGGTAGGCAGTACTCTATAATAATATAGAAGCAAAAGGACATCTCGACAACATGTAACACTTGGGTGATGCCTCATATAAAAAGCTGGATCAATTCTCTATTAGCAAAGGCTAACGAAGAAAGCTACTTCTACAAGAAGTAAATGTATGTCCATATCTGGCATTTCCTTTTAGACATGCATGCTGCAAAGCACCTGATGACACTTGTGCTTTAGTGAAATCTACATAAATACACAGGAAATTAAATATCTTTCATCCACATTTTAGTCCTATGATACAACAAATCTAAATAACAGCTTCAACAACAGTTTCAGCTAAATCTTGAAACAGACTTTGGTATCAATATTTATTTTCATGCCACTTATACAAAAAGCTTTTAAAGCCTTTTCATATAAATTAATAATCTAAATTATGAAATCTATATACTATACATTTAGAAATATAGTAAACATTTATCTAGAAAAATTTCTCCAGAAATTTAGCTTACAGTCACAGGCACTGAAACCTTATCACAAGTCTCACAGTATTCAACTTTTTTTTCTTTCTCAACAATTCGTTATAATGGAGTCCCAAATTTACATGAGAATTTCAAGTTTCAGTTAAAACTAAGCCAATTAGTTTCACAACCAAGAAGAAAAGTATTAAATCCAACATTAAGTAGCAAATACAATATTTTCCCACATAGTAACTAAGTCTCATGCTCCCTTACTGACTAGGCAACAATTTGTATCATTTTAACATGCACGGAGAGAATGCTGTAATATACTCACAGATGCAGAGCAGTACCATAGCACTCGTTTAAAAAGATTATTTTTTTTTAATTGAGATACATCTCTTGAACACTTAATTTTCAAGAGTGTAATTTCCTGTATTTTAAAAACTTACTACTGTAGGCATTGACGTAAGATGTAGTCAAACAGTGATTTTGATCAGATTTGAAACTTCCTGAACTCGATTCATACTATTATCTCCATTTGATTTCCTACAGCTGGTCTGAAAAGGAGTAAAGAGCTGATTAGATTGGATACTGAAACATTTTCAGCAGGTGGAAGTGGAGAGTATAAAAGAAACAAAAACAAAAACAAAACCAACCAACCCAACAAACAAACAAACAACCCCCCCCTCAACTAACTATGCTTGCCTGTACACAAAGCAGACAATTTGGTGGGTGATCTTCTTTTTCAAAAGCTATTTCAGCTTGTGCTAAAACCATGAACAAAATCTAAAGAATCATTTACCACAGTTTTACTAAGTTATATAAGGCCTGTGAAAGACCCTATGTTCTTCATGAGAAATCAGTTCTCTCCAGTAGAACAACCCCTACTTAAATGCCCATCTCACATTTTCCTTCTTGTCTCTGAAATAGCACTACTTACAGTTTAAATTATTACATGCAAAAATATCCTGCTAACATGAGTATTTCAGATGGAAGTAAGATCTCTACACAACTCTAGTACTGAGTAGTTCATCCAAATTCTGCTCATTCCTATGACAATCAGGACCCAGTGCCCTACAGCACTACAGAAAGTCATCTTACTGGAACTGTCTCAAGACTGCTGCCATACAAAGCACATGATATGTGCTTTATGATTAAATGTATTAATTACTTCTTCTTTACATTGCCACTAATACCTTCTACATTCCTAAATGACCCTATATTTCTTATATGCCTGTCTTTATCATTTCTCTTGGATGGCCTTCTACTTCAATTAATTGTTTGGCTTGCAATACATGAACCATCAATTAAACTATAGCTTTCTTAGTTATACTTCAAAGTCAAGCCTGAGAAAATTTTTCAAATACAATTAAATCACTTTCAAATATTAATTCTCTTTGTTACAACAGAGATTTGTTTCTCTGTTAGTAACCAATGAAAAATAAATATCAAAAAATACTTGCATCTATGAATATCTTCCCTAATCTGTCAAAATCAATCCTTATAGTACATTTGCATATATAAAACACAAACAATTCAACCTACTTTTAACTGCTTTATTTTGTTAATAGACCTAGATAATCACTTCAATTCTCCTTGGACTTCAGCAAGGAGATGGTATAAAAGATTTTGTAACTCTGATCATAATGTTATTGACCCATTTCAAACTACGTGACACAGTATTGCACTGCCATGAATCAAAAGTATTAGGCATAGATTCCAAGTTAAAAAATACACACTCAAAGCAAACATTCTGACCCAGATTAGTGTTACTTTTTTCATTAAAACTTCATTGACATAATGTAAGTGAAACACACAAAACAACACAATAAACAATTTTTAAAAAAATCTAGTCCATATCTCCAGTTGATTGAATCAATTTATAATACTGAAACTAAAATAAATAAAATAATTAATCAGTTAAATACCTCATGCCTACATTTAATTTCTTAATGGTTTACTTTCCTTCAGTTCATGAAAGCAAACTAGCAATTAATTAGGTCATCTGAGTACTTCTGCCCAGAAAAATGATATGACAATAAAAGAAAGGTGGAACACAAGGATTTTTGCACCCTTATGGTACAGATGCATTGAAGGTGATGAAAGCTTATGCTCTCCTCCACCTTAAAAGCAGCACTCATGCCCTCACAAGCTTTCTCTTGTGAAACAAAGACCATCTAATAAAGACAAATTAATTCTCCTCAGCCCCAGAAGTCTGCTTACAGATATCTCTAATATCCAGCATGACCTCAACGGTCACAAAACCAAAAGAGAACCAGAGTGAGGAATACAGTGAGAAATAAACATCCCTCTTTCAAACTTGTCATTTCTTTCAGTAAAGTTACACAGGTAGGAGAACAAAGGTCACATTACACAAGACAGGCTGAGCCTACAAATAAGCATAGTGCCCTGATAAACACATAGACAACAAATATTTTCAAGATGAGATGGGATGAGGGGAACACTTGTTTGTTTGTTTGTTTTTTTCTCTCCAGAATTTTTGAAAATTGGTAGCTCGTGTGTAGAGGCATGTCTGCATACACCTACATGATACAAGAGAACCAAGAATGTCTTCTTTTGCTGAATATTTCCTACTGTACTCCTGGAAAACTCATACGGTGTAAAACAGTTTTCATTGCAAGGTGGTTTGGCAGGGCAGCCATGCAGCACAGCCTCCAGGAGTTACTGTCATGTGGAAGTGATACTGCGTACCTCTACCCTCAGGGCAGGATGCTCGACTGTGAGCAAAGAGCAGTGACAACTTTCATCTCTGCTACCAGACAATTCTGCCTCCAGGGCAGGCCTCACAGCAGCTATTTTTTCACATCAGCCCCAGAGCTCAGCATACAAAGCCCAGCAAGACCTCCTGCCTAGAGCAATGCAGCTCTGGCTCTAGTGTACAAACTCAGAGCAAGCTGTGCCTCAAAGTAGGAGCGACAACCACCCTTTTGTTTCTTGCATTGATTTACCTTCTGTTTCCATCACATCTAGGTAAGTGGAGCTTTGTCTGAAGTGGAAGACTGCGATATTAGGCTGTGCTGGCAGTCATGGCATCCCTGTGACAGCAAGCTGACTTGCTGAGGTGAGTGCTGGAGGCCACAGTGGTGGCCTGAAGGTCCTGCGGGCCCTGGGGCAGAACTGTCAGCACCGTCACCTTCTGGGACAGGCTCACATGGCCGTTTTGTCAACTTTGGCAGCTCCTGCCTCAGGGAAGCTGCACAAAACTGGTGGCTGCAATCCCAGTCTGGAAGTACACTGTGACACTGCATGCCTGTTGCCTGCACGGCAGGTATCGCTTTGGCAGCAGATGTGCTGCACATCACAGTGACGATCCAGCTCTCCTTCTTTGGCAGCATCATGAATGAGTGCTCCCAGCCTGGAGCACTAATGCTGCAATTGCTGCTTTTCAAGGTAAAGCTCTCATAGCTAGACAATCTGCACTGCGTCTTCTCTACACCACTGTGAGGGAAATTCGTTGCAGTGCTTCCCTAGGAAGAACCAGTAAAACCTACCTGTGAGAACAAATGGAAGTAGCCCATAAAAATCCATTAGACTGGTCCTAAGAACTGAGGGGAAGATACTCCAACAAGGCTCGCAGCTTATTTCCACTGGAAAACTCTTGTTATGTCCTTAAGAGAACATCCCAAACGAGAAACTGAGCTGCTTCTTTGGAAAGCGAGAAGCCTTTCCCTGATCTCATGTTGCATTCATTAAAACATTGTATTTTCCATCCATGGCCTAAATTAAATATAATCCCTTGCTTCCCAAAACATGACTTTTTTTTTTTTTTTTGTCTGAATCTGCAATAGATTCTACCATCTTTATTCAGAATATGTAAAGCTTTGCCATATATTGATTAAACCCATACTATCCGAGGTAATCACATGTATAAAGACATCTATTTACCTATAAAAATTCTATAAATACTTATATTTAGTTTAAATGTAACTATTTAAGTGTATCTAACAACTAGCTGCACCTTTATAGATAAAACACTACTCAAAATAGCTGAAACTACGGTTACTCATGACTGGTTTTAGTGCATTACATGTGTTATAGCTGCTAACATTTCACTGGATGATCTGCTGTTTCAAAGCCACAAGGACATGATCTAACTCAATTATAACCCCCAGCTGACCTGTGAAGCTGTATTAGCTGAACTTACAAAAGAACCACCATTACCACAAAATAACTCAGCACACATGCGTCTGATTTTCCTGGTTCATGTGTCGTATTTCACCGGTCACAGAGATACCTCTAAAAGGAGATTTTGACAGGCTAAGTATAGTATATAAGATTAATAGAGCAAACAAAACCAAAATAACACTTTTCTTCTTGTAAGTACAACAGAGAAGTCTATTTTTCAGAAAATCTTTATATCACATCACAGCATATCTTTCTCTCTAGAAACAAATATTTTTCCTCACAGATATACCGCTCTTCTCAAACCACATAAAGTGCTACATACATTACTGTCATGTTTGCAAAGATTTCATCAGACAATCTATGTCAGTTTGTAATTTATGAAGAAATTTAAATGGCTATGTAAGTACTATGTGTAAACAGGAGGAAAACTTTCAAATATACAAGATAAGAGTTGTGGGGTATTTTTTCTTCTTATTCTTCATACAGTCCTGGGAAGCAGTCAAAGAGATGGGGGAAGAAGGAACTAGGGCACATGTAATTCTGAATGTTTACAATGGTGTTAATTAAATGTAATATATTGTGTCATTTCCAGCAAGCCAATGCTTCAATCACATAGTTGTATATACATACAGGAGCAAAAGTCTGGTGTAAACTGCTATTGAAAAATAGCAATAATATTAAAATCAAAAGCTAGTGAGTATTGGATCTTTTGAAGACATTTCAAGACGATACACAATGAAAGTGACAGTGTTGGCTACTAATCACAGCAGCAGCTATTCTACAGAAAGCATGAAATTACTGACCCACAAGTCTTTACTATATAATTACAGTACATTTATACCTAAATATATTTGAACATCATCAAACATTTATAATTTTTTCTCGTCACTGATATACTTTTCAGTCTGAACTCAACAGGAAGGCTACTTATGGACAGACAAGGTCCTTGAGACGTGGGGCCACATGTAGCACCACAAGTATGAATACTATCGCTGTGAATGCTTATATGGGCTTCTGCTCTTCAAAAGACTATGTACCGTGTGGGTGCATGTGCATAATTGTGCTTAGAGACACATCTCACAACATCCTCAGGCATTACTATTAACCTGGGGCATTTTAGCATATAAACTTTTAAGGAAAGAATTCAAATCCCACTAACTTGTGCAGGTATAATATGACTGCACTACAACTTTTTGGCCTGCAGTTGCAAAGCACTCTTTTGCACAGCTCTCATGAATTTCAACATGAGCAGTGTCTGTTCAGTGCTTGCGAAAATGAGACCACATGAATTTATCACAGTATGAGAAGAATTCAACCCGCCGTAATCTGAGAGGTCCTTTTGAGGTGCAAAAGGCCAATGAAATAGGCTTAATTTAAACAAATGCTACAAGACAATCGTTCTGCAGTTCCCTGAGAACAGTCCTTTCATCACTAACACTAGAGATATTTCTCAGCGGGAAAAACTGTAACTTATTTTTATTCTTTTCATTGTGAGTTAGCAAGAACCTGAATTTCTAATAGTAGGCTGCCCAAACCCTAGATTTGAGGGAGAATTTTATTCATCATTTCACATATATGGAAAAAAAGCTCCTGCACAGAAGGAAAGAAAAAAAATAAAAAAAAGATTTTCAATATCTTCACAGAATTACTGCTGATGGGATAAGATTATTATTAAGAGATTACTTTAAAAGGAGTGAAAGCATATTTTAAAAGCTGGTTTACTGGAAGACTTGAATCTTATGTAAAACAACGTTATATTTGGAAACATCAGCCCAGTGCAGTTAGCATTGTAAAACTAGAAGCTAAACGTTTAAAGCAGAAAAAAATATGCATGCCCCTCTCTCTAGTTGAAGCTCTTACCAGGGTAATAAATATTTTTGAAGTGATCATGCATCTGCCAAAAGAGTCTGTTAATCTAAAGCCATTAAGGGAGAGTATAGCTGCCTATGGATATTTAGATTTATCTCACCTGATTTTAGACTGTTGCACTCGAGACATCTGTTTTTGAGCTAATCACCCTGAACTCCCTTTAAAATTATTGAGGATAAACAGGCACGTTTTGTGATATATGTGGCCTGTTCAGACATCTACCTCAGGATGAGATGATCTATATCTTAAGCAGCACTTATTTTTCTCCATTTGCTGTAAAAATGCCCTAGGATGACAAGCTACTAGTCTAGTTTAAACAAAAGCAATGTCTACAATGTAAATCCACCAAGGCTGTCAATATCCTAGAGAAGGCCGATCTCATATATCTTACCTGGGTGCCACACCTTACTGGGCCAGGCTAAGGATTAAGACACAGCGAACTAGACATACAAAGTAGTATACTCCAAAGCACTCTAGGAGCACGTGTTTGCTCTTACTCTTAGGAAAACAAAAAACATTTAGAAACCTATTGGCACAGCCATTCAGAAAGTTAGGTAGATTCCTACGATACCTTGATCATTAGGCAAGGTCAGTCCATCAGAAGGTCCGGGTTGCTCTTGATGTATGGATGACTAAACACTACTTGGAGATTCTCACTCAGTAAATGTTCTTTAATATTTACTTCAATATACTGAGCAAGCATAGTATAGATACAGTCACTTTTGGTTTGAGGTTTTTATTAAGAGCTATCTGCTTCTTGAACTGGAATCATGCCTACACTATTTCAATTCATTGACACTCCATTCTTAATCATGCATTATCAATTGATGACATGGTTTCTCAGCTGAGTTTATATTATACGTAGTAATTGTTAATATGACAATTATTTCATTAACCTTATTTACTTTTTATGATACGCTGGTTTTGGTCACACCGATTGTTCCAACTGAACAAGAAAAGGTCGTTGTTTCATCCCACAAAAGTGTATTGCAAGCTATGCAGGCTTCCTGACTGGCTAACTTTCGCTCTACCGTGTACCATAAAGGAAGTAAAGGTGGTTAATGGCCAACCCGAGCATGACAACCGGGTGTCAAACTATTGACCTAATCTGAATGGTTTCCATCAATCTATAAGATGGATTACGCTGAGTTAGTCTGATGGTATGAGCATACTCTGTCCAAAATTTAAAAAGGCAAACTATGTAGCAAAGATATTATCAATATTTATCAAATAATTTAGAAGTAAACCCCAAATAGCATAAAGCAGTAACAGATGTTTCAACTGCATGAATACCTAGTTGATTTCCAAGCGGAAATAACTTAAGAGAGATTACTTTTTGCTCAGCTGTAGAAGATGCAGAGGCTGCACTAACCCATGAGTGTGCTTGAAATAGATTAATCTTAAATTCATGTTTGAAAAGATTCATTTTGCTAGACTGGACATAACCGGAGCGACACACTTCAGGGCTTCTGGAGTTTTGATATCAGCTGATATCAACTTGAACAGGGGTGAACAAGTGCACAAAGCAAATGCACTGACCCATCCTTACCATTCACTGCTCACCACCCACATATTCAGTATCTTTGGTATTTTAAAGTGCACAAGTGGCAGGGAGATGCCTGTATTCTACTTGTTTTTAAAAGAATTGAAGCAAATAGCTGCCCTTACTGATCCCAATTTCTTTTCCCAGGCAACCACAATATAAAATTTGTAGAGGTTTTTTTTCATTAAATATAGCAAGAATGGACTCTTTTGATTCAGGCACCAGATTAGGCAAGTGATTTATATTATGTCATAGAATACTACAATATATAGAATGGAGTATTATGATGAAGACAACAGAAGAAATGATGTGGTTAAAATGCACGTTTTAGAGTTGTGGGTTTATAATAAAGCAAAAATAAGTAAAATTCCAAATAATTTTAAATAAATGCTAAAAATATCAATCTAATTGAAAGAAGCTGGTTTATCTCTTTCTTTGAGAGTTCAAATACTTTTTAAGCTAAATCAGTTTTCCAACAAAATCTGCTGTTTTAAAATGAGAAGTCAAATTAATTGCTTTTCAGATATTGAACTGAAATGGTCATCATTTCTGATACAAAACATTTATATAAATGTATTTTAAATGTTTTCCTTTTATACAATAAGGAAATTGTCAAATACTTGAATTTGCAATAAATTCAACCGTGTGTTTAAAAAAAAAAAAACAAACCAAACAACAAATATTTCCTTTGGGAAAAAATGCTTACTTGTACTTCACAGATATACTTTCCATAGGTTTATGGTATTTGCTTAAGCATCCAGAAATGGTGCCAAAAGGCCTTACATTATCTATAGAAGGAAAAAGCATGTAAATAGTTCAAAGTATACTTTTCCTTGGTCCAAGTAGTAGGTTAAAATAATCTAGAGTAAATACAATATTCTCACTATCAGAAATGAATTGCCATATTTTAAGACAAAATTATCTTGATTAAGAATAACACAGGATATGTGGAATCAAAATTTATATTTCAATGCAGTTAACCAACAAAATGTGAGATAATGCAAGCTCAGTAATAATCAGAATGAAATATCCTGGCTCAATAGTTTAATTAAAGTCACGCTTGCATCAGCAACTATTTTATCTTTGTTCTTGAATATCTACTGGAATGTCACCAAAAGGATGATGGAAGACTCACAATAATTAGAAAGACAAAAAAAATTCAAGAAAAAATAAATAGATGTGCTTGGGCAAAATCAATATATGTGCTGAGATGCTGTGTTTTTCTTCCTGAAAAGGGAAGGCTGCCAGATTTCTGCTGTTCCACAGCCCCACACAGGCTCTGGTGTGGAGAACTGTGGTACAAGAACCCTGAAGTGAACCATTAAATAAGCTCTGAAGCCCCAATACAGTCCTGAGTTTCTAATAAGGCTAGAGAAAAAGAAAAGGATGCTCCTCTGCAAAGAAGCTTCACTATCTGAAGAAGCTTTCTGATTTTGCCAACAACTCCAATCAGCTATTTAAGTCTTTTACCACACTTTTCATGCAATGGAGATGTATTTTTTACCTTGGAACCTCCAGCAGCTTTTGCCGCTACAAAATTGGAGCTGGCTTTGTATAAAGGGAAGTACGATAAATGATAGTATTCACCTGCAAGACCACAGAAGACAGCAATGAAAAAAAATACTGCTCACTTGGGGAAACAAAACCAGAAGTCATCAGGTGATTATTAGTTTGAGAAATCTAGAAACACATATTCAGACTGCATCAAGCCAGAAACACTATGCTGAACTAAAGAGGTAGGCTTGTAACAGGGAAGAAAGAAGAAAGCCCAGCTCACTCCACATATACTGAAGTTGTGTGACAGAAATATTAGTAACATGCATTCCAGTAACTCTTTTATATTTGGATTATTGTTGTTTAACTATACCCATGTTGTTAGAATCACCATAAGCAAGCACAAGGCAAACACAACTTCAGAATTAGAAAAACAATCCACAGAACTCGCTAAATCTAACAAAAAAATTAAAATCAAAGTAAAGCTGTGTGGGGTTTTTTTTGGTGTGTTTTTGTTTGTTTGTTTTCTGAGATATAATTGTAGAGCCTATCTATCAGACATTAAATAGGAAAATATATGCCTTCAAACAAAACCCCAAAATATGATGGGGGTATTTGAGGGAAGACAGTTTAGAAGTTACCAACCAGAAGCTCTTTTCCACCAAATGGAAATACTGGACATGATTGTAATGTCTGTTTAAAACATCAAAAGCAACTACATAAAGCCACCAAGTGAAAACCAATAGCATGAAGAAATTAAGGTTACAAACAAGGTACTTGAGAAGAATTTTAGCTGAAGACCAGAGTTGTCATCACAGGTTAGAGGGAAACACAAGCATCTTGTACAGAGATGTGAAAAGGACTGTTTTACACATTGTGGATGGATCAACTACCAAATCAACAAGAAAAGCTGCTTCGGTACGTCAACAAAACTCAGCATTGCCGTGCAATGCACTGAGAAATAGCACTGAATAGCTATCTCTAACAGAACAAAATAATTTAAAATTTATTATAAATTTAAAATAACCTGACTAACATTGCCAGAACTGTAATCTTTATAAAGGAGAGCTCCACAAGCCATAGAAAAAGTCAGCCATTATTAAATGCCTTGAAATTCCTTCTTGAGAACTAACCAAATTATTTTCAGATTCTTTTTGCATTCCTGTGTCATTGCGGAAAGAGGAAGGTGATTGACAGACAAATTCTAAGTCAGTTTTCCTTTCATTTGGCAGCTTAAATTTAATAGGAAGATTATGTAATTCTCATTGCTTTTTCCTACACTCTCATGTCAGCTGGAGTGGAAGAGTTTGCATTATTTAAGGTCAATTAAGGCATGCAAATGCATTCTAAATGATTTTACAGTAGTAATAATAACTCTCTTCTCAAAAGTATGTGGTTTGTTTTAAAAAAATAAAATAAAATGACAAAAATCCCATAGGTGTTTAGGAATTTTACCCTCTGCTCAAAATAACCAAATTGATGTGTATACACAATAATCTTGAAATGGTAATGGTATAGGTTTTAGGTACAGATTCCACAGAAACTTGATCCATAGCTCTGTCGTTGGAGCTACAGTGTTGTTAGTTAAAAAAAGTCTCACATTCTTCTGCTTGCATTTTAGAAAAACTGTATGTTTATTTAATTATCTAAGTATAACCATTTTTTAGCTTGAAATCGGGTTTTCAAAAACATGCTCTGGCTACATTCAGACCTAAATGTAAATTATAGAAAAACTTAAATATATAATTTGTTAATGTTTTTAAACTCTTAAAACTATGTATTTTCATAATCATTGCTTGTTACATAAACTACACTTGAAAAGACCTATCTCAGTAATGATGGCTTTGTCAGTATAAACGTACCATCACACATCATCACATCATAAAAAAATTTCTAATTGGGATTTTTAAACCCAATGAAACTCCACTTCCCATATAACTTAGTCCATGTCTCTCTCTCCAGAACAAAGACAGGTAGATTGGCCAAAGATCAGCTCTGCAGCGAACATCTTCTGCTTGAACAGTGCAACCCCGCATGAGGGGTATGTCTGTGGCACTGTAAAGTCAAGCTCTCACATATAAACCCAGTCATGTTGTGTTCATATTTAATAAACACTGCTATTACACAGCAATTACCCTGGCACAGTTACATTGAGTCTCACCCAGAGAATCACAACTAACTGTTGAAAGAGTCAAGGAAACCACCTCAATCTGCTGCTTTGCTCTCTGATGAGAATGATAACGTGTACTAGTGTCCATTCCTTTCCAGTACAAAGCAGGAGTAAATGAGCAACACAGAACAGGCCAAAGAGAAGGGATCACAAAGAAATTCACCTTTCTTATCCAGGAGGGATACACCTTTCAGGTGAATCAACAGCCCAGCTGTGTGAACAACTGCCTCTACTTCATACCAGCATAAAACAGCATTTGAGAAGGGTCTTGTTTTGGGTGGGAGGAAACAAGTAACTACATCCCACCCCTAACAGAGGCTGTCAGATGATAGCAATGCCTTATGAATCACTCCTGAAATACACATGGATTTGCATTTTTATTATTTGCAATGGTTTATAAAGGTGGTCATTTCTCTTCAAACAAACACATTACATAGTAGAGCTGTACCTTAAAAAAAATCTAAGAACTGCATTCAACTCTATCTTTTTAATTAAAATACAACATTGAAAGCCATTTCTCGGGCAACAAGTGGTAGGAATATGTAGGTGAGGGGTTACTATTTTTTTCTAGTGGAATAAATTGCACTTTTCTTTGAAAAAATACAGCAGAAAAGTGAAATGAAAACCATTCATTTTATATTGCTGAGACTTAGATGGAATCTTCTGTATTGATTAGATATTTAACAGAACACCCCTGGAAATTACACCTCTTCTAAACACTCATTGTTTGTAGCTAAAGTCACCTTTAACAGAGTGTTAACAATATTTACCGCGTATTTATGTTAAAATCACTGATCCAATGATTCATTCACAATTCCCTCTTTGATGTAATTATGATATTTGTGAAAAACGCAGATGCCTCATTGAATGTGCACATTTAAAAATCACGTGATCGTATTCACATCTGTACAGTATTTAAAGCCATATAACACATATAAATAGAGTCCTCAAGCTACTATGAAATGCCTAACACCTGGCAGATGAGATAGTGGCTCATAGTAGTTTAAATACTGTATTTTAATTCACTTTTCTGAGGCAGTCTGGCTATGTAATTACTAAGTCATAGAGCTGAAAATATGACTGCATAAAACATTCCTCTTCAGATGTATCTGACAGAATGTACAGGTAATGTTTAAACACTTGTACTTGATGTCTTATATCTTAACATACACTTCCTTCGTCTTCTTGATTACTCTTTTCTGTTTCTTTTTCATGCCCTTTCACATTCTGATGCCATTTACCTGGCTAATTACCTGGCATCCCCTCATTCTTTTTGACTCCCATTTCCTATTATGTTTTTCCTCACTTCATTTTGTTGATAATTTCATTCTGCACTTTCCATGTTCCTTTGACTATGCCTGATGGAAAATTAGTGTTTCTATTCTGCAATACTACCTGAGTCTAAATTGTGGTTGCACCTACTGAATAAAGCCAGACCTCCTTGTTATTTGGAGTGGCTATGTCAGATGTGAGTGCAAGAATTACATAAAGTTTTATGCATCTGCTCCAGACTGAAATAGGAAGAATAGGAATGGTAATTTGTTCTGGGATGTCTTCCACAGTCTCAACTGCATTTCCATATTCTCAACTGCACTTCCATATAGCTCTTCCTGTTACTAATGATTTTGCATATGACTATGCAAGATATAAGATACAAATGTCAGTAACAGGGCAGAAGGGCTGCAGGGAAGAGGGTAATCTGAAGAAAAATGTGGTCTACAACTTGATATATGGAATCTTTAATGGGTGTTTCTGTCATAAGATAAGTAAACATGGATAATGTTTTAAATAATATTTCAGCTGTGATTCTAATTTAACTCATTAAAGGTGAATGAATAACCAAATTAATATTTTATACCACAAAAGGTATAAAATATTAATCATGTTTTGTATTTCTACATTATTGCGTGCCACGTATAATAAAATCAGAATGCTGGTGGGTCTGATATATTCCAGGAGCCCTACATAGAAGTTATTAATTCCTTACCAGTGCTGTAGGACGGATACTGTAGAGTCCACACTTAGAGGTTTGTCAGTGAAACATTTATTTTCCTAATAAAAAAAAAACTTGAATGAAACTGTGGCTGTTGGAAAAATGCCAGGTTTTCAAAAAGGAAATGTTTCAGCTTTGACACAACATCCACCACAAAGAAGGGAAATGGTGTTAATAATTTAAGAGCTTGACTTGGGATGGCAGCACAGATAATTATCACACTTTTGGTGTGTCTGAGGGTTTTTTTTAATGCTTGTCTCATGTTATTTCACTTCTGTATTCCTCTTCTTCGTGAACATCAACTTCTATGCACAATCACACACACTTGCTAAGCCTTTTTTTTTTTTTTTTTCAGTCCTTAAAAAAGATGAGGGAGAACTTCCAAAGTTGAAAAGTTTCACAGTTATAGAAAACAGTTTTCCATGTAGCCTTTCTCACTGCTATAATTAAGAGGCTCATATTACTGCCTAGGACAAGGGTTGTGATTCCTAAAATACGAAAATTGCACAGTACTGTAACGTTTGTTCAACACATGGAAAAATCTTCCAGAATTCTTTCACAAATTCACACCAATATTATTTTAGTATGTTCATCCAATGGCTATCCACTTCTAAAAACTTTATTGTCTTAACAAGAAAACTGCATAGTCTAAATCTATATGCATAAAATTGTTCTACTGTTACTTCTGGTAAAACGGTTGCTTTTGAGCGTGAAGTACGGAAAGTGTGTAGGGTAGTGGGACAGTGCTTTTGGCAGCAGTTTTCAAACAAAGGTTCTACCTATAATGTTCTCTTGTTTGGGTCAGGGAAATTATCTGCTAGACACAATTATTTCTTTGCATATGTTTTACAATAAATTGTTGCTAGGTGTCTATTAATTCAGGTATTCAGAAGAAATACATATATATATGTTAAGTAGTAACTGTTCTGTTTTCTCTTATTGTTCAAAGTAGCATATTCTAATAAAGTGATTTCTAAAAGCTTTACCCTAAACGATCAGTGTTATTCCATAATGTGGATTATCACCCATTAAAATAATGAAATCAATCACTGAAACTACAGTGGAGTTTGTTTCTGTATTTTTATATGTGCATGGTAGTTATAAAAGAAAGCATCCATTTATAAAAATGGGCCATTTGGGTGATGAAGCAGATGTGCTCTTTGCCCTATATCAGGACAAATTTCTGAAATGAACAGTCATCTGGTTCTGCAGATGGAGAGCTCTGAGGGAGGATTAGCACTTTCCCACCGCTCCTGGTAAACAACCTCAGCCCCAGAGCAGCACAGAATGATCTCCAGTGACCAATTGTGATCATACGAGCAACTGACTATAAAAATAAATGTCTCTGAGCACACAGTAACTGGCCTATGTGGTATTTGTGTGCACAGAGTAACAATCTCAATGAGGTTTTACACATACTAATAATGCAATAGTAATTTTCCATTAGTGTGTTTAGTAAGAAGCAACAAATGTAGTTTACAGGCTCAAAGTAAATTACTTAAATTTCATTTATTTTCCCACGTGTGAAAAGAGGAAGAAAACCCCATACGATGCATCCAGCGAGCATTGTGATACTGAGAAGTCATTTAGTTCTTTAAATGATGGCTGTTGAGCCAGAGAAATAAGCCTTATCATCACAGAGGTGGGAGGAAACGCAGTACAAATGAGAAAGGATTAGCAATCTGCTGGTTTACTGTCTGATCATGAGGACACAGCTGACACAAGTTTATATTACAGATACCCACCAAGCCACAGGTAGGAAGATGTCAATTATAAGAAGTTTGTCCAAAAAGCAACTTTCCAAAAATCAGACAAGAAATATAATGATGTTCTTGTTTAAAGATTGAAGACAATATGTAAAGATCAAGTTACCAAAACAACCAAAAAAGCCCAAGTCTCATTATACCACTTTTGGGGAGGAATTTATAGCGCATTTGCTTAATGAAAACAGTATTGCATACTACAGAGTAAAAACCAGGGATTAAGGATGTCTACATTTAATCCTCAAGGAGTTTGGAATGTTCTTATTGTAAATTGTAGTACTAGCTTCATTCCTCTCACTGTGGATGCCCTGCAAGCAGCTGGGCTGAAAACGGCAAACACTCAAAATTATTCTTGGAGACCCTTTGTTAGAATACACATACAGAAGTACAGGACTAATGGTTCCCTTGAAACCCTGGGGAATATGTTCACATTTCTGCAGCCGAGAAAAACTGTACAGCAATAATAGCAAGAATCAAAATAATTGCTGAAAACTTTATCAAACTATCTTGACAAATTTATTGCAAGCTGGTAATTAGTACACAGTGAGAGGCAGGTACAATATACATTATATCTTTATATTAAAAAATTAATGAAGCCATCAGAGCAAATACTACAACACAACAAAGCAAATAAAAATAGGCAAGAGAATCTTGTATCTATTATTTAAATTCAATACTTCAAAACCTTCTTGCTTGAGCAAACTTTCCTTTCGTACCACTTTTTTCCCTGAACATGTTCATTTCTTTAAAAGAATAAAATAAACACAAGTAAATGGTAACTAGTGTAAATATTCTTTAGAGTCAGGCATAAATTTGAAGAGCCTTCTATCAACACAAATGAAAAAGAATGTGATCCGCTACAATTAATGCTCATTCAGCAGCATCATATTTATAACTACTGACACTGCTCATTAAAGCAACTACAGTAGGTAGACTTAACACACTAGACATTTAAAGTGACAGAGTAATTTAATTCCTTGAAAGAAGATTCAGAACTACGTGTATGAATATAGGCAAAAGAAAATCTTCAAAAGCTTGTACAGCACAGCTGAATTCTAAAAAACTGTCAGCTAGGAAAAAACACTTAGGAAGAAGTTCCAGCATTTTGAATATACTTGTTTTATAAACCACGCACTGTTCTGTTTGTAAAAGGCATTCTAAATAAAGTGCTCTCTTTTTGCAGGAAAAAGCCAAAACTCCTAGAAGACTGATGAAAAGAACTAGAAAACACACTTTTTCTGTAGAAAAAGTAGGGAGAAAATTTAATACACATAATCCTTTTGCTAGAACCCTTTGACTAGTGTGAGGCTGCTAACACATGAGTCCGTCTGGTTGCCAAAGCTGTATCAGAAGCTACAGACATACAAATACTCAGGTATCTGACAGGTCTGAAGGCAGACTCCCAAGTCTTGCTGCTAAATACACTTTTATCTTGTTTAGTGCCAAAACAAAGAGAGGTGGTGGGGAACTCCTAGAGTTAGACTTTGTGAAGTCTAATATTATCTGAGATCGCACACAAGACTAGTGAGAAGATGCTGGAAGTAATTACTGAGCAATTTTACTTGTGGTTTGAATCACTTTTAATCAAAGACTTCATAACAGAAGAATCCTTTGACTGAACACAATCAGAAATATACACACATATGTTCTGTTTTAAACACTTTCTATATTTAAAAATATACTTTCTTCAATATTGTACTGGTATGCCACTTTGCATTATACAACCTCTACTTTGAAATCACTGATAAAAATCCAATCAAAATATGAATTAAGCCACTACTACATGCTCTGAAAGTCCTATCACAAGAACAGAGTCTATAACAAAAGCCACAGGTCCTCACACATTTATGTAATACTTGGGACACAGCATCTCAAGATACGTACCTGTGCTCTCCCTCTCTTACCTGTCCCTGGATTTCTATTCTGACTTACAGACTCAGACACAATTATTCTTTTAATTTTGGGGCAGCCTTTATGTAGGTCTTATGTAAAACCAAACTGAGCAAACTAGGGAGAAAAAGAAAAGCTTCTGTACGGATTAGATGCATGCAATAAAATCTGGTTTGTAAGCTTAGAAAGGAAACACACCAAATCAGCACTTGGCTGGGGACAAAAGTTAGTACTCAATGCCTGACTCACCTTGCCTTTGTGCATACTAGCATGAAACTGCCACATATTCAAATGAGTTCTCTTAATATTTTATTTTTTGTCCATTGATAATTGCCTAGTTTCATCCTCTGATAACTCCAGTCAGTGGATTTACACAAGGGTTAAATCTGGCCTCACATGTCCTATGCCTTGCAGTGAGAATGACCCACCTTTTCTGGCATTTGCTGTATTGTATAGAGAAGCAGAACTTTCTTCTCTTTTGGGAGTCTTTTGAACTTGTATAAAGTAGCTATTCCCAAGTGATTACTTCCTTTCTCAATTGATGCATAAAAGATCACCACACAAAAAAAGAAACCCACAGTGATTTCTCTTTTGAACACATAGGCAATGCTGAAAACATAAATGCACATGTGCAAAAGCTGTCATCTCTTGCCCTTTTCTGATCCCTATTAGCTCCACAGGAAAGGAAAGCAAAAGGAATGTATTTAAGCTTTCTGCAACATCAGGGTGAATCACTCTTTCCACTTTTATTATTGCAAAGATGCCACTGATAACTGGAGAAAAGGAAGAACATACCTGCAGGTCTTCAAATGGTTACAGTTTAATGTAGAAGGAAGTCTAAAGGGAAAAAAACCCACATACTAGTGAGTGTGAGTCACTCACTACTTTTTCGTGTCTTCTTTTACCACTCCGGACAGGAAAGCAAATGTCTTTCAGGCTTCTTCTCCTTCCTTTTCCCATCTGGGAATCTTTTTGTTCTTTTGATCACAAGTGCTATAAATTCATGCATAGAAATAAGCAGAATACCTGTTAAAAACATGGTTGAGTGGGTAGAACTTTCTTTACTGAAAACCATATAAGTATCACCTATGCTGAGTCTCACATGAATAGGGAACTGTATGCAGACCATCTGACAGTGTAATCATTTCTATGCAAGCTATTCACTGGAAAACTTCACATTAGATCTTTTTCCAAAATATATGCTCACACTACAGTAAAGTAACTGTAAGGAAACTGAACTTAATTCAAAGAACTTTATAGGTCTTTATTATTCGGTAAGTTTAACACCTTAGAAAGCCATCAGTCTGGTTTCAGTTTGGCTTAGAACCTCCTCCTGCCTTCAGTTCCACACTATTAAAGCTACTTGAACATTTTAGGTAATCATCTAACTGTAGCATTCACAAGTAATTCCTGAAGCTGTGACTGCCTTCAATGAGCCAATGCTTACGGAACCAAGATTCCTCTAGTTTACTCTTACTCCTCAAGCCCCAGTTTACATTTCTTTCTACTCAGCAGCCTGTTTCAAGAAGGAGCAGGGAGGATGGTCTGACCAGTAGCCCCTAGACTGTGCAGTTCAGATGCCTGCATAGCTAAGGGATCTGGTGAATCTCTTCTCTTTCACATTAGGGAAATTGTACAGCCTGGCTTTCTGCGTCTTCAGCAAGTTTTCTAATCAACAGGCTGTTCTATAGGAGCTGGGAAAAGCTCTTCCCTTGCTACATTTCAGGTTGAATTCAATGTTTATTTGCCAGTGCTCATTTTGGCTTAAGGATCACAAGGCCTAATGGATTTACTCTTTCAGAAGGTTTAAGCTTTAGAAATTACAGTTGAAGTGCCTATTTCTGACATGACCTTAAGCACCTATCAGATAGATCTGTAAATATTTGGGGCATGTGCAACAATACAGCTTTATTTACCGATGATACACAGACATTTCCAGACCAGAACACATTGGACTGCAGTACGCCAAATTGAACTAAATTTCACAATTGCACCTAATTCTTCTTTATTTATCACAGTAACCATCAAAAGACGATCTCACATCAGAATCTATTAGTAAGAAGTTCACTTTTCACAGTAACAGAAGAACAGATTAGACTATTTCTTTCTTCAAATGTAAGCATCTCCGTGTTTGAAAATCTGTGATGGATAAACATTAAAAAAAACTTTCAAACACAATTTTATCCATAATTCTATGACTAATTTGGCAAAATAGTTACATATATATCATTGATATGATCCATCAGATTGTCTTCCACTTTTGCAGAAAGAGATGGATTAGTTTTATCCAGCTGAACTGCAAAAGTTAGAGCATATTCAGCAGATATTCAGATTAATACAACTAACCATGTCACAAAGGAAGCTGTGGTTGTGATTCAAGATTAGAGCGTCAACAGAAATTAAAAAAAAAAAAAAAGAGGCATTTGTAGAGCTAAGAAATACATAAATATATGAAGAACTCCAGACATTTTAGTCATATCCTGATAGGAATATTAAAATGAGGCAGGATTAAACTATTCTTCAGATACAAAATCAATCAGAAGTGTTACCAACTCTACTTTTCTCATCAGTACATGAAAAGTTAAATGCAAGTATTCATCTAATAATCTGCTACACACATGCATTTGAGATGTTAGCTTAGTATTGGTGATCTTATCAATTGTCATCCCCTGTTTAAACTGCCTCTAGTGAAAAAGGTGACTGAGAAGTTTATGTTAAGCAGCTGTTATGCCATCTGGCATCTTTGACTTCCATGACCCCTTCCGGTCTGGCTCTCAGCCTAGGTAAGGTACAAAGACTACATTGGCTTAATTGGTCTATGATCTCCTCTTGGCAAAATACAGAGGTCAAGTTTCCATGCTGATTATTGTAGATTTGTCAGCAACCTGTGTTAACATGAACCATTAAGTTTTGTTGACTCATCTGCAGACACTGGCAAGGATGGCCAAAAATCAGTGTAGTGACTCTGGTCTCTCCTCTCCGGGAGGTCTCAGAGGGTGATGTTGGACAATTGCTCATCTGTCCAGAGGGCTCTTGCAAGCAGATTTTTTATCATTCCACTCTGTTGCTTTTCTTGTTCAATGTTTATGTGAAGCTTCTCATGGACAGAGTAAGACCGTTGGGGCTGTCATTTCATCAAAATACATGCAATGTTTAGCTTTGTTCATTGTGCTTTTTCATCTGATGAAGACAGTCAAGTTAACCCACCTCCTAGCACTTGGCCGGTTTGGAGATTGGGGCAGGCAAACTAGTTTAAATTCTACCTGCAATACTGATTTATAGGAAAACTATTAGTGAGTGTCGGAAATCAGAAGGTGAGGCTGGCTTGGTGCCTGGTAAGTCTCAGCTGTAGGTTTACAGTTAAAAATAATTATTTGGCTCAGTTATATAGAAAGGCAGCCTTCAAAAGAGCATGAGAGCCGCTAATTATACTGTTTGAAATGCAGAGAAATTAAAACAATTTCTTAGTCCACAAGGAATAGTTCACTTCAATCCTGAAAATATTAATTTAGCTATTTATCCTATTACTAGACTTTTCATACAGTTCCAAAAGTACATGTACTCTGTTAGGGTCAAAATGGTAGTATAAGTTGGCATTTTTTGTTAACATACACATACCTTGAGTTTGCAAGCCAGGAGTTTCATATTTGAAGCTGCTTAGGAAGTATTAAATGAAGTATTAGTGCCAGAAAAACAAAGCTGCCAGGGATTATTTGCTAATACTAAATGATTATGAGAAGTTCAGGCGATTATTCAATTATTTTAAATTAGATTATCAATAGTTTATTGTAGAAACAAAAAATACACCTGGTTGTATCACTAACCATTCTGCTTAAATAAAGCTATTATTGTTACCAATCCTTTAGACTTCCTTCACAGGACTTGGAAATACCTTTGCCTCACCTCCTAAAGCACATGGGGGAAAGCAGCAATATCTGAGTCATATCATGTTTGTCAGCTACAACTATCCAATTAAATATGCCATTTCTTTTGTAGAAGTGTACTATACACATCATCTTCTGAATTAAAAATGGTCTAAACTCGACAGTCTTAACATTTACAGAGGTTTCACATTGAAATCAGGGCACCCAGAAGCAGGGATTTAAATAAATAGAATCTACAGTGCAAATGCAAAACTATTTTTAAAATAAAAAGCAAGCACACTGCAGATCATAAGATAGCATGCCCCAAAATAACTATCACTATAAAAAGAATACATTTAGTAGACATAGATTTTTAAACTGTGCACAAGATCCAAGATTTCTCTGATGTTTTACACCAAATCTCATGTATTAATTTGTACATTACACAATTTGACCTAGTGTTCTTACTTGTCCCCCAAAGCCCTTTCTGCCCTGCTCCTCCTTGCAGAAGGCTGAAGTTATCAGTGGCTATGAAGTGCCAGAGGATCCTGGAGGAGGGAAGGGCAGAGACTTCAGGATGATGCTGGAGGAGATAAAACATCATGAAATGTTTCTGGGCCCTCACAACTGCAGAACAGAGTGGAAACTGCCCAACCTCTGCTCCTCTCTAACTGTTCATCTCCTTCACTGTAAGTTCCTACTGGTAGGTTTTAATCTTATCTAATTATTATGAGATCCATTGCTAGCAACAAAATAAAACAAAATAATATGTTACTCTCCCTCTGAAATCTGGAGAATGGAAGTCAAGAAAATACTTTGAGGACTCTACCTGCTCAGACAGAAGAGACAGAAGGGTGTGCTTCTCTGTTACTCCATAACCAACAAATTTTACATGACAAAAGCTGAAAGGGAAGGAGCATGAATCTTCTAATACAAAGTTTCCAGTCTACAAGAGAAAGGCATTTTTGCTACTCCTTAAACAATACTGATGTTCAGATGAAGACAGCTAGAGAAACACCATTATGCTATTCCTGTTTGTTGGGAAATTACATACTGATGTCACCTGAGCAATGTCATAGCCTACAAAGTATCCAAGCCACTTGAATATCAACATACAATGTTCATATATATATGACTTCTTAACAGTGGAGGTATTCAAGTTTGGAAGCATGACTGCAGCACGAAGTGATATTCAAACACATACACAAGTTCAGTCTACTGGATTTGTCAAAACTTGCTGTGAAAAATAAAACCACTATACTTCCTTTACTCAAGGTTTTCTTATTTGTTTATGGCCATACTTCATTACAATACTTTAAATTCAACAGTAACCTATTTCTTCTATTGAAAGTAAAGCAAGATCACACTCAATGTATAAACTATATGAAATTTTCCTGCAAAAATTACAGAAGTGGGTACCTGGTATATGTAAGACACGTATCAGAAAGTAAATTTGTGTGTTGCACACAATATAAAGGTACTTCTAGACTCAAGGTACAATTACCAGTAATTTAAAAGGTAAGCTATCAAGGCCAGGTTGGATGGGGCTTTGAGCAACCTGGTCTAGTGGAAGGTGCCACTGCTCATGGCAGGGGGGTTGGACATAGATAATATTTAAGGCCACTTCGAACCCAAACCATTCTATGATTCTATAAAACAATATGAAAATTTGGACAAAACCAAGCAGTACATGAATATGAAAAACAAGTTAAGGTTAAATGTAAAATATTTCCAAACATGTAGGAACAGACATGAGAGGTATCAGCTTGTTCCTGTTACTGATTTTATGCATTAATCATAAAAACATGATAAAAGCATTTCAGCAACTAAGATGCCAGCTTAGATAAAAGTGACTTTGGAAGATAAAGATTTACTTTTTCCTCCTGGTGTCACTACAGGGCTGAGTTAAGGTTGAGTGTCTTAAGTCTCTGCTTCTGTAATTTAAATCTGTTTCAAGAATTATTTCTAAAATGCATTGCAAATGTAGAAAAAAAGAATACGTATCTTTGCCTCTAAAATACTGATAACCGCTGTTGCCTAAGTTTGTATTTATAAAAGGTCTTTTTTTATAATAATATCTTGAGGAAAAACAAATGCATCTTCCTCCACCCCAAATTCTATATTTTCCATTTTATTTGTATTTATTCTGGTATGTCTTACATTTAGAAAGAATAATTTACTCTCATTTAAAAGCTCACAAATGAACTCAATACATTATTTTATTGCTCATTTAGAGAACTCCACTGCCCCACCTATGCACCAAAATCTTCAGTTTTCTATAGTACTTTTAGCCAAAGAAATTTCCGCTTACATTTTCTCCTGATGAAATTTATTGGGCATTTTACACTAGTTAGCCAAAGAAGCAGCATAGTAGGTCTCAACTTTAATTTTGAGAGCAGATGAGAGTTTGGATGGGCCTTCAGTACAACCAGTTCAGTAAAAAGCCCTTATATTACCACTTACTTATTTGCTGGCATGCAGTTCTAAATATTTACTGTTACCTTAAGCAATTACCTAATGAAACTCCCAAGTTTTCAGAATGAAATAAAAAGCTTGTAAGTCACTGAATGCATAACAAATATAAGAAATACAGCAAATTATAGTGATGGTTTGAATAATATTAATTTTCTTAGTATTTAGTTAGACATGTATTGCATATATAACTAATTTCAGAGTTCTTATTAAAGAATATTAAGACCTAAAATACTTTTCTTTGGAAAAGTTTAAGTCTTCATCCTATATTTAATATTCAAACTTGTATCAGTCCTGACTCAGAGAGGGGAATATTGCAGTGTGGAAATTCACTTTTCATTAGAATATATAGGCAACTGTTCCACGGCTGCAAACCTGAATTCCAGAAGTCTCATCTACAACACAATTACACGTTGGATTCATAAAAATATCTGTATTTAACATAGATTTTCAATACCTAGCAATATGAAGTTAACTCTATTACGGCATTTATTACAGAAGTTGATGCCATTTTTTTTTTTTTAAGTACTGACAATCACTGCCAAATACAAAGGAAGTTCCATCCACCTTTGAAGACAGACATATGGCCACACATTAGCTGCATCCATTCACACAGAGCAGATGTTGCTGTTTCCTGAATGGTAAAAATAATGGATTTGCACATAAACAGAATGCAAGAAAAAGTGTGTTCCAGTGAAAAGCCAGGTGAAGAGGAGGCCTTGTTCTATTACATCAATCTAATTATATATACTTATTGTGGCAGTTGCACATTGCTCCTGAGATCTGGAGCCTTCAATGGGGCAGTTAATGACTCTTTTTGCACCTTAATGGGACTCTGAGTCAGTTGACAGGGTTGTTAACAGAGGAGGTGCCCAGAGTAGCTGAGAAGCTTCTGGACCATGTTGCAATGTCTACAGCCAGATCTGACCAGACTATAAGTGGGGCTCCCACCGAGGGCCCCCTTTGAAGAGGTCCTCTCAGAGCAGGGGGTCTGTGAACTGGAGCCCTCCCCTTAGACTGGGACGCCGTCAAAGGAGACTTCCCAGGATTGAGAGCACCTCACCTACTTGTTTGGGTGAGCGGTAATTTACTGTATATATCCTTGAATAAATCCTTGCCTAACCAGGCGAGTGTGAGTCCTTGCCTAACGCAGGCAAGTGAGTATTTCTTGTGAGTACCCTGGAGTCAGAGGGCTCTGGTTTGTTTCTTGTGAGTGTGTGCATGCACGCTGTGGATCCTCACAATTCTTATTTTGCTGCACCCCAATAATCTCCTCAACTGATATCCAAACCTGTATTTTATGTTTTCAGAGTGCTAACTAATTGTATAAACCCTGTTTCGGTCAGTTTATTGGCTGCACTTTTCCGGCCAGAATAAAGTCTGTTTTGGAACTTATTGCCCACCTAAAACTGACTTTGGGGTACCTACGTGACATTTATACTGAAGGTATTTAATTCTTAATTAATTGTACAGTTAAAAAGAGTTGTTTATGTTTTGTTTAACTAAGACTTACTTTTTCCTAACTTTAGTTTTCACTGTGGTTTTAGTTACCATTTTCTCACAGAAATCTGCCTCCCTCTAAGGGAAGTTTTCAACAGACTGTGTCCTAGAAAGTCAACCTTTTCTCAAATAGGATTCATTACTGGTTTAGGAAACGTTTAACTTTTGTTTATCTCATCCAAGTTACAGAAAACTCAGACAAAACATAAAAGGGCAAAAAATTAGATTATGGTCTGCTGATCCTATTTTCTACAGTATGGATAAATAGAATATGCAAAAAGTTAGCAGTTCCAAGAAACTGAAGAATATGTAGTGTTGTCTATCCATGAGGTATTTTGTGTTTTTCTCCTTCAACAAACTCTTTAATGTATAAACAACAATAAGCAACAACATTTCTTTTCACTTATTTTTAAAGAGGTGGGTTTTTTCCTTTTGATTTGTGCATAGGGGATTAAGGACTGCTGGTCAGTTAATTAATATATCCAAGCTTATATGAATTAGAGACTTATGTGAGTGAAATGTTTTCTGATTTTAGAAACTGTTATTGCCCAAATGTCCTATACTTCTCAACATCATACTCCACCATTTACATAAAAATTATATTGTCAATTATATCGTAGGTTGTATTTATGTGAAAAATGCTTGTAAGTATGTACCTTCAACAGATTAGCATTTTACATGATCAAAGGACAGCAAGAGTTTCAACTTTTAAGCCCAAGCATGGTAGCCAGAACATTGTTTTTATCACCTAAGGAACTGGTATTTGAAAGTGGCTTTAAAATGAAATTATGTCAGTAAACATAGTGTCATATCCCTCAGGAAATCAGTCAGAATCTCAGCCTTGGTGCCACCCCAAAATGCCTGGTTACCAACTAACATATCAGGTCTCAAAAAACAGCCAGTAACAGAGTATTTGTCTTAGTCCCATTTATAGGGATATATATATATATATATATATATAAAATATATATAGTTATATATATATATAAAACGTGACTGGCAACGTCCATCTTCATATATAATTACAAAGGTCAGAAATACACAGAAAGGTTTTACTCTCATATTGAACATTACTCAGGCTAATTAAAAACAATGCTTTGTGTCATACTGTCTTTGTAATGCATTTTTGCCTTGCCAAGTTGTTAACCTACTGAGATAGGTGATAACTACATATACCAATGCCCAATGGATACAAGGGCTTCTACTGCTAAAGTGCAAAGAACAGTTGAAACTGATATATCATAACATTAAAGACTAAGGCATTGTTAAAAGCAAAGGGAGAAAGTAAATTCCCTTAAATGAAAGCTATGTAGGATATATATTAAAAAGTGTGGATCCCCCAAATTGCAAGTCCTTTCTGTGAGTGCAATCTGACATCACAGGGTTGCAAAAAGTCAGGTGACTAGTCTAGAAAACATCTGTAAAATATCTGTCAACATGTCAACTGTATGCATAGAAAGCAGGGAGGAAAAACTGAGCTAAATTTTAATAAATACAGTTTTGTTTTTCATTGCCATCTATCTGTACCTGTATAAAGTTTTTGAACTGTGTGTATTTTGCAATCTTGGGGAAAAAAAAACACAAAACAAAAACAAACATACAAACAAAAACCAAACAACAAACTTTTAGTTAATCTGTTAATCAAGACATAACAGTTAAAGCAAATGGCTAACTGCATCACAGTCTGTTCTTCAACTCAGGTATTCACAAAACCAAGTTCAGAATTTACTCTCACAAGAACCAGGACCTTTATATACTGAGTATCCGGAAAGAAAGATAGAGACTACTGATAGTATAGATGTCAATTTGATTGTAAAGGGCTAATATGGGAAGTGAAACAAGTTCCAGTGGCCAGAAATGCCACACTGCAACACCAAGGAGTTCCTATTCTTGATCCTGGATGAGAAGTATATTTATATACATACAAAAACTCCTTGTGAGGATTTGAACTTTGGAGTGATAAAGAAAAGCATTGCTGTAAGACAACATGCAAGTTGTTCAGAACAAGGAAAAATTATAGCATCTAATGGGTACATCTGCTTTTCATAAAGACAGTAAAAAACCTAGCTAGAACATTAAAGACAAAATGGATATAATGATTAATTCTGGAACCTTTTAAAAGGCGGTAGTCTAGATATCTTTAACATTTTTATGCCAAAATTGAGTTGCCTGGGAACAGGGTAATCCGAAGTAATCTCAGTATGTCATTTTATGAGAGCTACCATGTTATTCAAACATCATAAGCACAAAACCAACCAGCTCCTATAAATCCAGGAGAAACAACTTGGTCAGTAAAATGGCTTTAAAAGACTTACAATTTCCTTTATTTTGTGCTGCCTTACAAACTTTACCTCAAAATTCAAGTCCTCATCTGAAAACTGTTCTTTTCCTGATCTACGATAATATTAACACAGCTATTAATCAATCTTAAAATACTGTTCAGCAATATGAGGCATTTGCACATGTGAAAGACTGAAGAGCTATTCCCAGGAAGATGTCTTCCTCAGGGGAATTCTTCATATATCAACTGTTCTAAAAATTTTATTTCTCTAGATATGCTGGTTTTCACAATCACTTTCATCCTATCTGCTAACCCATTCAATTTGCAACTAGCTCCTCAGAAGGCTAAAATAGCTTCATCCTTAGTCTTATTCCCAAAAGTAGAACTGCTCACACTCTTCATGAGCATGTTGCTTAACTCCATGATACTGAAGTCCTTTTTGTGTATCCATGAGAGCTTTTTCTGCTTCAAAGAACTTGCAACAGCAACAAGTTATACCTATGACCAAGACACACCATTGAACACATTATAAAATTATTCACACGCTTTTATCAACACACTTCCTGGTTGTTCAAGCCCCCGCATTTTTTTTTTTTAAAACAGCTGTTTGAATCAAAATCCAAGATGTGATATGAAAAAAAGACCCAAAGTGCTTCCAGTAATAAAGAAGATTATTTCTCACAAGGTGAGCTGAGAAAAGAAAACAGAAATTACAACACTGACATAGGACAGCATCTACACTTTTCTTAGTACAGTCTGTCCCTAAGCATTCCTTTAGCAATGTGGAACTATATAACAGGGACTGGGTGAACTAAAAAAAAAAAGGTGATAATTAAGTAATTAAGCAGCATCTTGTTCTTCAGCCTGTGATCTGCTTGATGTATTCAGTGAGACTAACACATTACCTCCTATGACATACAGGATCTCACTACAGCTTCTTGTAGTGTTGACAGAGGAGCACCCAGGTAGCTCTGCGTGAAGAAATATGAATTGTAAAGCATGACTGGGATATGACTGCAGAGTCAACTGCCTGTGCCTGATGTAAACCAAGAGACAGTGAATAACCCTCTCTATCTTTCTAATCCCCTTCATGCAGTTCAAGCAAGGCCCTCATCTTCAACTTTTTCCCCCACTGACAGTGGAAAAAAAAAAAAACACAAACAGAACACCGTTTTCAACAAAAGCAGAACACTGGCACTCAAATTATGAATTGAGTTTACTACTTTGATGACCTCATTCTCAAGTTTTCTTCATGTAATCCACTCTTGAGAGGATGTTCTGGGACTGACTGTGTAATTTACACCCAGGCAAAGTGTAAATGATAAAACGCCAGCACTCTTTCACACAGAGATAATTACAATCGAAAACTCTTTTGCATCCACTGTGAATAGGTGTAAATAGCTGAACAAGATATGAGGTTATGGGAAATTTAATGAATATTTTTTTCATACGAATCCTTAGCACTTTTAGTATTGAGAAGCTAAACAGACCATAATATCATGTTAAAAAAATCATATTTAATATCAAGATCTACTGTAAAAACATTAAAGGAAGATTTGTTATCATTATCGTTGTATATTTACCTATAGGGATTTCATTTATTTCATTAATAAAGTTCTAACAAGAATGAAGATAGTAACACTTCCCAATCAAACCCTGGTGTTCTTATGTTTTCACATTTTTCACCTAGTGACTCCTCCATTCTTTATAACAAATAGTAGTAGGATTCTCCTGCCCATTTCTTTGCCTCACCAGGGCACAAAGAGTTGCACAAGTTTATGGTTTTGAACAGGGCTAGTAAAGCTTGTGTCATCACTTGTTCCCCTACTGCAGACACCCCTTGTTTAAACAACATTGAAGGTGCAGCCAGACAATCCTTCTGGCAGTCACAGGGAGGCACTTTCAGGGAGCACTGCACCTCCTGCCTTGTGCTGCAGGTCCACCCACCCTGCTCCAGCAGAACGAAACCAGCCACCAGAAATGATGGGGCCACACTTCCCCATGAAACTGCTTACTGCCTCATGTCAGCTGAGCAATTAATGAACTAAATGGGTTCACTGCATCAGTACAGTACCCTCCTAACCTGGACAAGGTCTTTGAAAAGAACTCCCTGTGGAACAAGGGGTCATACAGAACTCGGCCTAAACAAGCAGGTTTGTCTACTGCAGCATTTTATTTGCATTTTGACCAAGTTGATTAAGCCTTTTAGGAAGGATACTTTCACAAAGCTCACTTCCAGACAGCTCTGTTACCACCACAAGGTACTGTACCATCTAAAAGCACTATGCATTTGTGGGAGGTTCAAATAGCCAGATCAACACATCCCATTTCTAATACAGGCAGGAGTGAGGGTCCTGACACACCATCAACTCCAGGGTACAATAAGGATCCTGACTTGGGCAATTAAATTAAATGCCATCAGTTAAAATGACATGGTTACTTCTCTCAGCACACAGCACCAGGATGAAAATTAAGTGCATCAAATACTAAGACAACTAATGTGCTGTTCCACAACGGAAAACAAAAGGCTAATACTCACTGTGGTTAAAGCAAGTGCTTTCCACAAAGCCTAATGCAGCTCACCTGCTTCTTCAAGCCCCACAAGCAGAACAGCTGAGAAGCATTAATTTCTAAGCTGAGTTGATGGGACAGCAACTAAGGAAAAAATACAGATTCAGAAGAACAAGGCCGATTTTGCTTTATTGGGGGTGGCACTTTATTAGGACTGGACACTTTGTTAGCTATAGTACAACTGGTCCAACTTTTTATAATATTTCTGAGGAATTACTGTATGTTGAAACTGATAACTTCAACAACAATTACAGAAAACTCTTAGAGAAATCAGCTTTTTCTGCACATATTTTTCATATTAAGCTATTCATTAAAACAGCTGGGGCAAGCAGGAAGAAAAGTATAAGCACATGCAAGGGCAATTAAGCATATTGTTTCATTCAGTGTAAACACAAGTTTTTATGAGCCATTTACTCAGCTATAATCATTCTGATCTTGCATTGAGAAAACATGCGCAGGAATTTTTTTTTTTGTTTTTCAATCAAATGATCAAGAAAGATAATCCAAAATGCTCCACATCCAATGCTGCAATTAATTCTCTTAAGCTTTAGCTTTATTCTTGTTAAAAGCACTATGAAATTCCGTGAACTATACCTCATCCTGCTGTAGGTATTATTTTGTATATCACCACTGGAGCATAATAAAGCATTGATTCAGTTATGTGTAATGCTGAAAATTATATTAAACACAGCCAATGTGCTCTTTGCATTTAAATAAACTGTATGACCAAGATGTTGTTTTTCGGTAGGCAGTACACCTACAAAAATCTGTTGTGATTACTAAGTTACAAAATAAAGAATGATACAACATGACAGACCAGCATTTGGAACATACTTCTAAAAACATAGGAAGTAAAAGTCAAAATATGCCTAGAGCAAAATTTTGCCGCAATGTTTATTAATTAGAAAAGCGAGATCTGATATATGATTTGGGTATACACACCATGTGTCTTTCAATATGTCACAGCAGACAGAAAGTTTATTACCATCTTGCCTTTCCTAAAGTAAAACTTGAATAATGCACTTGCCACTGTGTACATTATTAGAGAATGATAAATGCATTTAATATAACTGATCAACTTTTATGACACTATTAACATCATGGGATGTGCATGTCAATGGATACATATGCAGACATGTTCCTTCTAGGAGGTCAACTTCCATTTTCAGATGCTACACATATAGCTGAATACTAAACCCCTTTTCAAACATCAAATTTCATTTGGAACAAGTAGACCACTCTGGTTTAAGTTGTTGACCTTAAGTAGCTGATCATTAAAGTGTCAGCCATTTGTCTGCAAATACTAAAATGGATTTTGGATAACTTCCAGAATCTCAAAGAATTGTGTGTCAATGTAAAATGGACAATATATTTTTTTCAATTATGAGTCCAGCCTATCAGTTTCATTATTTCTATTCTTGCTGTGGACCCAAGATATACACCATGCTCTGGAAACCTAAAGGTCAGCCTTGGGTGGTGCCAATTACATAGATAACTCACAGTACTGTACCTTCCCATCTGTTCTGTTATTTCTGCTGGCAATGTTAAAAATGAGTAACACTTACTGCTCTGTCCAGTATTCAGTCTCTGATTCACTCTGACAGGATACCATTAGCAGTTATTCAGACTTTGGCTGGATACTAAATTTTGTTATAATACGTAATACTGAATAATATCAAACAATTTCTTTGGAGTATCGCATGCAATTCAATTTCCTGATGTGAATGGAAGTCAACACGCAAGAAGCCTCAACAAGACAGAGCTCTTGTTCATTAGCAAGAATAAACAGGAAAAATCAGTTTTAAAATAATAATAAACAGCTGCCTGTATTATTTACCTAAGAGAACCTACACTAGCAAAGAAATCTATAAAGATTTTGAGGGTTTTTTTTTATTTTCCAAGGCAGGGAGGGGAGGATTGGTCTCTTAAGCAGTATATCCAATTGAAAATATCCGACTATAAGAAGAAAAATTAGTCATGTAATCAATGATGAAAAAGTGTCCTACCACACACAGTACTGCTGTGTCCTATGCACTGCAAGTGCAAATTAATTGTTATCCTAAAAGTTGTACCACATCATAAAGGAACTGTTTTACACAATAAAATGACAAAGCAAGAATCTCAATTTCTTCACTGTCAGAAGGCTTTCCAGTTATAGGAGAGAAAGGATGGGGGGCTTTTGGAAAACAAAACAAAACCAAACCAGAATCATCTGTTCTAACTTCTGGCATACTCCTTGGGTTAACAATAGAAGCATATTGAAATACGTAGGTAGGTATTTACAGTCTAACAATTTTCAAAAGGCCCAACTTGCCTCTGAAGTACTGACATTTTTTTTTTTTATTTATTTAAATGACTAACATTTAGAAGAAAGATTTAGGATCAAAAACCAGCCAGGCAAAGTGCTTTAGGTACTGAGGTACACAGTATAATAAGGAGTCTTAGAAACTTTATCAATTCCAGCCTTCTAACACACAAAATTTTTTTCTTAACAGTTTGTTGAAAATTCTGAAAAAAAGAATGCTTCTCTGTTACCTGAAATTGGTTTTCCTTATCAATGGAACAAAAATATGCTGTTTTTACAGAAACTAACACGAATTAGGTATCTGTAGGAAATACTCATGACTTCTAGACCATATAAAAGATAATTTTTGAAGAGTAGCTAAGCCTGCTCATATAAGCAATAACATATCATATCATGTCTAGGTATAGTCCTGAATGCATTATGTCAAAGCAATCGTTTTATTTTTTTAGTTTTAAAGAAAGAAACATACCTTCTTCAGAAACAAGTTTAATGAAAGAACTGGTACAACCCACCAGTCTTTTGACCCTTCATGAAAAGCAACTGTTTCCATACACATTATTTTTGTAACACGCATTAAATCAGAGGCATATCTACTGATCTATATCATGCATGCATGTTTCCATGCTCCCAAATACACAGAGACTGTTGATACACCAATAATAAGAATTCAGCAATGCACAATCAAATTATTAACTATCAATAGCAAAGTTTGTAAGAATCCAAAATGCTAGGCTTATTCCTGACTTTTTCAGCCCTTTTAATTCTAATAAATCTATAAAGGCAGGTTTACTGCTAACTAATCCTCTAGTCTCCTAACTTCTGCCCCAATAGCTATACACCAACATAATTTTGACACCCAGAGTAATTTCAAAGTATAAACAGCAATCAAGTGTCTCTGAAGCTTCTTGGAAAATGAATTTGACTCTGCACTTCTACCAGTGTGTTCACTTCACAGGTTATTGGGAACGATTTGTGAACAACAATTGGCAAGACAGGTCTGTAAACAAGGGTTAATTTTATGGCCTTTGATTAGAGGAGATGCATAAACAAGGAACAAAAGAAGTCAGAGGCCCAAATGCTTGCAGTCATATTGATAAAATTAAAGCAATTTTGCAAGAAGTGCCAATTTATGCTGACATTCGGCAGAAAGACTGGACAAGCCATAGACAGTTAGAAAGAACATATTTCATTAGCTTTATATGTGTGCACCTATATTGCCTGCACATGGCAGAGTGCTTTTCAGTATATTGTTTTTTGGTTTCCTTTTTTTTGTTTTCCTCTGTGAACTACAACTTGTAAAAGGTGTACAACATGTTTATAACTCAGAAGGAAGTACATAACCACCACATGAGTTTTTATGCTTTCAGTAATAACTGCATTACACAAAGCCACAGCAAAACATTAGCTCATCAACACCAGTTTCTCAGGATACTTCCAATCGAATATAGACTCATTCTGAACTTGGTGCGTATTATTATGAAACTGTAAAGCTAAAATGTGGTTTCCAGAAAGGTGACAGGAAAACAATGTTATGTAAAACTGCGCAAGACCTTCATTGATTTTCATCAGTTTTGCACACCTGGAAGCAAGTTATCAAGACAGCAGTGGTACCTAAAAAGTAGGGAAAGAAATCTGCCATTCTGTAACAGCACCGCTCCCAGGATATTTGGGGAAACAAATGACATAAAAATAAAACTGCAGGAAGTGGAGGGCAAGAAAAAAAAAGAAAAAAGGAATAAACAAAAATGTGCATTAAAAGCTGTGGCTTATAAACTTCGACAGCAAAGACAATATTACTGCCTCTAGTTCTGGGAAGATGAAGCCAAGTAGTGCATCAGGAGAACCTTGTTAGAAGTGAACCAAGGTTCCTGGAGGAGACCATGGCAAGCACAAAAATGTAAGACCGTGTGCAGATTGTATCATCTGGATATGCTGACCTCTCAGCATCCAACAAGATCTGGAAGAAAGCTTTTACCTCTTGTTGCAATAAAGTGCAAGTTTGCCTAGGTTTTTAATTCAGCAAGATTTTGCTCAGATCCTCATAGAGGCACAGTATAACTGCATTTTTTCTAGCCCAGTTTCTTTAGGTAGGAAAAAAGTGGTGCAAACACCTTCCTTAATTGAGAAAAATACATTTTATTACATGGCATGAAGATTTCTGCTTCAAAACTATTTTAAGAAGTGGTTTAATTTCTTGCTCGCTATCAAATCAGGATAACTCTTGCGTATGAAAATAAAAAATTACTGCAAGATAAGCACTGGTGACATCTGTAGCCCCACCTCCCCCCCAACCAGAGGAGCATATTTCCTCAATGCTTCTGTAAACAAGTGTGCATGTGTGCTGATCTTTCTTACATTTAAATATTTTTCTCTTTAACTATATTTGTATTTGGTACTTCAAAACCTTTTAAGTTGTACAAAAAGTGGGTGGAAAACCTTTCCTAGAGGCTCCCCTGCCAACAATCTACCCCAGTGGTGTCAAACTCATTTTCATGGGGGGCCACTTCAGCCTCGCAGTTGCCTCCAAAGGGCCAAATGTAATTTAAGGCTTTATACACCATAAGAAAGATTATTTTAGTTGTACCAATCAGATTAGAAAAAAACATTTATTACTCTCAAGATATTAATTTGACATGTAGAGCCTTGTCCAGAAAATGGGTACAAGGGTGTTCATACATTTCATCATTTCTCTGATCTTTTAATTCATATTCATACTAAGATTCCCATGACAGAAAATAGGATCAGGGTGCTTAGATGGTTAAAAAAACAAAAATATTAGAAAATTGTCTACTTGCTTATATTAGGATTATTCTCACAAGAAATGAGTTCCATGATTATAATCATAGGTAGTAATGTCCCTCATGCGCTTCAGAATTTCTATGATCCAGCCTTGGACAACTAGATGAGCTGGGGATTTCCGTAATCTTGTCATAAAAATCTATGCATAAGAGATTAGAAGGCGGCTCAGCTTTGCTGAGAGACAAGCTGTAGTCCACCACCCCTGGCCCAGCATCATTCTAGAGAACAAAGATCACAGTACTATAAGACAGGTTTATCTCTCTTCTCAGATCAGCATTAAGATGGCTATCTTCATAAAACTGTGGAATAATTGTGGAATTAAAGATTAACTTTCTCTTTTCCTTTACAGAACCTTACTTGTTCAACTCATCAGAAGGATGGCACTAGTGGATGCAATTTTAACTTTAAATCTTATATTAACAACAGGAAAAAGAATTCCAAATTCCTAAATGTTAAAGTAGGTTCCATTTGTTCAGTTTTCTCATTGTAATCACAGAAAGTAACTTGGTTTCTCTGTTTAGCATATGTTTCTAAAAAAAGTTCTATCCACTATTTTTGTCCCTGAAGTAAAAAATTAGATCACTAGAGTCAGGTTGTTACCCTTGAATTACGAGATCTATTTGGAAAATAGATCCCTGTGTTTATGTACAAACATTTTTCTTGTAACTGACAAAACAGTAAGAATGTCAAGGTAGTTACTAACAGACACAGTTGTTTTTTGGTTTTGTTTTTTGTTTGTTTGTATTTGTTATTGTTGTTTGTTGGATTTTGGTTCTGGGTTTTGTTCTGGGTTTTTTATTTTTTTTTGGGGGGGGAGTTGTGTTTTTTTGTTTGTTTGTTTGTTTGTTGGTGGTTTTTGTTTGTTTGTTTGTTTGTTTTTCTTCCTGGTGCTACCACTCTTTATGAGAAGTTTTGCACTACTTTTGTATTTTGGGACTAAAAACTAGGCCCTAAAATCTTCCTCTTTCAGCTTCTATCAAACCAAGTGCTGAATGGATTGATAAGTAGACAATAAATATTAGATCTTGAGCGCTCATCTTCAAAATTCTTCGCAAAAAAAGTTTAATTCTTATAACTTATTTTTTTTTTCCTCAGATTATGAATAGTTATAATATAAAAATTGAATCATGGGCAGTACAAAACAAAACTCAGTATAAGTATGCCACATGTACAAAGATTTACTCTTTGCATCCTTTGGTCTTTGAACAGAGATATTTTGCTCAGAGTCAACAGCAGTCATTTCACTTACACGCACGCAGGTGAGAAGGGCATATAACTTATTCTCTCTATATTCTGACCTGTGAGGTTCATGGTCTCTGCAGGCTGCCTTCACATTGGTCCCTGCTGTCCCTAATCTTCTTTCATGTCTTTTTTAATGACCTGCTTTGCCATTAACAGTTTTCCAGGGTCATTAAACCAGTCAACCCCTCCCAAAACCACAAAGAAAATTAGACAGCAAGAATACATTTTCAAATAATCTGACTTTGGATGTCATTCCGGTATACACAAAAAAATGGTTGACACAAACTCAGAGTTGTCAGTAGTGCTCTGAGAGTAGACAGAATGTGCATGAACTATCAAACGACCAGGTAAGGTCAAAGACAGTGCTTACCTCAAAGAAGCAAAATGAAAGCTCTTTCCTGATGAAAATACTGACCAGAAAGTAAATTAGGATGCTTATCAGTTGATCAAAATGGATCAGCTTACTGCAACTACTACCTTTTATGTAATAGCTTAAAATGCATTATGGAACTCTTCTGAGAAATATGGCTGAAAACTAGAGACGTCTCACATCCTGTATGAACAGTTCAACTTCCTAGCTATCCTAGTATAGCAGGGTAAAGCTGTCTCTCTTGTTAATAGTACTATGTCATACAAAGTAGAAAAGATTTCAGTAAGTACACCACACTACGCTGGCACAAAACCAGTGGTAAAACAGAATATGAAAGCATGGAGGAAGTTAATGCTGGTGAGAAGAGTGTGATCCAGAAGATCCAGAAGAGCAATAAAAAAAAAAAAAAAAAAAAAAAAGGTGGTTTGGATACAGTAAAAATCATGTGCTCCAGCAGATATTTTATGAATATAAAGCACCAAGCACCATGAACTTTAGCTTTTCCAATACTGCATGCATTTTTGAACTGCCCAGGACAAACCCTTTAAAATATTGTAAGCATCAACGTATGGGGGGGGGGGGGGGGGCAGGAAGTAAAGCTTTGTTGACCTTATGTCATCCCAAATCTGGTTTCTGAGAAGTCAGGACAACTCCTGATATAAGCTGCTAAATTTTTAGATTACAAAGTAAATAGTAGCTTTACTAACTTTTTGACTGTATGTCTCCATAACATATGAAGTGCAATGGGCATGCTTCCATCTAAAACACAAAAACATCAAAATGAAATTACTGTGTCCAAAGTCCCAAAGAATAAAAGCACATTCTGTGTACTAGTCTAAAGGAAATAAATTATAAAGCCTGAAGAAATGAAAGAAACAGTCCCGAAGGGCTCCTCAGGCTGATTTCATAACAGCAACCCAAATTATTGTTAACTTCTACAGTCTAATGCAAAACACATACAAAAACATTACATACATGCAAAATATTAAGTAGGCCCTCCAAATTATCTGTGTACATATGTATTTTCCACTGAAAGAATATTTTTACAGTTTGCAAATGTGCTTCTTATTTTGCAGGCTTTCAGAGAGCTGATATACAAACAAGTTACAGGTGGGCCAAATAACTGGTATGTTAATTCAAACACCTGCTCCACAGGGAATACACCTTCACCAAATACTGCAGGAGTCAGTGAAACCCAGGCTTCTGAAGTATTTTATGGGTGTTGGTGGGTTTTGTTGTTGTTGATTATTTATTTTTTGTTTTGTGTTGGCTGGGATTTTTTTGTTTTGGTGGTGGTTTGTTGTTTTGTTTTTTTTTTCCTCCTAAATATACATAAGTCGCAAGTCCTCCCATGGCACATTACCAGTATCTATCATTTTGCTTTTCATTAGCAGAGCTAAAAAGTTCAGATGTAGCAGATGGAATAGTGGCATCACTTCCCAAAGCGCAGGCAGGGCAGCAGGGCCCGCCGGCTCTCCCCGCCCGGCAGCGAACCCAGAGCCGCACCGGCAGAAGTTGCCTCTAGCGACATAAAACCCTTGCAGAGTGAGGAAAACAAACAACAACAACAACAAATTAAGTTTTAAACCACTCCACCTGCCGGTGGCACGCGTGAGGGAGGCGGCTTCTACCTGCTCTTCCCGGGCGCGCCCACCTCCCCGTCTCTTCCCCCAGGCTCCGCAGGACAGGCGCAGCCGCCAGTGAACGACTTCGCCCCTCGCCTGCCACGCTCGGCACCAGCAGCACCCGGGCTCCAGCGCGACGGCCCGGCTGACGGCCGCGGGGAGCCACAGGGCACGAAGCCCTGACGCCGCGGCCCAGCACAGAAAGGCAGAGCGACACGAAACCCACTCACCGTCTGAAGGAAAGGAAAGCGCCGTTGCTACAACAGCCACCTCAAGTTCGCCGCCTCTCGCAAATGCAAAGGGTGGGACCAGCCTCGTGCGTGCCCCGCCTGGGCGGGGTCCGGCCCTCCGGGAGGTGGCTCCGGCCGCACCTGGGCCTGATCCACCCGTGGCAACCAACACCTGTGCTCAAGGGGGGCTACCGTGAACAAACACACCCCAGCAAACAAGTGTCCAGTACACGTCCCTTGTGTTTGCATAACATCTTCCAAAGGGAAGGCAGGAGAGATGTCTAGTTTCTCACCCTTAAGAACTTGTGTGTGTGGTTTTTTTTCTTCCCAGTGGCTTGCGTATTCCATGCAGTAACAGCCTAATGCATGCTGAGGATACCCAACTTCTTCTGTCTGAGAAGCACTTCAGAAATACCACATCTTTTCACCAGAGATCATAGAATGTCCCAAGCTGGAAGGGACCCACGAGGATCATCAAGTCCAACTTTTGTCCCTGCATAGGACAACCCCACAGTTCACACCATGTGTCTAAGGGTGTTGTCCAGTCTCTTCTTGAACACTGTCAGGCTTGGGGCCATGACTGCCTCACCACCCTCTGAGTGGAGAACCTCTTCCTAATGTCCAGCCTAAACCTACCCTGACACATCTCCTAGCCATTCCCTCGGTTTCTGTCATTGGTCCCTAGAGAGAAGAGTTTGGCATCTGCCCCTTCTCCTCCCCTTGAGAGGAAGCTGTAGACCGCAATGAGGTCTCCTCTTAGTTTCCTCTAGGCTGAACAAACCAAGAGATGGGAAGACAAAGTAAAAACAAAGGGTCTGTAACATCAGCCATAGGGTGATGCTGCAAAAATGTAATCCCTTGGATGCTGTTTTAGGTACTTTCTATTCCTGTAAGAGATGCAACTTCTGTGTGTTGTCTCACATGACAGTTATGGGAATTTATTAATCGCAAGCCAAACAACCCATTTCATTTTCCCTTCTTCAGTTACCAAACCCACAGCCAGACAAGAGACAGCAGTCAGTTTCTCTGCCAGGTTTACCGGCCATCAGTCTCTGCTGTTACTGTAGCTTTCCTGGTTGTAGTGCTCAGCAGGGAGCATGTGTTCCTACATGCTTTCTGAAATATTAATACACAAAATTGTATTGAGGTTTCTGATAGCAGCAGATTGGCTTCTCTGTGGTTTTCTGATTAGAGGTGTATTGGTGATTCCGAGAAGCCAGTGGCGCCGAAATGGGTTAAATCTAATAAGGTTTTGAAAGCTGATAGCATAATTTAAGAGGGCTCAGAGTCACAAAGCTACAGACCTGGCTGACCCTGGCAAATTACAGTGTTTGTTAATGTTCTGTTATAGACATCTTCTAGTCAACCGAAAGCAGATATATTAAGTGAAAAATTGATTTGTGGTTCACAAAGATAGGTCACCATTTCTGCCTTGTTTTTGACAGTTGGTCAACTTAGATGTAAAGGAGGACATCAAGGCTTCTGTTTTCACTAGGGCTCTTGGGAATGCAACCTTCAAAAACATTAACTTCAGCTTCCAACTAAAGAAACATAATTGCCTCAAAATCTTTATCATCATAATCTTACACAGTATGTGCCCCTTGGGAAATCTAAAAACAATTTAAGGAATGGAAGGCATAGGAAAATCCTTTTACTTTGAGCATGGTGATTATAATCATATGAGCTTTAGAATCAGTGCAACTGGAATATAAAGAAAGAGTGATTAAAAAAAGCACTAACATTTATATTGTGCTTTCAGAATCGATGTTAATTAAATGAAGTGGTGGCCAACTTACAGTGTTTTAAACTGAATCTTCTTACTAAAAGTTTAATGACAATAAGTTGGCTTAGGAATATTTTTTGTAGTCTTTCAAGGAGGGTTTTACTGAAATTCTGTTTTGAACCAGAACAAGCTGACAGCTTTAAGAATCCAGTAACTGAACGAGGAAAAAGGATTTTCATTGTTACTAAGTCTAAATTCATGCAAACAATGAACTGAGGTAACAGTCTCGTGACTCCCCTTGTAATCTTGTTATGCTCTGAAGAAGGCATCTGAATTCCCCTATCAATAATGAAAACACTTTCCTAGGCATAGGCCAATACAAACAGGAACAGCAGATGAGAAAAGACTGGGCGAAATAAGAATAAAGGTGCAAAATGTCGATGGTGCACACCTTGGGCTGTGTGTAGCTGATGTTCTTGAGACAGAAACTATGAGGCTCCTTCTACTCAAAGGCTGCACCATTTTATCACTAAGACTCTTTGCTGAAGGTCAATTTATAACTTCTATTACAAAACAATAGCCTGAATCCAGACAAGGACAAACACTCCATTTTGGCAGCCTTTCAAGCCAGAGAACCTTGCAGTCCTGATAGGGACTGGCTGCGGCAGGTCGTCCCTCACAGCAGAGGCAATATTGTCAGGGAGAAAAGTGGATATCAGCCTATCGCTTCCATCCTCCAAGCATGCTGCCTCTGCCTTCCCTCCCTCCTGTTGCACCGACTGACAGTGTTGGAGAGAAACTAGAGTTCCCAAGGAGCGGGGAGGGTGTTCAACACTGTCTTGGGAAATGCAGGGAGCCAGGGGCCACCAGGCACTACCTGGACCACTGATGAGTTTAAAATGTGTACTGTTGCTCTGTGACATGATAATCTCTCAATATGTCTTCCCTCAATATGTTGCTCGAGAGGTAATTGTTTCAGATGTAAAATTCTCATCATTAAATAACCTTCTGACATGCCCCTTTTAGGAAATGAGATTTTAAGTACAGTAAGCAATATGAGTATCCTGTGATGATAACAGATGGAATTTGAGTGTAAACTGGGATTACAATCTGGGAGTTTCTGACTGTCATTGCTATTTATGCAGAGAGCCCACTTGCTTTAAGAAAATTAAAAATACTCTGTTAGGTGTCCACTTTACAAAAATAGTATACCGTGTGGGATTTTTACGCCCATTTGCTTTAAAGTTTATCCCCTTGCCTCAATTCACTGCGCTTGTCTCCTATGCCAGTAAGTACAGTGTCACTGCTGTCAGTGACTGCCTGAAGGCCCAATTTCTTCAATGATCACAATATTTTTTCTCTGACAGTACTTCTGGGGACATCATAAAGGTGCCCCAATTAGCCTTAGTAAGGTAGTGTTCAGCTTAGTTCTAAAAGTGGCCTCTTATTCTAAGGTAAATTTTAGGAGAGGGGACCTTGGCCCACTGGAGGCAATGTAAACACTCATAGACTTGAAAGAGAGCTGGGAAGTGAATTCTTGTTAATTTTGTTACTACTCCCTATAAAAGTTAAAAAAAAAAAAGAAAAAAAAAAGGTATAAAACCCCACCAAACAAAAGTTTCTAAATATTCTATAATTTATCTCATAAATAGATGGGAAAGGATGTGCCTCTGAATTAACTGTATTTAGAGAACCCTCTAATTCCAGAAGCCTAAGATATGACTGTCAGGAACACTATTTCCAGAGAAAGTAAAGGCACTGAAAAAGAAATAAAAAAACATGCTACAAGGGAAAACTAAGCACTGCCAATCTGGCATTGCATAAAGATTTAGAGAAAAGATAACCAATTACATGGAAAACCTTGAAATCAAACTACTCTTATTAAATCATCCTAATTTTCATATAATTATCAGTTTCAGTAGCAGGATAATGCCACAATAAAAGATGAGATACATGTGTTGATGCACTATTCAGTGACTGTCTTGTCACTCCTCCAGGTTGCAAATTGTTGACTGAACTAATTGCCTTTGTCTTCTTGAAGCCTTAACTCTGCAAAGTATTCTTCCTCAATTTTTTCTCATACTACTGGTGGATAAAATTAAGACTGCCCTGTCAGTGATGACAGCACAGAATTTAGTATCACTTTGAGACAACGCAATACATTACAGTGACTATCAAAATATAAAACCTTAAATCAAATTAAAGATAAGTTGTGTGGTTAAAGCTGTAAAAGCTCATTTTGTGTAAAATAAATTCAAAGGTTTATATACAAACCAATCAGTTTTATGTATTCCTGCCAAAAAATATGCAGATTTTTACTCCTGATTCATAACCGCAAGGGACTCTCTACAGATCTAGTACTGTGAACCAAAATAGAGGCAGCTCCAGTGACAAAAAGAAAAAAACAAACAAAATGGGTAGGCTGTTTCCCAGGAACTTCAAAGGAGTATGAGAAGGCAAGTCCTGTGCTGTTCCTCTTAGGGCTTAGTACAGGTTTACATCAGAATTTTTTTTATTTTTATCTTCATAATAAATCACAGTCTAACAGGCAAATAATGAATCAACAATACCTAGAAAGATAACGTAACTGAATTGACACTCCAAGGTTGGCATAATCCTGAATTTCAGAATGTCTGAATGCCACCTGTGTCATCTGCATGAATTATGCCGTGCTGCTTTCAAATATAACTCTTGCCTCATGATAAAGTTTTCACTTGAGAGACACCTAACTTGTAATAATTTCATGTGTTTTTTCATGAAGTAGACAGTATGTGAATAGATAAGGTATCATTCAAACAAGAACTAGATATCAAGACAACTCTTACTGGTTACACAGCCAAGCTACTGCTGGTAATCTTTGCCTGACAAGTCTTAAATTCTTCTAAGTAAAATGGAACAACTTCAGTAAAAAATAAAAGCAGGATGCTTCCCTCTGTGCTATAGCTTGGCGTAATGAGGATTCTCTGGACAGATGGGATAAACAGGATTAAGAAGTCTCAGGCAGAGGAATTATGTGAATCCAGCGCTTGTATTTGGAGACGGTTTCAGAATGAAGATCTTGCATACAAAACACCTCCACTCGGTGAACGAGTTAACAGGAGGATAGCTGTTGTAGTTATAGTACAAGAACCCATGGTAAACTGAGATCTTCAGATCAGAGCAACTGATTTATTCCTGCTAAAAATAACAATATTGCAAAGTTTGGCAGCAATGTGGAAGGGCTTTCAGGAAGCAGAATCTTGCAGCTACCTACACACATCCCCACGGTGACTGAACATTTCTCTTTTGAAATATGAGTTTAAAACACTTTCTCATAACTTTTGAAGGTGCCTATCTGCCATGAAAAAAAGAAAGGAAAAAATAGATTAGGAACTGGAGATTTCCTTAGGCACCTTTCTAAGAAAATAGACACAACTTGTTTAAGGTGAATAGATATTGTATTTTGTTTTCATGGGGGAAAGAAGAAAAATAAGACAGATTTGTTGAGTGAAGTTTAGCATTTTTCTTTACAAACAAAGACAGGAATTAATATATTGACATTTATTTGGTTTTCAAGAAGTCCAAAGTTTTCATAAAGTATAGAAATGGCTAGAAAATATTTTGCAAAACCTTTTTTATCTTTCTTTTCCTCTTCATACTTCTATGGCTGAACTTTACAAAGACCATGGCTGTTTCTTCTACTGCAAAAGGAGCTTCTGTCAACACATGATTAGTTTAGCTAAGAAAAAAAGAAATGGAAATGCATAACTCAATAAAAAGCATAAAGACTTGCACATGCAGCAGATACTCCCTAAATGGGCTGCAAAGGAAAGCAGACTGTGAATCTTAATCCATAAGTATAAACAGCTTTAGAAAGGTTCACTAAAGGGTATACTCGTATTGCAAGTGACAGTACAGATCAAAATAATGGGATCTCTCCTGTTCCCAGGAAGAGTTGCAGTGAACCAATGGGAATTTTACTTTGCGGTCACCTCTGGTTTCAGTTGTCTTCCCTAATATGTGTACTATTCGGTAACCACTGTGATGCTAGTGACAATATTCCATCAGTATTGCAAAATTCCCAGTGCAATCTCTGCTTGAAGTCTGACAATATGTGTGCATTCATTGACAGAGAAAAATATTTTAAAGTGTACTAGATTTATATAGCACCGTTTAACCTAAAGAATTTCAAGAAGTTTCAGAAACTACATGCCTTTAGCAGACTTAAAACATATATCACCATGGGGATATTTTGCAACCACTCAGGAGGATGCAAAACACTGGCCAACAGCTTGCTTGGTCATATATGGGGATGGCGGTAGTGGCTTGTTTAGATGAAATAATTTTTTTACAAAATTTTTACAAATTTTTGCTGCACTTCTACAAAAATTGAAGTAAAACATCCCTATCCATGCTAAAGAACAAGTTTATTATTTCTTCCCGTAAGAACTCCAAGTTATTTACGTGGTATTGAATTGATTTACCTTCAAGGGATGAAAGCAATAGCTAGGTTTGTCCGAATGAGGTTCCAGAGTTCCAGAAAGTCTGGAGATAAGATGTAGCGTTCAGTTGTATGGATGTAATTCCACTGTATTAAATTAACTTCTCTCAATATTCATACTAATGTAAGAACATTGTCAATATTATTCTTAAAATCTTACCAATCCCAGCTCTTTTAAGCCAGCTGTTCAGTTCTCTGATGACTCCTGTTCCTGCTCTTTTTATTGGCATCTACAAAGATGTCACTGTCTTCAGTTCTGTGGAATAGTACTAAAATTGTAAATTATCTGGTTGAGGATGGTATATCCTAATTCACAAAAGCAGCTGTATGAAATAGAATTGACCGATATTGATCAACTTTTAAGTTAGCATTATATTTCTAATTTTATTACTGCAGATGTCAAGTGAATGCTAAATAGCGAGATCTATAAGTTAAAAGGTCAGAAATTCAAAGTTAATACTAGAATCGCACTATTACATAGTCATCAAGTACTGAAAAAAGAAAAAGTAGTACTCCAAATCAAAGGGCTAAATTTAAGTGTCCTTTAGATATTGCTATGAATTAAATTTATCATTGGAATTAAGGTCACACTTAACTGTTTTGTTACATGAAACTAAAATCTTTTGGTGTTTGTGTGTCTTTGCCTGTCCTCCAGCTAAAGACAGAAAATAAGCCTATTTCTTTATAAAGAACATTTTAAGCAATCTTTGTCCTAGCATTTAGGCACAATAATGCACAGCTTTAAAATCATATAATTATACTACTTCTGTGGAATTTCACTTCTTTTCTTTTTTTTTTTTTTTTTTTTTTTTAACCACACACCATAGAATTGTATATTAAAAGTTAAAATAATGAAAATGTTTAGAGGCATAAAAAAGATTGGTCATCCTCTACCGACCTGCAAAATGTATGGTTAGAAATACTCATTTTAGAATCCAGCACCGTGCTTCCCCTTTGCTGCAAACCAAAGCCAGCATTATAACCAAATGTGGTTCAATGAATTACCTTTAATGTTGTTACTCCAATTTGCTGAGTCCAGATTACCATAGTGGTAAGATTTATATGTACGTTTGATCAGAAGCTGGTGAAACCACTGAGAAACCTGCTAAAAAGTCTGCAGAGAGCACAGACTGGCCCCAAATATTTAACTCATAGAAACTGCACATGATGAAGACAAATGCTTCCTAGTAGCTGCAGATGGTAAAATGAGGGACAATGGCCACAAGTTTTAGCTTGTAATGTTTAGGCTGGATATTAGGAAAACCTTCTTTACCAGGAGAGTGATACAGCCCCCCAAAACGCTGTGGAGACCACATTGCCCAAGACAGTTATGGGCTTCCTAGCCCTGGAATTTTCCAAGACTGCTGTACCTCTGACACCTCTGTCCTTCTCTGAAATCTCCTTGGGACTGAACATTCTCAGATTTCTACTTTAGTGGATCATATCCTTCCTGTGATCCTAACACATGTGGATCTGCTTACCAAATGTCCAACTCTTTCTGATGGCCAGGATTGTAGAAAGAACTCATGTCCCCAAGCAATTCCTCAGATTACAGGTTCCAACAGTAGACAGAGGAGGAAAAGAGGTAAGTCAAGCTACTGTTATGGTGAGTGGAGGTCTAAAAGGTACAGGATTCACTGATGTGTGCCTTCTTGCCAAGAGTTATATCACAGAGCTGAAGCCAGGCAACCACCCAGCCTTCTTTCTCCTCTGGATGATGACAGGATGACATTGAGTAGCACCAAGAGATCTGCCCACTTTCAAAATCACATATTATCGGTTTCCCAGTGGGTGATCTAGTACATCCTCCTAAAGAGCATTTACACTCGTATGTAACAGAAGTTTTCCCAAATCTGAAAAAGAGCAAAATTAACTCTTGTTAAAGTTCAGATAAACAAAGGTGCTATTGACAAGCAGCTGCTAATAGATAATGGTGACTGGAGAGTGCAGAGGGCTCTTTGGTAATTAATACACCTTGTTTTCCTTTCTACATGATACACTGAAAGCAAATGAATGTAAGTGATAAATTTGGTGTTTTTAATAGACTATAAGGTTAGACATAACTGAAAGAGTCACTGACGGGTAAGACTGTGAAGTTATGGAGCTAATACATACAGCACGATACAAGAGCTAATCATCTGCTTCAGAATGAGTCAAAGACTCTGAAGTGAGGGTCAGACTTTGAATAGATAAAACAGGAATAGCAAGAACAACATTAATCCTTAAGCTTTGTCTTTGCAGCATTGCCCAGCACTAAGGCTCTGGGACACCTTCTCATAGTAAATGAATTTTAAAGTAAACAAATTTCTCTTGTTGCTAAGAAAAATGAAAATAATGTTGCAAAATCAGTAAGTCTGGTTTAAGGAAATAAAAAGGAGTAGAATTGTTTTGTTCATTAATTATCAGAAAGATAAAAGTTTCTCTCATGCAGTTTCTGTTAAGATAGAGTCTGCCAAAACCTTCAGATGAAACACAGAAATCCTGGTTATATAGTTCTATGATATATATTATAAATTGCACCCACTGTTAATTTTGTTGCCAGCTATTCACATTCCTGCATTTTGCATCTCACATATTCTGTCAACCCACGGAAGAACTTTCTAGAAAAGGATTGCAAACACTATTTAAATAGTGTTAGAGATTTAACCTCAGTAGTAGAAAAGTCTGATTCTCACAGCAGAACAAAGCAGGGGAATATTTTAGCCCTTTACAAAAAGCAGTAAACCATTTTACTAAAATCAATACTAAATGATACAGTACCAAGTTTTTGGTTTTATATCTCTTCCCTCCCCCAATCCCTTGAGAGCACTATACTGAATAGTTTACCATCTTGTTGGAGTACAATACTGTAATAGTAAGTAATATGTCAGAGTGATGTTTTTAAGCACAGTAATGCTGGGATTTTAAATCAGACCACAGGTTACAGAATAATCAATGTATGTTTGTAATGACTTAATTACAGTGATGAGGTATGTCTCTGTTACTGTGAGGAAAACTGAAAGGAAGAATATAGTTCTCAATTATATATAGCATAATCTATCCGAGTGCAGTTGTGCAAAGTTTGCTATTAACAAAACCCATTTTACCTCAGTGAAAATAGCTTTTTCAATAAGAGGCTCAGGAGACGCACAATGCATTACAACAGGCTTAGGAATTGAACTTGTTGAAGGAATCATCTCACCTGAAGCAATGATGAAGGCTTTAACTAACTGTGATGTGGCTGAAACACTGAGTATCAGAAAAACCTCATTCAAATATTTCTGATAGGCTGCTACAACTTGAAGCTCATGTTTTGCTTTTAAGTCATTGCAGACCTAAAACGAAAAGGGATAGCAAAGTTCTAGTCTTAGACTGTAATATTAATGCCCCTTTCTGAAACTCTTTAGGGACGCTTTTTGAAGTTGAAAAACAAAGTCACACTTGAAAAATAGCCTTGTTTGTTTCTTTTTTTTAATTTATTATCAAAAACACACCACAAGAGAGACAATAAAGTTAAATGAATTTCTGTTGTTTACTCAAGTGATTGTAACTTCAAGGTCCATAACATTCACCTGTGACAACCTGAAGTTTGGTAGCAAAGGCATTAAGATGGTTTTTATGGATATAGTTCTAGAGTTACTTATAGTTCTATAGTTATGTATTCGTAGTTATCCATATCTCTTAGCTGCCTCAACCTATTTAGAAGTGAATGGAACTGAAGAGGGAAAAAAAAAAAAGGCATGTATTTTGTTCTTCTTGTGAACTAAATGTGTAAAGCAAGCTCTGTAAGAAAGGAGCTCCAAAGATTTCTCACTATCCTAATGCATCACTCTTGGTTGCTATCCAGTTCTGTGTTAAGAAACGTGGCATGTACATAGGGCAAATTAGAGGTTGTCGAGGGTTAAGATTGCGGGGTGACAATAAAACCCTGGCAGATGTATTGTTAACCCCCTCTCCCCCCCACCTCCCCCTTTTTGCCCCTCCCTCTCCCCCCTTCCCACAGGTGATCAGGAGGGAAAGAAGGACAGAGAGAAGAGAGTTGGAAAAATTAACAATGTTTTACTAATGCTACTAATAAGAATAGAGAAAATAATACAAAATATACAAAACCAATCTTGAAAATCTCAGCAACTGCAGAGCCGGCACCTGAAGTCCTAGATTAGACTCTGCAGCCAACCAGAGCTGGATTCAGTCTCTCACTAGGCCTCAGTTTGCAGGGACAACTAGCAAGGTCCTCTCCTAATGTCGGCCATAAGGAAAAAGGGAAAAAGGGAAAAAGGGACGAGATCCTCGTGATCTCGCACTTTTATATGCAGTATTCATGTGAATGGAATGTTATACACAGTTGGTCAGTTTCTTGGTCTCTTGTTTCTCATTGCCCCTCTCGCAAGATGTCCATCCGTGCTTATCAATAAGTTTGCATTCCATTGCTATGTTTACCAAAACATGTGTCTGGTTCTCCAGGAAAATGCAGTTAATATGAAGGCTTTAGCTGACAGGCAAAATTCACTGAAAGAGAAACTTGTTTTTAGCAAAACCAGGACAGAGGTCTGTAGAAAGAATCCTCTAAGAAAAGAAAAAACAAAGGATCATGATACTTTCCATGGCACTTGAGCAGTTAGTCCATGCTTGGTCTGTGTAACACAGGCAGCAGTTCTGGACATCAAGCTGCCTCCTTCTGCACAAGATGTCAACCGTTCATCTCCTCCTAGATACTACTTCTCTTGTGCAGACAAAAAAGAGTACTCAAATAACACTGTACTCAAGTAGCAGTGGTAAAAACACTTTGCTGCAATGTGGAAGATACTATTTCAAAGCAATCTACCTGACTGATATGTAGCGGGGATTTGAACATAATTTTCCAATATCCCTAAGGAGTGCTCTGCAGTGCAGTGGCTGTCCTGGAGGGGTTCCCTTTCATTTCTAAAATCAAGTTTGATTAATATATTATAAAGTGAGACAAGGCTATGTTGACCATGGAGACTGACTTCCTATGTAATTCTCTTCAGGGAAGTTCCCTGGTAGATAATTTCAGCAGAAGACGGTTGTCGAGGTTTTGATTGCAGGATGACAATAAAACCATGGCAGATGTATTGTTAACCTCCTCTCCTCCCCGCATCCCCCTTCAGCCCCTCCTTCTCCCCCCTTCCCACTAAGGACAGGCAATAAGGAGGGAAAGAAGGACAGAGAGAAGATAGTTAGAAAAATTAAAAATGTTTTGCTAATGCTACTAATAAGTATAGAGAAAATAATACAAAATATACAAAACCAATCTTGAAAGTCCCGGCAACTGCAGAGCCAGCACCCAAAGTCCTGGATTGGACTCTGCAGCCAACCGGAGCTGGATTCAGTCTGTCACTAAGCCTCAGTTCGCAGGGACGACTCGCAGGGTCCTCTCCTAATGTCGTCCATAAGGAAAAGGAAAAGGGACAAGATCCTTGTGATCTCCCACTTTTATATGAAGTATTCACGTGAATGGGATGTTATACTCTGTTGGTCAGTTTCTTCGTCACCTGTTTCTCGTTGCCCCTCTCAGGAGAGGTGCATCCATGCTTATCAATAACTTTGCATTCCATTGCTATGTTTACCAAAACACATCTGGTTTTCCAGGAAAATGCAGCCAATATGAAAGCTTTAGCTGACAGGCAAATACACTAAAAGAGAAACTTGTTTTTAACAAAACCAGGACAACAGTAAAGCAAATCTTATTCTGATGTAAATAATTATGTATTCATTGAGCAGTGTGTGGCAAGGGCCACCCTGGAGAGCCATCAATAGGGCACTTTAGCAAAAAATACTACTGCCAAATTGCTGGGTTTTTTAAGTCAACATTTTTGTTTTTTGAGAATACCAAGGTGGCTTTGTAATATTCTTTTTGCCAGAAACAGCCAGTATAAATATCCTAGAAAACCATCCTACTCACTCATCCTTCACTTCTGTCTTTTAAAGGATACACTCTCATATAGATCTACATTAACATAATGTTAAGAATTTCACTAAAGCATTAACATCAATAAATATAATAGTGAACTAAATGTGTGATGCAAACATTTTACCTTCATGTGCACATTAAAAATGTGACTGTCAAAGATCTGAGAAAGGAGAAGGCCCAAACCCAGACTTACATTACAGCCACTTATGTTACAGCCATCCTAGAGTTTGAAAAACAACTGCACATTTTATCCACCATCACCTTCTTGTTTCCAGCTTACCGATCTTCCATTATTTCAATAATATCACTCATGCTAAAAGGAAGGACCCAAGTTCTCTCATTAAATCAAAGAAGACATAAAACTGTCCTGTTACAGGGTGTGTTACATGGCTATTGCAAATGGTAACCACACTGCTTTAAAGCATATGTTGCCTCTTGGTTGTTCTATTCTCTTTCCATTTATAAAACTGTCAGAAATAAGTTTTTTATACATTGTATTTTAGATTGACAGCAATAGATTTCAACCACATTTTTAAGAACCAGTCTGCTTTGGCAAACTGAAATACTTATGAAGTTTAGGGAAGGAAAAAAAAAGAAAATAAAAAGAAAAAAAAAAAGAAAAAGGTTACTGTATTAATGGTATTACAGTTTAAAAGCCTTTATCACCTATATGTAGTAACAATAACCTGAACTTCTGCCTTTTTTTTTCTCCTTAAACAGAGATTAACAGAACAGAAAATTAATAAAAATAAATATTATGTGAGATTCTTTCCCCTTCTTTTTGATTTTCCTACCTGAATAGCACCTACTTCGAACTCCCAGCAACCACTGTTCAAAATATATGAAAAATTCATGCTTTAATGTTTCTAGTTACTGTGCAGTGAAGTAACCAAACAACAGTCCTACTTTCTTTCAAATTTGCAGCAGCTTATTATCACTTCTCTATTCAGGATGCTGAAGGCCCTTGAATAGGAGATGAATATTTAGTCCAATAGCTGTAATGCTAGCCTAAAGCTTTGAAAATTCAGGTAATTCTCTACTTTGCTGAAGACTTGCTGTGTTTGTTTTTCATTTGGGAGTAAAAAACAAAAACAAAAACAAAAACAAACGACTAGCACCTGCATCTAAGCTTGCCTGATATTTGATACTCATAAAACTTCAGAAATGTACTGGGAAAAATTGTGTGGCAGGCATAATGTTATATACAGATTTGAAATGTGTGCTTTAGGATTATTTTTCTTTCCTCTAAGGATATGTGTCACTTCTCTATTTAGGATACAGTGTATTCTTGAAAAGAAGACAAATGTTTTGTCTAACAGTTATAGAGCTAGCCTGAAGCTCTGAAATCTCAGATAGTTCCATGCTTTGCTATAGACTTACTTCATAACCTTGGAGAAGTCATTTTGTCCATCTATTGCAATTCTGCATTTGTAAAATGAAAATAACAGTACTATTTATCAGTGGGGGGTTGTAAGGGCTGCATTTTTCACAGGGATGAAAACTGCGTCAGTGTTGTAAGTAACTGAAGAATGACAGAATTTTTAATTAGCAAAGACATTTTGCTTATATACTGAAAAAGGAGGGTGACTATCATCACTGAATTTGTCAGCCTTGAATGGAGGCAGCACAAGTCCAGCTAACATTGTGGCACCTCAAAAATGGAAGGAGCAATGTGATTCATGGAAGCCCCAGAATGATGCATGTGGATTGATACAGAATACAAACAAGTAAGATAATAAAGACTGATGTCACACAAAGAGCATTGGAACGAATGTAGCTTCACTATTATGGAACCTTATCACAACCCTCTTTTCTCATGTTAATACTTTTTGCACGTAGCAGAAATTATACTTCTGGGAAGAGCCACTTTCCTGTGTTCTCTAAAGATTATTCCTTTACTCAGTGTTGAATCATGCATATCCTTTCCTGAAATCATTTTAATCTTCCCTCTCAAACTCAGCTGCATTGAAATGGATATTCTGTATGAATGCTGCTTTGGTGCAGCAATTACTCCATTTTGATTAGAGATGTGCTTATGAGATCTCCACAAACTAAAGTCCGCTTTAAATAGAATTCACTTTTGATACAGATCTGTCTCTTCCTATGAGACAAAAGTCTCCTGAGATTCCTGACATCTTTTACCACTGGTGAGCTAGATATAGAGAGCAGCTTGTCTGATTCTAGATCTAACTGAAGGGGGAAAAGGGAGAGAGCAAAAGTGTTCCTGAACTTCATAATCTACTAAAAATAAAGGTTGGAGAGTAAACATTCTGGAACTATTTTTCCTAACAAACATAGTCAGGATCAATGAATGTGAATTCTGTACTGTGAGAAATATGAAGTAAAGCTAGTGTACATCCATTTTAAAGACCCTGTTGGACACAGGTCCTACAATAAGTAGGGAAAAGAATTGATTCAAGCAACATGCAGAAAGCAGAGGGAAGTCTCTCCTACCTGCCAAAATTTTCTAGATGACCAAGTTCATTTTCCTGGCCCTGCAGCAAAATTCCTTGTGTGTATATAATAATCTAAACGGCATAGAACAACACCATTTTGGTTCAGTGTTTCTTTCCTTCTCATATTTTTTGGTCATAAATGAGAAGCATGAGCTTTAGAAAATAAAATAAAATGTGAGGAAATCCTGTTCCTTAGAGAAAGAGCCAAGAGGAGACAGGGAGTGAATAATAAGCAAGTTGTAAAAATATATAAGTGAAGATTTTTTTTCTGTTTGTGTGCTTCTTTAAATGATCTCTATCTGTTGAAAAAGATAAGAGGGGGGAGGCAGGAAGACACAGTCTACTTCATATCAGGAAGGAAAGATATAAACAAGAAAGAGGTGTACTATTTTGTTTTTTACATATCCTTTAATTTATCTCTTTTGCTCATTCTGTCAGGTAGTGTCCAGCGAGCTGACAAATCTGAAGGAAACAGATAAAGCAAAAGAGATCACTGAATTAGAATTAAACAAATGAAGCATAATGTTATTTTTATATGTTCTTGCAAAGAAAACGTGCTTTTACTGTGGTGCTTGCTGTGATCAATGACCTTTTTAAACTGCCCAGTCATAAAGTATTTGATAGACAGGTTTCATTTGCAGGAATGTTCTCACAGAGGCAGAGCTTAGTATATTTATTCAAAAGGACTTGTTGAATGGTTCATGTTGCAGATACCTGTCATAATCTAATTTTTTCACAAAACAAATTCTCAAAAAATATGTTAGTGAATAAATGTTAAGTAGAAAAGAACCTCTTTTACATAAAATGAGAGTAGTAAGATGAGTTATCTAAAAAATACTACAAAGCACATAGAAAGATAAACAAATTTCCCAGATTATTAACATTTCTTCACGCCAAGAGTATCTCAAACAAAAACCAGTTGCAAACAAATGTACGTGAAAAATCAAAACCAATCCACAAATAATTTGCAAGTAGTCAAACAGACTGAATTCATGGAATAAACTGATCACTAGTAATAGCCTATCTCTAATTTGGAATGACACCAGCTGTCAGCAATTTGCTGAGAATTCAGATTTTGGTTTAGAAACACTTTTCACTTCATCCATCACAGCCTGACATGAGAGAGTCAGAAGATAAAGGGACAAAAAGTAAATAAATTCTGCTTTTTGCCCAAGGCAAGATTTAGTTTGTTACTCAGCTTGTTGCAGTATGCTTCACTTTTAATGAACTTTTTAATGAAAACTGCTTATTTGATGACTATTTTTTGTTCCCTGAAAGAACAGTAACATGTTTGTATGCCTCTGAGTTCAAGAAGTTGCAGCATGAATGAAATGTGAAGAACAAGAATGCCGTGATCTTTGAGATCTTGCACTATATTGTTAATTCTGAGGCTAAAGTGGCTCTCAACATGCTCATTTCTGATCTCCATCAAGACTAAATGAAGGAAGAATTAATATTCTCTTGATTATTGATAAATGAAGCCAAAGAAACTGCTCTCCAAAGACTAAACAAAAAGGGAGAGAGGGGAAGCCAGTATCAGTAGTTTCATTGCCATTGCGTGAAAGTGTTGGAAGACAACACAGAAAACAAAACAGCAGAGAGTACTAGCATCAAAATGTGAAACCTAAAAAATAAACCAAACCAACCAAACAAAAAATAAATGTGGGCTGGGACACTGGGAAAATAAAAAAAGAGAATGTGAGATTTCAGAGAAATCTTCATCTCCTGTAAATAACTAAACAATCAACTTTGTCTTAGTGCTCAGGTGCGATTAGATAAGAGAATTTTGGAGAGTATTTTCACAGGGAAGCCTTGAAGTTGGGAAAGCAGGGAGTAACCAGCCTTCACAAAAATTGCTTCCATTTGGCCAGTCGTCCTGATGGTGGCACTCCTCACTCTTAGATCCACTCACTCACACCTGCCACATAAAGAACAATAAATAGGATTGATTTAATGTTCAGAAATAGGTAATTTAAAGAATAGCTTGCCCCATTTTTTACATGTCTGACTCAAAAAACAGCTGTATAAATGTGCTATTTTGAAACAATGAATTTTAATAATGACAGAGCAAAATCATGTAATTCCATTCTCAAACTTTCCCTAGTCTAAAAGGACTTCACTTTCTCTGTCTTTTTATCCTCCCACTGTGAATGGCTTAGAGAACTATTTTTCCTACTCAGTGCTTTTATTTGATCTTTTCACTCTCCTTTTCATCAAGCTAAAATGTTTCTGCAATATTCATGAATTCAGCAGCAGCCCAGGAGTGGGTGTAGGGTGTTGTTTCACTACTGCTTCTCCTGCTGGGCCCCCTGCTTAACTAGAGAGCATAATCACATTTTAGAACTTATTGGGTTCTAAGTGGGGGAGAGGGAGGGTATGGATTTTTGTTGTTGTTGTTTGAGTTTTTTTGTATTTTCTCTATGTGTAGGTGTGGTTGGAACATGCTGGTTGTGGTGTTCTTATACTCTCTACCTACGCCTGAAGGAAGGAATGTACTGAACACGATAGCGTTTTACTGATTCTTGCATTGCTACATGAATATCTTCCCATATTAGGTCAAAACTACATCTGATATAGATGGGTCTGGAAGTTAGTGTCAAAAATTTGTGAACAGTTTGAAGGATAGCCACAAATTGCTGTCAGAAGATTGGAGACTGCATGTTTCTATGTACATGTTTCCATTTACATGGTGGAAATGAGTATGTTAAAATTTACATATATATTGGAATTTCTTGGAGAAATTAATCCCATTCTCAGACAGCAGTTCAGTTCATTCGTTTACAAACCCTTGTGCAGATCAGCCAAACAATTTGTCTTGTCAAATGATTCAGATTAAACAGATAAAACCAGCCCAAGTATGACAAGACATGTATTTTAGCCTGAAATAAAACTGATAGGCCGTTTAGGCCGTTCCCCTTTCCTTCCCTCTTTTCCTCTATCATAACACAAAAAAAAAAAAAAAAAAAAAGATGTTGCCTTTATTTGATAGCAGTATTCAACACCCTTCTTCAGGTTTAGGGAACGGTTGTGCTGGCTGTACCAAAAAAGTGAGGAAAAAGCAAGCCTTGGTCCATCAGGCTTAGTCTTAAATGGTGCGGTAGATGGATAGGTTAAAAATACAACTACAGTGTTGAAGTAAATAAGGAAAGGGAAGAACTTATATAACTTAATTATATGTTATTGGGATTTTTTTTTATACTTCAAGTTAGAGAGAGAGTAATGGAGGGTTTAATTAGGAAAAAAAAGAAAATAAGAAAAAAAGCAAAGGAAGGCAATTACTGTTACAGCCCATCACTTCCCTCAACATGATTAACAGCTAAAATTTTGTAGGCCTTAGGGCAGAGTTGAGTCTTGAGGAAGTATTTGAAAGAGGTATCATTTTTACAGATCACATCAGGAGAAAAAAAAAAAAAAATCACCTTTAAGTCATATCCTGCACAGATAATACAGTCAAAGAAAAATGACAGTATTAGAGATATTTATCAGTCGGAACAGTATTACATCTGTGAATACTGTTGCCAGCAAATTTGGTATCTACAACCTTAGGGAATATAGGATATTTGCGATAAAAACTGGTGCAAGGTAAAGGCAGCTGAATTTTAGCAGGTGAAAGTAAAGATTATGTTACAATGTTTTCTAAGATGAATGACTAGCGTGGGAACAAAGAAAGCTTATCAAGCAAGATGATTTAGAAAAAAAGAAAAAAGAACAAACCAAAAAAAACCCCAAACAATACAGTTTACAGGATTAAGAACTACAGAGAAGTTAATTTTAAGTACATTAAAGGAGGAGGGAGCATAAAACTGTTTAAAACATGAACTTCAGAAAGCAGCCACTGAATCAAGAAAGGTAAAATCCAGTTTGGAGAAAAGAAAGCATGAAGGACAAATGCAACACAAGGAGCAGTAGGTGCCACAACTGAGAAGGTGAAAAGGAGAAAGGAGACTGAATGGTGGACTGAATGGCCATCTGTGTTTTCTTTAACATCAGAGAAGGCTCTTATGCCTCAGCTTAGGGACAGAAAGAACTCATACTGGTGAAGCCTGAAGAGAAACATGAAAGCATGAGGTTTAAAGATGGAGGAAAGCTATGAAACAGTGAAGTATGTTCATCACCATGAAGTGTTGTGCTTTCCCTATGTGGTAGGTCACATCAGAATAGGTGAAAATCCAGCGAGGGTTACTCAAAGAGTGTGAAAAATAGGACTATGTTTGCTTAGTTTCTATCTTTTTCTCTTCTTTTCAATTTAATTTTTTGTTTTGTTTGTCTTTTTGAGATTGAGTGTGGCTATTCACCATCTGACCTGATGTCATGAAGGTACCTTTGTGGAAGGCATTCACTGTGCATCTTCTTAGAAGGGCTACATGTTCTGCTACTGGAAATTATCACTTCTTTTAGAGACACAAAATGCAGCTGCTGGACCATTTCTGATGGTGCACAATGGGTCTTGCATGGCTTCCTAACGGAAGGCAGGGTTCCTTCTTTCACTCACTGGCAGGTGGCAAAAGGACAAAGGTAAGCTATATCCAGGTTGTTACAGGCTTGGTCTAATGTGTCAACTATATTTCTTCAAGTTTTCTTTGCAACATTTTTCATGGCTTTAGATGTGCTGAAATAATATATGTTAATATCAGTATACATTGCTAACAGTTGCTCATCGAAATGTTATTTGAACAAATTATGATTATTTTAGCTCTCCTTGATGTGCCTAAGAACAACAAAATGACCTTCTTTAAAATAATTCTTACACGGTATTCTAAATACAGTTTTAAGTAGATGTACAGAGAACAGCCACTTTGTTATACCCAGAAACCAGTAACACTGCTGCCATCCTCTGCTTTTTATTTATGTACATTCATCTTGCACACCTGTACATCTCTCCCTGTGTCTGTCTGTGCATGTTTTTGAAGAACAAAAATGCAAAAGTCTGTAATCAGTAGCAAATATTATTTAATTGCCTAGAAGCAGGTAAAAATGTGTATGTGTGGCCGTTGCAGAAATGATGTAGTTGTCTAGGAGGCTGATAACATGCGAGGCAGCTAGACATTGCTTTTGCATTCCCTTGATGGCATCCAGCTGTGCTATTTGCAAAATGCCTATTGTGTTTGCATTTGTGTGTGTGTGCATGCACAGCTGGTTAGTGAAGAATACAGACTGTTATGTATATATAAAAAGAGGAGTAATCTAATCTCGCTTCAGAAGATGTTTCTTCATCTTACTAAACAGGAATACAATTCACTAGTACCGACAAAGCTGTTTCAAGATATCCCAGAATGGCAAAACAGAATTGTGAGAAAACATAATCAAGATCCTGAGTCTAGAAGCATATAAAATAGCATGCACATTACCTGGCTCTGCTGTGCTCTCTTCAGTTTTCTGAGTCCCTCATTTTTCCTGAGAACTGTAACTGTACACACACACAGACACACTTGCTGTCCTCCCTCTGTTTATCTCAGAAGCTGAAAGAGAACTGTTGATGTGCAATACCTTATAATAAGAAAATTATAAAGAATATCTCACTTTTGGCTGAAATATATCCTCATGAAAACTATCCAGCTTTAGTTCAAGCTGATCTCTGCAAAAGATTACCAATGAGAGATTTCTGGTGTCAGTACAGATAAAAGTGCACACAAACATGCAATTTTTGTGGGGGAAATGTAAGTGTAAGGTTCATCCTACTTTTTTTTTTTTGTTTTAGTCTGCGTTCAGTAGTAGATGAAAACAGTGTCTGCTGATACATAGTTACTCACCTTTCCAGTAGATGGTAGTACAGATGTGCTTAAAAGAATATTACATTTGGGACTGAAACGAACAGTATGAAGACATTTTCAAATACTGAATAAAAAGGAATCTTTAGCTGTATCAGTTCTTAAAACTAAGTCATGTGAAACTGCCATTGGGAAAAAATGAACATTGGGAACATTTTTTATTCTAGCCACAGATCTTTAGTAAGCTACTGAAAGTTTTCATTTGATAGAAAGCTTGGTTGAAATGCAAATACTCACAACTGAAAGACAGGGATGTCTATAAACCGTTGATGCTCATATTTATGTGGTGTTATATTATCTGGGAGGTAGTGCATTATAGTCCCTCTGAATGCAAAAGCCTGTGGTTCTCTTGGTCTGTGTTATAAGCTCTATGTATTATTTTTTATTATTATTATTATTATTTTTTTTTTTTTTTTTTTTTAGCCAGGTTTGACTTAGATATATTGGAAGAGACAGACATAAAAATCCTTTGTGTGACCAGCTTTGCAGGTTTTCCCTCACAGATTCGTTATACCTGTATGTGCTGATTTTATCAGCAATGGCTAAACATGCACATAGTAACAAATTAAGTTCATTAATGTTGTAAACACAATAAAAAACAGAAACCGTATAAGTTGGAGATATTTCTTAGAATAACAATTTAACTTGTAAGTTTTCTAAGTTTTTTAACTTTTTACAGTCCTTATAACTCTTTAAAAAACTGAAGGAAGAGGGATGGATTGCAGTTTATCTGATAGACAAAAGTCAAAATTTATTTAAATCACTTTAATTATGACACAATTTCTTTTTTAAAATAGGTCAACAAATTGCCTGTTATTTAGCATATAAATTTCTAATTCTTTTTTTCTGATGGGGAATATTAGCATATGGTCTATTAATACCTAGAGAATTTTTTCATAAATCACATTTTTACCTAAGTTCCTTGGGATATTTTTTGCCATTATGGTTGCTACTAGTTCATTGCAGAGTTACATCCATGTTACTAGATACACTAAAGCTTGCTTGGAATAAATCTCCATGAACTTTCTGAACACTGTCATTAACAGTGACAGGTAATGTTAGTCAATATTTCAGTCATAGTACCTCTGAAGCTCTACAGCATGAATATAAAACCCTATTAAAAGAAATATATAAAAACAAGACTTGCAAGAGAGATAAGAAGGAGTATGAAAACATTAATTATCTGTTTTATTGGTGTTGTCTAATTATAATGATTTCCACTGAGGAGACTCCTATGCTGGATTTACACCTGAGGGAAAAGCCGGTTGTTCATTTTAAATGACACACTCAAAAAATCAAGATTGGTAGCAAGGCAGAAGGAGAGTAATTATGTGGAAGCCCATGGACGCTGCTCCCATAATCTGTTTCCAGCAAAAATAGTAGAGATAAGGCAATAAGCGCAACTACCTTCTGGATGATGTCAAAAGAGAAATTGTCTTGACAAATGAGGGAGATTTTAAATAGGAGTTTTCTCTGACCTACAATACAAGGAAAGGTTATGCTAATATGTTAAGGCACAGGCCTTTGCTAATGGGTGAGCTGTAGAGAAGGCAGTATAGCTCGAGACGAGAGTCAGGGTTTTGTATTTCTTTCTCCCTGAGTGACTGAGAAACACTCATTATTCTGTCCTAGGTTATCCTATTATAAATGCTCTTAGCTTATTATAGATATTCTCTGATATAAATGTCACAAACAGGGATCTTGGAGAAGAAAATGTGAAGTTATCTCACATAGAGAGGACAACTTCTGTTTTGAAACTAAGGACAGCAATTGTCTTGTTTGAGCCACATTCTGTTCTCATGAATAGTCATCTACCAGTCTATGAAACCAGCTGTAAATATTTCTATTTTTTTTTTTCCCCAAAATACATATTTTTCTGATAAAAGCAAAACCTGGCACTTTTCCTCTGGAATGGTTAACTGAAAAAAATATCAGTCTTTTTAAAGCAACTTGAAACCCATTTCTCTTTTCAACTAAGGAACTATGTAAAGGAGCCTCAATTGCCTCAGGGAAGCTTGTCAAACCCATCACAAGGAGCCTTCATAAAGCCTAAAGGACACATATCATAATGTATAAAATTTGTCCTGGTATATCATTATTACCTTTTGGGAGGCTTGTTACAACAATCATGGATGATTAAGCCATATTATTGTTAAAAAAAAAAGGCTGTTCCATGACCAACAGATCTAAGGAAATGTGTTTTCCACATTAGCATTTTTTAAAAATTTTTGTTGTTTAGTTTAGCATGATAGAAAATTAAATTTTCTTGAAAGGTTTTCCTGCCATAAAGGTGATTATAGGAGGCCTCTCTAGGGAGGAGCCTTTGGTGTCTGACACTGTGTTTATGCAAGACAGTGTGCAGTTTCCCTCTCTAGATTGTCTGTGGCTACAAAACTCAAACCCACATCATTATTTTTGAGACTTCTACCTTCCACCAAATCTGGTTGCAAAGAACAGTGCAGATATGATCAAAAGTTACTGGGAAACATGGGAGGCACACAGACAGGCACACATGTGCATTTGGAAAGGCACATAATTGCAGTTTGATGACAACTGTGGGGAAAAGGCTGAAAAAGGCGCTGACATTCAACCTTCCCTACTTTGTTTACTGTCCTGAGTGTTTCTTCCCTCAATTATTTTCATTTCAGAATGAAAACAAATGTGAGCATGATTATGTAGAGGAATGCATGCAACTGTCACCTGGCAGAAGGATGGGAAGGACGGTTTGGCCCAAGGGACAAACCCTGATTCACCACAGTTCTGCAACATCATATGCAGGTGCAGCCTCTTTTCTGGTCTCTGCAGGTCTTGTACAACAAGTAATCCCAGTCTCCACAGGCACATAAACAGGTAGGTTGACCTCTGGGCTACTTTTTTTGGGCAGACTCTGGAAAGATGAGATTTGAAATCTTTATCATGAGGAGGGAACAACACTCTGGTCCTTAACTGCTCAGCTAACACACGAAAAGTGTATTAGTTCTATATCCTGCAGCCAGCCTTACTCAGCATGCTGACTGTTTTGAATCTCAAACAAAAATGCTTAACTGTCCCTCTGCACTGTAGGTTTCCTTTTGTGTTTTTTTGTTGTTATTGTTTTTTAATTGTATCTAAGCCTAAGATAAACGTGATAGCTGTCTACAGTGTCTTTTGCAGCACCAGGCAGCAATCTCTAAGCCCACTGTGACCAAAGCAATGGTAATAAAGCTCATCAGCTCAGCCATAATAAGCTGAGACAAAGTACTGCACTAACAGAGCTGTGATGCTCTCAAGACAAACTAGGAGTTATTGCACAGGAATGCATTGCACCATGTGGAAGATATTCATACTAGTTTGCATAACCCTGCATTTCTAGGAGGATTTAATAAATTGATCTTACTTGGTGCCATCAGTGACAAGATTGACAACAAAGGGTATCACTCTCACTAGCAGACGAATATGCAAGTACCACCGTTGCCAATGGGGCCTTTGAGTCATCTTACAGATTCTTGTGCAATCTGGCTAAACTTCAGCTAATCATCCAAACTGAAACAGATTTCAACTTCCATTTTAAATATTACCTGGAAAAATTTTAAAATTAATTTGAATTAAAAAAGAGGCTTGGTAAAATTCTAATCACTATCAGTAACCTGAGAGCGTACATAAATTTTGCTCTGTAAGGTTTCAGAGTAAAACTTTGAAGAAGATTAGCTTGTCTAGAAATTATTGGTGTAAATTAGTTCTATGTACTAGACACTGCAATTATCATGTGATATAATTACAAGGCAACTTTTTAACTCTGCCAGTTTTCTTGATTTTCAGGAATAACCACACTGGCTAGCAATCATTATTACGATGGAATATCAACTATACAAGCCATCTATCATAAAGACAATATTTTTTAAGTGTTAATCCAAAACAAAACACTACTTTGCTCCATCTTTTATACCTTTTTGTAATGAAAACCACTGCCTTAAGTTATTTTTTTAAATCACATTTTTATTATCCATGTTTTATGACGATTTTTCTTTTTGTGATAGCTATTTATCATAGCAAAAGCAAAACAAAAACATACTTCAATGTGGGAGTCTTATTTTTATAGTAGGAGGCTTTAGTGGAGATGTGATTGATACATCAAAGTCTCATCCCATGAGAACAGATGTATTTAAATATTTACCTTCATTTCTGTCCTCTACAGTTAATACAATATTTCCCTAACATAAGCTGCTAAATGTATTTTCCTCTTTTTTATTCTCATTAAAATTGTGATTTGAAGATATATTCCTAAAGCTGTGAACAGTTATTAACATTTCTTTAAAGGTTTCAATATTTGAATGGCCAAATTCCAGCTTGAGTAATTACATTCTGCCTACTTATATTCCCCACACAGTTTCAATTAGATAAGTTATTCTACTTTTTATGTCCTAAAACTGTTCTGCAGCATTGCTGCCACTATTAAACAGCTGCTGAATTTTGCCCCAGAGGTGACTGAACTGATCCCTATATACAAAACACAATATATAAAACAAACTGAATTTTTGCTGGATGAAAGTTGGTAAATATAAGCTTAATGATGACTAAGTATTACTTTTGAATGCCCATGTTTATGCTTGTTTCAAGCATAACAATAATGAAACCTTTCCCACAGCATCCCATTAAAAGCGCTCTCGAAAGAACAGGAGGATTTGTCTTCCATATCTATTCAGAGCATTTCCAGGGACTATCACCCAGAATACTGCCCTTAAATCGTAAGTGCATTGCCATATGGGCATAGGAGTGACCCCACCAAGGAGATGAAAGAAGTCTAGGCTGGATTTTATAGATACTCAGATACTTGAAGCCTCAAAAAGGAAGCCAATAGCTATGTGAGGCACTCTACGGAGGACTCTTCATCATACACTATTGAAAATCCCACTAGGGCCTTTAAAAGGAAATACAACCCCAAATACCTTTAAAAGACTTTCCACATATCCAATGACCTCAGCCTGAAACTATCCAGTTGCTAATTTTACTAAGCAAATCTAACTCTTTCTGCTGTAGTTAAACCTATGATATTCTCTTACTTGAAGTAATAGGTAAGAAAGGATCTGAAGTAGCAAAGGGCGCTACCTGCATCATTTAAGAACAGTATTAAGTATAGTTCCAGGCTGGCAGTGTGCAACGCATTAAAGATTTTTTTCATATCCAGACCTACATTTGTGCTCTCTACAAGGACCTGTTCAGATTACAGTGCTTACTGTAACTTTGGTGCTGCTGGGAGGTTGTGTAGGAAATCCCTGTGTAACTGCACATCAATAATTAAGCCGAATTCCAAACCAGGCTTTTGGATTTAGGCCTTTCTAAATTAAATCCTCTCTCTGTCCTCTGCGACAGATTTCTGTAGATAAATCTTCAAATAGGCCTAGGACAGGTAGGCCCTAGGCTTATAAAATCTATGTATAAACTAAAATTATTTCTGAGGTCAATTAAAAATGCATGTTTAAATATAGAACCTGTGAAAGTTGAAGGAATACTTAAACATTTATAAATGTGAATTATGCTGTGGCTGAATGGGGCCTCTTTTTGTTTTTCTTCCTCATGTTTCCTGGCATATATTTGGTGAGTATATACCTCAGAACAGACATTTCTGTTCCTTTTTTCTGCAATTCTATCTTGCAGAAGACAACTTGCTCTCTAGGAGAATGATAAATACTTTTCTTGTTAGCAGTATTTCTTCTTCCTGAGGGGGGTATAAGTCTTTTTTCTTGATGAACTGATGAGGTTTAGGGTGTCATCTAAAAGATATTCTGCACTTTGAGATTTTTCGCTTTGAGATTTCTGCTGTTCTTTTTTTTTTGCCTTTTTTTCTGAATTATTTTTTTTTTCTTTTTAATCTTCAGTCTTCATCCGCATACATTCCATATCTGTGAATCCTCCCTCCATCCAGTCCAATCTTGTTTTTATATATTCTATTTCAGATAGTGAATCTCCTTTCTTGCTTATCCATCCCCATTCTGTGTCCATTTCAGTTTTTTCAGCCCCAGGCTTTTCCTTGCCACAGCATTAGGGGAAAAATGCTGCCTACCAATCTCTCTGATTATATTGAGCTGCACTTCAGGATATAGACCTGGGCTTGAGCATTTCTTGCTGTCTTCTGCTTGTACTGAAGAGCTGAGACAAGTGAGGCAACAGTCCTCAACCCTGGGTACCTGCTAAACTGTTCTTCACATCACCATCTAAAACACAGGTGTTGAAAATGGCATTGCAGAAAATGTCAGGGCTACAGAGTCTTAGTATAACATAAGAATCTGGAACAAATCAAACCACATAAGGACAGGGTTACTTATGAATCAGCACAATATTCAGCTTGTGGTGCAAATCTGCAACACCACTAGCAGTTTATAAGGACTATGTCAAGTATCAAAGATCAGCATTTTAAATGAAACTCTAACCAAAGTATAACAGGATTCCTCTTAAAAATCAAAGGTGCCAGCATATTTCTGTAGTCATTATCTCTACTAATAAAACTATTTGTGGGTCCTTATCATTTGCACTCACCAGACGAAGAACACAGGCAGTGTTAAACGTCCCATGGAGCTGCTGCTGCTGCTGCAAAGGCTTACAGCATTCCTGTGCCTCATGTTCCATGTTCCAAGAAAAGCCCTGCTGTGGATGTAGGCTTTACTCAAAACAACAACTATTTTCAATATTTGTTTGCTTTTTTTTTTTTTTTTAATTTCAAGGAAAACATGATCAAATTTTACAAATTTCCCTGACAAAAAGAAAAAAAAATAAAAAAGACAACTAACACAGCTAATTTCCACAGTGCAGCAGCTCTTATTTAAACAAAAAGAGCATTTTTCTTGTCCATAAGGAAAAAAATACTTAGTAAATGTCAGCCCTAAGGGATGCTTATATGCAAGGGCAAAAACTCATGGACTCCACACAATCCAACATGAATTCGAGCAAAGCCATTAATTACAGAAACAAGACTCCTTATACATGCAGTTATTTCCTGATCACGTGTCCATGCTCCAAGCATTAGCTGCTGCATGATTGGATATTGTCTATGTTCACGAGCTATCCACGCACTGGAGTCTCACTGCTGATAGGTCTGTTGATTTACGTCGTGTTGTTGTCTTGTAATCGCTGAACTGTTTTACTTCTACAGCAGATACTATTTTCAACTTTCTGAGATGGCCTTGAAATTCCTTTAGGCCTGCCTAGTTTAATAACAAATCTCCATCTAATAGAAACCCATCCACACATTAACTTCAAGAAAATCCATCAAATCTCTCACACTTATAATTTTTGTGAACTGTCTCACTGTGTATCACATTTCTTAAAATATTACCAAAGTATCGGCTCTACCATGTAGCCAGCTGATTAAAAAGAATGTTCTTACAGAAAAATTTTTTTAGGCAGAGTTCCTTAGGAACATGTCTGCTCAAGATGAGTTTGGAATGGAAATTTTCACAAAGCAGGGTATGGAAACTATTCAGATATTTTTCTTTTTCTCCAAATTTTCACTGTACTTAAGCTAGTTATATATAAACAGTTTCACTATACTTTCTAATTAGTATAATAATGGCAGTAATTGCAAGGTCAGGATTTCAAAGAAAACACCTTCAACATTAAAGACAACTCAAACTGAAAAAAACCATACTTTTTCATGTATTAAGATAGACACTCAAATGCATTAGTTATCACTGAATACTGAATAATTAGATTTGCATTTTATATTCAATTTGATTTTCAAAAATGATGATACTTAAGCACGTTTACCATATGTTACTTAAGAAGCCATTATCTACAGTTTGAAATAATGGAGAAGACTCTGGATCTCTATGTCTAATTTGCCAATGTATTTAGCATTTTTCTAAAAGCCTTCAAAAGAAACCTTTTCCAGTTAGAGACTGAAGGGAGGATAATATTCTCCTCCTAATTGCAAGAAAAATAAGTTTTGGTTTTTTACATAAACTGCTCCAGAATCTAATATAGTCTATGTATTTACGTATATTTTGATTATATGGTTCTCCAAATGTGTCAGATATCTAAGAATATGTAGGTTGTTACTATTAAAAAATTCCTACCATATATCAATTGATAAAAGAAATACGATATTACACACAGACACATTACTGAATGTTAAACAAAACTACAAAGTTTAATATTCTGAGTTTTGATCATGGTATTGAAGGATACACTGACTCAATGTTTGTCAGTGTGTTTCCTACATTTAAATTGTAATTTGATTTTAATCTCAGATTTTTTTTTTATGCACAGAAATGTTGCCACACTGATAATGAGAAATCTGTGATTATTGCTGAAGTATTGTGTCACAAAACAAACATAATTTACATTGGGTTAATTTATTTGTTCTAGCTTTATGAGGAATATTAAGAACGACTGTGGTTGAAAAGCCCCTAAATATTTATTGAACAGAACATCACTAGTGTTCTTTGGGGTATGGCTGAAATTGTGGTCACAGTTGGTCACTGCTGTGTCCCCTGCAGCCTTCTGTTGTGGCATACTCTTTCTATCATATTATATTTGGTTTTTGACAGGTCACTGTAACATTATCAGAGCATAGGAATGATTTAACCTTCATATTTGCCTGGTCAAATGGGAACTCATTACAGTATATGACATGCAATAGGGAAGTACATACAATGGAATGTTGCAATGGACAAAAATGAAATGCTTCCTTTACATAGACATTTTGGATTAGCCTTCTCTAATCAACATTTGTATGTTGGTGTATATATGCATCTACACACACACATATATAAATGTGTATGCCACCAGTCCTCCATCATAAGTAGGTCTGGGAGTGTTGTGAGCTACTGTCAGTGCAGAATCAGTGATGGCAAATCTATTACTTGCAGTTTGCACCTCCACAAGGACATGCTTGTTTTCATCAAGCATTATTCTAGTCTCACTCCTCAACTATTAAGCAACTATTTCTTTACCATAAAGGAGGATACTGTAAGACAATTACTGATTGTCAAACCTATATGCTAAGTTTTTTACATTCATATTATTTTTGCATTCATATTATTAACTAATAAGCATATGAATTATTTTTGGCTTGCAGAATGTTGATTGTTATTTAGCTAGCCTGTACACATCACGATGATAAACTTAGTTTCGCTGTTTTATCATGATCTTCTACATTACTTATATACATAGCTCTAGATAATCTCTTCTGAATTTACTCACTAAGTCTGGTGGGGCCCTCAAATCTATATGGGAAGACTCCAAAGCAATCTGCTAGGATAAACATGAAAATGTCACTATAACAAGAGTCAAGCCTAGGCTACAATTGCAGACCTAAGCTGCTTTAAAATATGGGGTTTCTGGTTGGCAGCTCTCCAGTACTGGACAGTTATGTCCATGTTCAGCATTTTGCTTACAGTCTTCTCATAATTAAGTTATATCAATGACATCTCATGCAAATTATTCATATAAGAAAGAAGCCATTCAAATGTGTTGTGTATCTGTATATGGATTTCAAAATCGGTTAAGATAATCATGTCACATTAAATAGCATAAGGTGACAGAAGGTTCAAGTGGGAGGCTTTGGCAGTTTTAGCAGACATCCTTAAATCAACAACATAAATTTGAATATAGTAATTGTATTACACCAAATGGATGTGTTAACAGGATACTGCTTCCAGACTATTTACAATGAATGCAAGAGAGAAGTAAAATAATATAAATACATTCATGTTTTTTTTCTAAACTCTCTGTTTTTTAAATCTTCTGCAAACAATCCAGCCCAAACAAATATTTGTTTTTGTAATCTACTCCATTCCTAAAACCTCTACTGGGTTAGAATTTCCAATTAAAATGTGATTCTTTATGCATGTTTCATAGAAAATGTTTACTCAGACGTAGTGCAGTGTTTTCTGCAATATGTGGCTTTGGCATGGCAATAAAATGAAAATTACTATTTCCAGAATCTTGTTTAATGGATTCACAGACTAATACCTGTTAATTTAGTATATGAAGACAGGGGGATGAGCACACTTGTTGACACTGTTTGGTGATGGAAGTAGACTGAAAATTGTAAAGATTTTTCCAGATTTCTTTTTTTTTTTTTTTTTTTAAAGGATTGTGACTAGGTGAAGTGAATTAGGGAATTCCCTAATTTTTACACAGCAATATAAGAAATCCCAAGACCACCTGTTCATGTAGTCTTGGTACTGGCACCAGTCCATCAGCCGAAAGCAATGGCTACGAGGGCAAATACTACAGAAGAGTGGAAGCCCAGAAACAAAACAGGTGGTGATGAAAATTCCATATTCACACCACATTGCTTGGCGGAGCGTACTTCATACTCACCCTGTGGATTGAGCATTCGTTGATGGTAGAAGTGCAGTAGGCAAACTCTTGGAGAGTGCATCTCCCAGTTCTGTTTTGCCTTGAAAGAGGTGCTCTCAGGCTGTTCCACAACGTGAATCAACATACTCTAAGTAGAGATGGGTCAGGAGATTAATTTTGTGTAGATGCGTCTCAAAGCAAGCACCCAGTGCCTGCACATCCCACCAACACTGTTCAGAGATGGCAGATAGTCCACTGGAGTTTTCACCACATAGCAATAGCATTTGTTTTCAGTGGAGATGAGAATCTGGAAAAATGAGTTAGGGAACACGAGAATAACTTGTTCCAGGCAGGCTACCCTGCTAAACAACACATCACTGGTCTTTATCTTTTGGGGGTTTGTGAACAGTCAGTGAGAACTGCTCAAGGCACATTGATTGTCAAACAACTTCTGATCAGTGGCGGCATTTCCTCCAGGCATGCAGTTCATTGCAAAAGATTTCCTTTGTCTTTCTCTGTTTACTGAAAGAGATATTGTGGTCTCTGAGTAACTACTATTCCGGGAGAGGGGGAAAATCTGTGACTTTTTTAATATAAAATTTGTCACCTGAATGTTAGAAAGCCATAGCGATATCAAAATTGTTCTAATAAGCAATTAAAGAGATGTAATATTATGCGAAACCCTCAGATTGAGTGACTACTGCTAAAATACATACAAACACTAATAAATGTTCAAAATCAATTGTTTACATTAATGTTAAGTGAGCTAATCTAAAAGAAAGGTAATTGTTATTTAAGTTTAACATCTTTGCAACTGTCCATTTTAACTATTTTCCCAGGCTACTCAGCTTTACACCTAGTTTTCTAAGTATATTCTATGTTATACTGAGTTACTATCGAGTGAAACTAAATGAGATCACTATGCAAATCAAGATTACACATCGATAAATTCCAGGATGATATTGTGCTTCACTAATCATCATCAGTACAGCCATAGAAATTAATACTATTTATGGATTGCACTACTTTCTTCTAACAGTTTACATGGAAAACATCTGATCTAGAATTGTTTGCAGTGGATGAAAAGAGCCTGAATGGTAAAGGATCTGACATATTTGTAAACCAGCAATTATGGCATATACCCAGCAATTTGAAATATTTCTGAATTGTTCAGCACATCCCCAAATTGCTCATGTAATGAAAGCACATGGAAATGTTATTATCATTGTTTCTACTTGTCTTCCATTTCCCACTGGAGACTATTTTGTCAGCTTAATACATTTTTGTTTGTTTTCAGCTCTGGCTTTATTTGGTTTTGGTCCTGGAATGAAAATCAGCTAATGACACCTTTTCTCAGTCTACAGAGGCTTCCGCTGCCTAGCAAGACTGGATTAGTTACTCAGTGCGTGATCTCAGAGCAAGATGGGGTTTGCTGCTTTATTTATTTAGAGGGGTTTTTTAGAGGAGGGAGCTACCTGATGCAGATGTACAAGACAGTGCCACTTACACTGTCTGAAGGCTATTAATAAATAGTCAATTAATATCTTAAGAATAAGCACAATGGACTTTTCACTGACAAGTTGTGGGTTTGTTTGTGTGCTTGTTTGTTTCCTAATTAAATGAAGAAATGCAAAAGAAATCTGAAGAACCTCTTGCCAAAGGCCCGACATACCAACCCACAGTATTTCCAAGACTTGAAAGCAGAAATGACTCACTTATTAGGAATGATAGTTTTATGATTTTGCTTCCTGATTCTCAGTCTGAAGCTAGGCCGGTTGATGACAAATGTTAACAGAAGCAATAATTAACAGCTTAAAGCAGGATCCCAAAGGACAGTCACAGTCTCCCCACCCCATGCCTCAAATGCTGTTTTATAGAGGATTTGTGCCGTGCTGGAAACATACAACAGTTGTAACCCAACTGAAATAGCTCTCAGATGACTTTCTTGCCTAATCAGTAAGTGGCACAGAGTTGCTTTATTCTCTGCAGCACCACCACCACAGCCAGGGACAAACAGGGATGGCTGCAGCATCTCCATTATCAGCTGCTGCCAAAACGATGCTTTGGGAACACAGACAGCCTCTTAGAAAATGGAGTGGTTCTCAGGATGCTCCAAGTCACAGGGGACCAGGCTGGCACATGCTAGAAAGAACTGGGAAATAAGGAAGGTTTACCTCAAAAGCAAATTAGCTAGTGTGACGAATTCTGATGATAGTGTCCAAATGAAAGCTCATAAGGAATTACAATACAACAATTGTCATAACAACAGAAATCATTGTTATAATATGACATTCTCTTCTTAATTTGTCGTGGCAGCCCTGAGGATAAGCAGGCATTTTGGTTCTCAGTTTTTCATTTTGTTTGACTGATATCAACCTGAACATCAAGACTGCAGTGTTCAAAATGTGAGCCTCATGTAAGAATATCAAGCTGTGTGCACACAAATTGGAAATGGATTTGCCAATACAACATATTGTCTCTGGTATAATTACTCAGTTACCAATAAAACCTCTGCAAACAAATGTGTCTTACAGTTTTAAAAAGAATATAATCAGATATATATACTCTGAAATTGCAGAGTCTACATGAACTAAATAAATCATCAAGCCACAGCAGAGGAAATAATTATTCTAAGTCCAAACCTAATAATGAAAAGCAGTTTTAAAATATATTCTTATTAAAAGACAGAAGAAAGCATAGACAAAATCAGATTATTTGGATTACCAATAATTTTCTCAGGGTTTGTACACCCTTCACAGCCTAAAGAGATCTCATCTATGATTGAGTCTCCTGAGCAATATTGCAGTACAAGCACGTGAAGAAAATATGAAGTTATTTGCACAGACTTAAAGCCAATCTGAACAATTCATATCCATAGTTGATACACAGGGAAAAATATAGGCATGTTTAAAGTGAAAATAAATTCCTAAGGATGACAGAAAGACATGTACCTGTTTTCTTTCTCATATAAAATCACAGACATACTGCAGGCATAAGCATGTGTTCTGAGGGAAGGGAAAAGTTTATCTTCATTTCCATTACTCACTTAAAGACCATTGTCAGAGGAACTATATTTCAAGGGCTATGAGGATCTATGTAATTTCAGCTTCTCTTTAAAAAATCATACAGTTGCTATTAAAAATATTAGTAATAAAAATTGATAAACACTTGTTAGCTGTTACTTTTTACAGTTTTTATTTATAGATTTGACTCTTATAGACAGTGATAAATTTTCTCCATTTTATAAGGCCTCTTCTATCAGTGTACTTATATGCCAAATATACAATAGCTGTGCAAATTTCTCTATTTTCCTGCTACACTAATCTCTTGGTATTTGGGGTTTTCCATTTAATAGTCTGAAACTTCAGCAACTGAAAAGTTTACAACATACAATGTGGAACTCTGAGCAAAGTCAACAACTAGTGCTTGGTATGATCATAGTTTTGAAAAACAATTATTTGTTTTTTCTTCTCAGCTTATGATGAGAAAAATTGCTATCATATTATTTCCCAGATTTATGGGAAAAAGAGTTACTATGGAGTAATATTGAACACAGTATTAACTGTGAAAAGTGTAGAGAACTAAAAACACACCTAGAGATACCGCTGACATGTCAAACATGCATCTGTACTTACTTACGCTTGGCACTTTCTTCTTTTCCTTTAACCTTCCCTCTGTGTTCTTCTGGATTTCAGTATTTTCTTGAAATTACTGTGAAGTTTCTTCTTTCTTTTTCTCTTTCTCTGGGATTCTTTTCCTGAATAAAAAATGAAGCTATCTGTGGTACTCTATCAGTCTTGCAACAGTTTGAGGCTTTCCCGTTTACTTCTTTTATTAACTATTTCTCGTCATATTCCATGTTATAACAGTTAAAATAAATTGAAAGAAGAAAAAAGAAAAAAAAGGTTCATAACTCTCCAGTTGAAGCTGAAGGGAAACAGGGAGAGTACTGCAGATGAGATGTCAATTGCTAAGATTGCCTTGTCTCTGTGATCAGACGGGTCTTGGATTTATTGAACTACAGGGTACTCTACAAGGTCTATTTAGTTTCTCACATTTGTTTCACAGCACTGAGCTGAAGAAACTGAATGATTTGAGCATGGTTATTGATTATTATTGCTTATTGCATATATTGTTCTAGGCACTTAGGGAAAAATATAGGTATGTTTAAAAGAAAATAAATACATAAATAAGATGCCAAGCTGGACCTCCACGTTCTTTCCAACTGCTTGTGTATGCATTAGCACAGCTCTGAAAAGCCACCTGGACAATTCATAACGATAGCAGGCACTTAGGAAGAAGTATAGGCATGGTTAAAACTAAAATATATATACATAAATAAGATAGTAAGGCAAGCTATATGCATATGTCAGCAGAGATATGAAACCTGTTTGAAGAATTCTACCAGTAGTAATTTTGCTGCAGGGCAACTGCATGAACATACAAATGAATTGCCCCAAAATAATCCCTTTGCTGAGCACCACCCTGGGAGTGTGACTTAGGAATAGAAAGGACATACACAGGACAACTGAGAGTGTGAAAGTTCTGCCTGGAGAAGCACTGGCTGCTCTTTTGATAAGATTTTTTCCTTTCTCAGAGTAATAAATAATTTGTTAAATTTTAAGAAAAACTCAAAAATTAAAAATTTCAAGCTTACACTTGAAAGTACAGAACTCTGTCATGTCCTCATGGGTTTTGTCAGTTTAATCCATTCCAAGAGAAAACTTTTCTACTTAAACTCTGTTTTCTGAAATGACCTAAGTCAGTGGTGTCAAACTCAGTTTCACCAGGAGCCACATCAGCCTCACAGTTGCCTTCAAAGGGCAGATGTAGTTACATTTAGACAGTCCTAAAATTACACTCAGACCTCTGAAGGCAACTGCGAGGCTGATGTGGCCCCTGGTGAAAATGCGTTTGATACCCCTGACCTAGGTCATTAATATATTCTGTTTCCTGATGTGACTGTTACTATTTCTTATTTTAAAGCCACTTTCTAAATGGCTTTAGCTAAATCATGTAAAGACCGTAAGCATCTACTGCCCAGGACTGCCCAAGCAAAGAGTTAGTCTGCAACTGCTTCTCTTTCCCAATTCATACACTTAGCAATTTCTTACCAGCATCTCCGTGTAGACAAATCCTTCCTAGTGGCTGAAACAGATATTCTGCATCAAAAATGTCTCTTATTTGTGTTTTGATTAAGAGGTTTCATACTTCAAAGTGTCAAACTGTGTCACTATAAGACTATAAGAAGACCCTTTGATCGCAAAGTATGTCTATGCAGTATACTGAAAGTGTGATGACAGTACAGACATCCATTCTAGTTTGAATTTAGCTGGTATGGGTAATGCTAAGAGCCTGCATGTCTTGGTATCGACTAGCAGAAACTTGATGGGGACCCTCCCTTGGGCTGTTCAGCAATAGAAAGAAGCCGTTCTTGGTAGGGGGATTGCTAACAGAACCATCTCCGTTCATAGTCTGCAGTTCAAAGCATGCATGTATAATGTTAGTACAGGCAATATTTTCAATTCATATTATGTCAATTTTTGTTGATAATATTGGTTTTGAACATTAATATATTCCAGTCAGAAGACTTACTCTATCAAATTCTGTTAGACTGGCTAAATCATAAATTTAGACTAATATATATCTTTACATAAACTATTAAGATTTCCTTGTTTATTTTGTTTATTCACCATATTTCTGGCACAAGTATATAGACAATGAGATTTGCAGCCAATTAATCCACTATCTGCCTCCTTTTTTCTTCTTTGACCTTAAAATGAATAACCCAGTCTTTTCCCAGATTTTATACCCTTGTCCAGATTTTATATTTGCTTATAATTACTTTGGGACCTTTTATTTCTAACTCTGTGCAGACTCAATGCTAGCAAAACTTTCTGTTTTATTCCAACATGCTTTTTTTTTTTTTGGATTGAAGAAACTCTCTTTGGCTTAGAAAAGACAAAATAGTGGCAAGCATTCAGTGACAGATGTTAAAAATAAAGTATGAATTGGGATACTTCAAATGCTGTCTCATATCAGAGTTTCAGAGGTCTGTAACAGTTGTACATTTGTACACATCTGCTGCTTCTGTGACATAATCAAATATAAAAATAACAATATGACTACAGACTACAAATACAATTCAAAGAAAATGTCAAAATTCTTAAACAAAATTTGAACAGCTTTAGCAAGTTTTAAAATAAAATGGTACACTGATTTGGAAGAAATGGTTTCCTGATTGTGGAGAGCATGGGATTTACTCTGTTATGAGTCAGTACGGAAACATTTTGAAATGTCGTATTTTCTGGTAAAGTGGAAAATAATTTTTTTTAGCAGGGCTATTAATCCATACTCTTAAGTATGGCCTATGTGACATGAAAGAGTCAGATTCAGCCACCACAGGAGCTGGAAGCACCACTTGTTCAATGACAAAGAAACAAGTAGACATTCTCTTTTGTTACAGTTCTAATTCACAGACTCTGTTAAATCTGACGGAATACTAATTACCTTAAGTGGATTTCACAGTTGACAGAGACCTTTGCTGGGAAGACAAGCTTGACAAAGGCAATTGAAACTTTGCTAATGAAGAATACTAGATCCACTTTGGAGGAATGTTAAGTAAGTGCTTTGCTTTTTATGAAAGGTACTTTTACATGTAAAGTAACTATAGAAATGTCAACATTTCATTCTAGATACCTTGCTAAATTCTGCAGAGGGTTATCAAATTACCTTTAGGTTTTCCCTTGCCATAATGATATTTATTCATACAGTACCTCCTTGCAGTGAAACTCTGTGGACCAATCCTGCAAAAGGCACACTCAACGTTTGCTTAACACAGCTTAATCAAACCAGTCTTCATATTGACAGTCACAGTATGGCAGAAATATCTTCCTTGCAAATGAGGGCTCTGCAGGTGTGTCTAATTATTACAGAATTGCTTGGAGCACGCACAAAAGTGCAAGTAAGAGCTGGGACTGTAAAAATGTTCTTTTGTGATTGTGTTACTTCAGGTAGCTCAAAATATGCAAATAACTACTGCCTTTTGTGCTACTCAAGAAGTAATACCAGCACAGAATTAGAATAAAGTTAGGATGCTTTGAAAGGTACTGAAAGGTACGGGCAAAGCCCTGCTTGTGTGGTTGGTTAGATATTCTGTTTCCTGGCTCATAAGCTAGCTACATATTTACAGGGCTTTCTGACTTAATTACATCATGTTGCTCCTGAAGCGGGACAAGAGATGAAGGACATGTAATAGATTCCTGGGAGACCATGGTCGCATACTCTGAAGAAGTTCTAATGAGTTGGAACTCCTACAGTCAGGATCAGACACACAATCCAGTAGCTGTAGGACTTTCTCCTTTTCATACTAAAAGCTGCTTCCTCATGTCAGAAGAGCTTGTGATCCTGCAACTTTCTTACATACTAGAGGACACTGCTGTGATCCTTGTGCTACTGTGAAGTATTTCATGGCTTCCCTGGATTTTTCAGGGAATGCAGTCTTTGGTTTTCAGCACCAGTGAATGTTCTATATGCACATAAATTGAAGTTGGTCAGGTAGTACAGTTTCAAAGACTTTTTAAAGCCAGAAAACAGTTTATTTTCTAATTTTTTAGGATTTTACTGAAGAATCTGACCAGGGGAAGATTTATTTGAAAATGATCTAGTTTAAAGTTTTCACTCTCTCTTTTCTGAATTATGTCCTACATGATAGTTTCAATTATTTATTATAAGGCAATGGTAAAAAAGTGTTAATTAGCAAAGATGAAAAAGACTGACTCAATGGGAGCTCCTGTAAAGGAGCTCTTATTTCTGATGCCTGAGGTGACCATTAATTTACAGCTTTTGATAGCTTCCATGCATGGTTCACAGAATAAATTGGTCTTGGGGAAAAAAATACTGTACACCTTATTCACTGTGGTTAATCAAGAAGATCTAGCTTTTGCTGTTGTCTTGTTTTCATTTTTTAGTACAGACAATTTAGTTTTGATAAAATGGTTTAAAATGACAGTGATAGGAATTAAAATATGCAAAGAGAGAAAGTGAACTGAAGTATTTTTTCCACTCAGCTGAAATGCCCATACTCAACACAAGAGGCCAGCTCGAAAAGTAATCATCCTCTTTGGTTTTTCTTTCTGTGCCAATTTCAGTTAATCTTCTCCATCTTATAAAAATCTTTAAAATAAAAAAGCTTTAAAAATACTACTATCCCAAGATATTTACACTTTTTTGTTTGTTTTAGTGAAAATAAGAAAGAGTAAGAATTACACACAATAATTATGCTAATGAAGGGAATAATATAGAAGACTGAAACTAAAATTCTCATAAACATAATGCATCAAAATTACCTTCATATTTTGTTTATATACTTTCTTGTTTAATCATAGCTACACCTATACAAAGGGTTGAAACAAGTTCCTTCGAAAAATGAATTATTTTAATTCATTAGTTTACTCAATGAGGCCAAATAATGCAGTGGCCAGAGGCCTAGTTTGAATATTTTTGGCCTCTAATCTCTGTGGGACATACCAGATTCTTTCTTCAAAGTTACCACACAGGAATTCATTTTTATCACTGGTTGTCCTAACTGGATTTTAAATAGATATGACTTCCATGTGAAGGATTCTGCCTCCCTTTTTTCCAATTTTCTCAACTCTCCTACTCCTTCTCATAAAAAGAAAAAGTAAAATTAAAAAAAAATAGTCTTCAAACTCTGTTCATCTGTTTTGGCATTTAACATAGCTAGGTCATGAGAACAATGTAAGATTTTTAGACTGACCAGTACAGGAGACTGGGTTCCAAGAACCTGAGATGCGCTGCACATCCCTTACACCAAGCCCTTCAAGAATAGCAGTAGTCTTGAATGTTGATTATATTTTACTTTACTTCATGTCTCTGGCTTGGTGTTCAGATAATAGAAATTACTGTTATATTTTTTTTCCAAGGATATCTGAAAAAGTTTTCAACTGAGTGTCTTTTCCATCTACACTAATCCAGAATCCCGACTGTGTTCTCTCTTTCCCAGTTCTGCCCATTTTGCTTATGCCTGTATTCTCATGTTCTTTCACAACATCACAGCTGTGCAGGACCAGTTCCTCAAACCTTTACGCAGATGAATTCATGTGAAAAACTTCACTCACTCTTAATTTATTATGTTTGGATCTTTCAAGCCTTTCAGATCTTCCTCAATTAACACCTTTCCACTTAGCCTATTTTCCTTGTTTATTTGTTCATTTTGTGTTGTTTTCTTTATTAATGAGATATTAATTGACAGTCTCTGTGATGTTTCTTATGCTTCAAGGTTTTTTTCATCTCCTGACGAGCCTTACTGAACAATGAGAAAGTCATTGTGAGAGTTAAACAAAAAAGAACTATAAAATCGTAAAGTCCAGAATTACCAGCAACAGATAAAAGATAATCATGATCCTGCTGTCGTGAGGACTTCATTATCACCATGTTCCTAATCAGAACAAAGGTGTGAAAGAGCAGGAAGGTTTAACAAATTTAGAGTGTGATGTGAAAATAAATGAGATACTCATGGTCCATCCTAAATTTCTAGGGGCTTCAAGACATTTAAAACTCAGGAACAACTAAAATCCAGACTGTGCAAATGCTCAAAACTAACCGAAATTTCTCCACTATATGGACAGAAAACAAATTTACTCATGTTAGTCTCTGAGGTATATCGTGTTCACCTGGAAGCTGACATTTTTGAAAATATGTTGTGGTATTACTTGATTTTACTATTTTACTGCCAGAAAGTAATTATCTTAATTTAACTGTCAATCTGTTTTTCAGAAGTGTATAGATATTCACCATTCTGGAAAATATTTTGGATATTTACCATTACTGAAGGCAGCAAGAGTTTTACAAAGGATGATTCTCCCCATTAGCTTTCAAAGGCTTCCAGCCTTAATTGATAATCCTTTATTACCTTCTATGCATTGATTAGGAGGCCTAGGAAACCCACTGAGAGTAGATGTTTAGTTCTGACATACCTGAGGCTGGGTGTCCTGAATTTCATACACATTAGCATGTGCCATTATCTGTGAAAATTCTTGCCTCCTTAAATTCATCTCATCTGTTTAAAACAAAAAAGCACATGCTACAAGTTTCCCAGGTGAAGTCTTTACCTTCACCAACAAGGCAAAGGAGCAGTAGGCACTTTTCAAAGAATATGCTCTTATGTTTCTTTCAGGCAGGGCCAGTGTCAGACTTAAGTAGTAAAAAATAACTTGAAAATACAGAGAGCAGAGGATACAATCTGCTGGTGTTAAGGAAGGAGCATTTTCTTGCACTGATTCTTTTTCTTTTGATTTTCTGGTAGCGTATAGAATGTGGCCATCAATTTTGAGAGATTTATTCTGGAAATGGGCTTGGCCAATCAAGAAATAATAGTCCCTATCATGCAACTTTGCTACTGAATCACAGAAGGGTGTGAAACGAAGCAAAAGGGGATTTATTAAAGATAAAATTTAATAAAAAAGTAAAGAATATGAAATATAATAAATATTAAACTGAAGCAATGCCTTTTGGGGCAGATAGTAAATAATAACCCTTCATTAATATGAGTATTGGGGTCAGAGTCTAGCCCTAAGTCTTTGAATGCTTTTCTTGGTTCAGATTATTCTTTTTGTAGATAGGAAACAGTCAGCTTTTTTTGTTCTAACTACACAGAATTTTAAAAATTGTTTGGTGAACAACAAGAAATAAGAACAGAAAGTTACAAGTTAGTATTTCATGGGGGGAGACAAAAGCCTCTTAAGTTTTAATTAAGTTCTTCAAGTTTCACTTGAGAAGACATTGATGTACCAGAAGACACAAAAAAATAAGTTAACTCACGGTCATGTACAAAAGTGGATGACAAGTAAAACTAAAATGCAAGGCCTATTATGCAGATTTTTTTTTTCTTTTTGTGAATGGCAGTTTCAGATTTACATAAAATTAAAATAACCTTTAAAATTAAGACAGTCAGGTCACTCTAATGTGATCTGAATTACTGAGCTAATGATATTCTTATCCCTCTATGTCCTCTAGGCACTGCCATTGAAAACCTAAACCTGTGCAACAAAACTTAATTCAGAAGAGCAACCCTGAGAAAACCACTACAAACTTCTCTATTGGTGCTACATCTGAAGACAAAATATAGTTCTTAAGTAGATATTTAAAGCCAGAAATATCTAGAGCCAAGAATAAGCAGAACAACCACTATTTTGTATTACACTTCCTTCTGCATTTTGGACCTGTGCTTTCCTTTTTCTTTTTTTTTTTTTTAATATGCTGAAGTGTATAGTCTTAACATAGTGCAAGACTGCAAAGTCATCAGTTCGACAGCAGTAATGATATTAGCAAATAATACTTAATTGATTTTCCGAAAAGTATAGTCAAGATCCAGCTGCAGAAAAGGTACTTCTATCCTATAATACTGGTAAAAACAAACCCAAAACTGGATTAAGTGGCCAGCTGGGGATACTGACCACATAATTGAAGACCTGAGTGGTAAACAAGTATTTTAATTATCTCAAAGAAAAGAGTGTCTGGGGGGAGACAGGGTGAATGACCAGAGCACAGGGTATTCTGGCAGTCTTCTAAGGATCCAATCATTTCTTGAAACTATAAATTCAAGCAAGCCTAAAGAATAGAAAATCACTCATATTTTCCATTTCAGACTTTCACATGAATGACAGAATCCAGGCTACTAGTTTCTTAAACACGCAGGCATGCAGACTTCCGTACTTTCAGGACAGGAAATTTAACTCTATAGTATGACTGTCCCTTTTTCCTTTGTGACTTCTATGTGTGGTAAGCTCTTTTCACAGCCTTTTAATGATAAAAGACTGTGACACAGCTTTTATGAGGTCTGTATATGGTTGCTAGATGTGATTTGTCTAAATTTACCATTAAGTAAAATTTAAGTGGTTGTCTAGGAGCATCTCCTGCTATTAGAGAACATTTCCAACTATATACACACACATATGCTTCCAACTTATAAGGATCTATAGGTGTGTATTTCTTAAGTAACTGAGTCAAACACTTTAAACATACCCCACTGTTAGTAGTGGAGTGATACAGGACTCCAGTCAAGGACTCTAGGATAAATGCTTCTCAGTACTTTGAGCAATGATTTGGAAGTAAGCACAAAATCACTGCTGATAAAATGTATGGCTGATGCAAGGCTTGGTTGAGCAGTTAATAATTATCATCAGGCTTTGCATTCATCTGGAATGAACTGGATTACAACAGTTATATTTGTTTGACTTCTGTTGGTTTTAGCTCTGCTCTGAGGCAGCCAGAAATGTGCCACCTCCTTTTGATTCAAAGGACCTGCAGATGCCGTCAGCCTCACACGTGTGTTTGAGCTCTCAGGAGCACTCCTCACTTATTGAGCTCATCATCCCGCTGCTAACGACTGCACAACTTCCCTTGTGCTGCTCTCTGGGCTTGCGGTATTAGCAGAAAGTGTGTTTCCCTTAAAATTCCATTCACTCTTGCTACTCGGGGCTCATTCCAGAAAAATGAGTTTTAAAGGAAGGAAATGCAATGTTTTTCGTCTAATGAATAGGAAAAGGAATCCTACCTATAGCACAGGGGATGGAGCTATGGCTTCCAAGGACCAAAGTCTATTGTAGGGATTACATTGGAAAAACAAACTTAGGCATGGATAAATGCAATTGAAAGCTATCTTACAGTCTTCTAAATTCAGAAATAATGGGCAGGAGCAGTTAGATGGTGTAAATCCTTCCAGGTAGCACTGAAGATTCTGATGCTCAAGTGCTCTATCCTGATCTCATGTCCGCATTAAAAAAGAAAAACTGAGAAATTATGAAAATGAGTGTCACCGTTTAATGCAGGGCAACAACAAACCATGGCAGATGCCTTGTTAACCTTCTCCCTATCCCCGCACCCGCAGCTCCCCTTCCTCACTACGGAAAGGCAATAAGGAGGGCAAAGAGAGAGAGGACTTGCAAGTTGGAAAAAGTTAAAAATGTTTTACTAATGCTACTAATAAAATAGAGAAAATAATACAAAATATACAAAACCAATCTTCAAATTCCTGGCACAACTCAGCAACAGCTGCTCCATCAGCTGTAGGGCAGGTTCCCAGAAGTCCTGGCTGGGACTCTGCAGCAAACCAGACCTGGATTCAGGGATGCAGGATCTGTCACTAGGCCTCAGGTTGCAGGGACGACTGGCAGGGTCCTCTCCAAATGCTCGCCATAGTCAAAGAGAATGAGACCCTCATGATGTCCCATTTTTATATGGCGTTATGACGTGGATGGGATGGAATACTTAATTGGTCAGTTTTAGTCACATATTCAGTTCATTCCTCCTTGCAAATATGGGACCTGCATTCTTATCTGTGACCTTGCATTCCATTGCTATGTCTACCAAAACACGTATCCAACTTCAGAAAAGTGCAGTTACTAAGAAGAACCTAGCTGAAAGAAAAATTCACTAAAAGAGAAACTGGTCTTGTTTATAACAAAACCAGAACAATGAGAAGAGCTGTCACAAATACTAGACATTTTTTTTTTTTTAGTGAGAAAGAATATCTCTTTCTCTTTCCAGAAAAAGCAAGGGGCAAAACCTGACTGTAGAATTATGTGTGAAGGGCAAGAAAACACAGAATTCTGAAAGTTTCTTCTTTCTCTTGGAAAAGGGTGTATCAAACACCTGAGTACCACACAGATGAAAGTATGATTGCCTCATACAGGTGGAACAGCTGAGATGATTTTAACCTAATGACTTCAGATTGGGCTGTTGGAGACTATAAGAATATACTCATGCATAGATATATTTGTGAGCAGTGAAGGCGATTAACTACGAGATAAATGAAAAATGTTTCTTTGGGCAGAATATCTGGGAGTAGGTGAAATGTAACCTCTTTGGTACAGAAGATTTCAAACTAAAGTATCTAATTTTCCCTTCTACCTGTAATGTCCATGAATCTATGTATTATTATGTTAAAAGAGCATATTAATGCATCATTTACAACTAGCAGCATCTTTATGTTTTAATGACACATCTATCCTGAATATGTTGTGTGCATGTCCCTGTGTTATTATGATATATTAGAAGTACTGCAGCAATATCATGTCTCCTAAAAGTAATATTACAACATAGACTTGCATAAGTACTTTAACTATGGAACATAATGCATTTCCTTCTTTTACCAGTACAGATTTGCAGAATTTATAGATGTATGAGTCTACAGAGAATAAAAGATTATTTCAGGATCCACAGAAGTTATGCTTAATGAGAGTTTTCATTGCTGTAGTCCTCACCTCAAATTTTAGGTTTCAGTGTTCAATGCATTTCTTTCAAACCTATCACAGGATAATTTTATCTGAAGTTATTCAATATCCAGTGATCAAATTGGCAGAATTTCACTTCTCGTTTTTCCATCATGAATGTAACTAACTTATTAGCCTGTTATTACTGTTGCTTGTTAATTACTGTTTGTTAATTGGCTTTTAACTGGATTACCAATAAACTTCCCAATGTTTCTGTGGAAAGAAGATCTACATAGAAAACTTTACCAAAGGTCTATGTAGAAATAGAGCATGTTGATAGATGTATGTACTCAACTAAATGCAAAGTTAGCCTTTTAGTTTTAAAAAAATAAAAAAGTTTGTTTTCATCAGCGTAAAGAGAAATGTCAAAAAGTGTGATACACAGAAAAAAATTCTGCCATTCACCCACCGAAAATTAACTCTTGATGTTGCTACAGTTAAGGCACAGTTAAACTCAGGCATCTAAAATAAAACAGATAGCTACATTTTAAAATATTTTCTGTCATGCAAAAGTTCTTACTAGAAGAGTGTGCACCAATACTGACACACACATTATAAATATTAATAAACCTCTAAGAGAACAAATATCTAAGAGGGCAGTAAATACACAGTTTCTAAGGGACTCAGTTATGATCTTCCTCCACAGGCTTCTGTTCTAGATCTGTGTTCTGTGTTTCTTTTACCTCGCTATCATGTTTTGCAACAGACTGTTCTGCAGTAGTATTTGAATGGAGTTTTTGCCTAAGAACCATAAATTCATATGCTATATACTCATTTTAGTAGATTCTGTGACCAGAAAAGACAAACAACTACCAAAATTCAGTCACCTTGGACATTTCCCAGTGCATTTCTGTGCTGCAGTTTCCTTATTTCCTGAATACTTCTCACAATACCCTTCCTCATACAATATTCTATGAAGACCTTAAATGAAAGGTGAAATATAAAATTATTTAAATGAGGAGAAAGCCTGAAAAGCTGCAGGGTAATTCTGCCATTCAAATGGAGTTTGACAAGCTGGAAAATTCTCCTGATGCTCAATAAAGGAAAACACACCTGTGCAGTCTGCTTGCTGATGAGGTAGAAAGCCATTGGGTTGTCTGGAGAGACTGGAATGTGCACCCTTGGTGATACTAAGGTTTCATTTGGGCCAGGGCCTGAGCAACCTCATTCAACCCTGGAGCAGAATCTGACTTTAGGGTTGACTCTGCTTTGAGTTGGGTGCCAGACCTGACATCTCCAGAAGTCCCTTCTGCAAAAAATTGTTCTGTCTCAGCAGAGTTTTTTTTCAGTGCGGTACCTGAAAGAGTTACAGCAGTGCTCAGAATTTGAAAGTGCACAAAGGAGTCATACATTCTCCCTCTTATACCCCCTTAAAATATATATAATTTACATTGTAAAAAGTATATTGTCTGCTCATTTTATTGGTTTCTGATTTCTTAAAAATACAACAGAAAAGAATGTCTTTCTCCTATGATTAGATCTAAAATGCCAAGAGACTACACAGCAGGTTGCTCTTTCTCAACTATAAATTTTATCACTACTACTTCCTGAGTTCTTTACTAAAAATGGACAGCTTGTGAAATACTTCAACCTGTCTGGCTTCTGACAGGTCTTCTTACAAAAACCTGAGTTATCCAAGAACACTCTGTAGCTGTCATGGCTAACTATCACTCCACAAACCTGACTTCTAAGGAAAAATCCCTTGGGACTCACAGAATAAAAGCAACATTAGCCAAAAAAGCCCACCTTTCTGTGGAAGAGCGCCCAAGTTTAATTTATTTTTGTGTCATAACTTTGAATTTGGAAAGAATGCTGCTTCCAATTTGCTATGAATGACCATACTGCTGCAACCACTAGAATACATCTATACCTTTTTTTCAGGTCAATATTGGTAAAGATCAGACACTGTTTAGAATAGTAAAACACAGCAGAATCTTACTGCTAAGTTACTTACTAGCTATCAATAAATAATCACAATCACTTAGGGAAGTGCCACTGTACTCGGCACTGGTGGGGCCATACTTCGAATTATGCGTTCAGTTTTGGGCCCCTCATCATAAGAAGGACATTGAGGTACTAGAGAGCATGCAGAGGAGGGCAACAAAGCTAGTGAGGGGCCTGGAGCACAAGTCCGATGGGGAACGGTTGAGGGAGCTGACCCTGTTTAACCTGGAGAAAAGGAGGCTGAGGGCAGACCTTATTGCTGCCTACAACTACCTAAAAGGAGGTTGTAGCATGCAAGCTGTTGGTCTCTTTTCCCAAGCAGCAAGTGATAGGACAAGAGGAAATGGCCTCAAGTTGCACCAGGGGAGGTTCAGATTGGGTATTAGGAAAAAATACTTCACAGAAAGGGTTGTCAGGAACTGGAACAGGCTGCCCAGGGAAGTGGCTGAGTCACCATCCCTAAAGGTGTTTAAAAGGTGTTTAGACGAAGTTCTAAGGGAGATGGTTTAGTGCTAAAATTAGGTTAAGGTTGGACTCGATGATCCTGAGGGTCTCTTCCAACTGAAATGATTCTATGATTCTATGATAATGATATAGATTGCCCAAATGGGTGTTTAAATCACAGAATCACATAATGTTAGGGATTGGAAGGGACTTCGAAAGATCATCTAGTCCAATCTTCCTGCTGGAGCAGGAAAACCTAGATGAGGTTACACAGGAAGGTGTCCAGGCAGGTCTTCAATGCCTCCGGAGCAGGAGACTCCACAACCTCCCTGGGCAGCCTGTTCCAGTGTTCTGTCACCCTCACTGAGAAGAAGTTTCTTCTCAAATTTAAGTGGAACCTTTTGTGTTCCAGTTTGTACCCATTACCCCTTGTCCTATCATTGGTTGTCACTGAGAAGAGCCTGGCTCCATCTTCGTGACACTCACTCTTTATATATTTGTAAACATCTGTAAAAATCTACCGCTAACAGTAATTATATCAATGATGATGGTGAACAATGGGAATACCGTTATATTCTACTGGTGCACTAGATATGCTCTATGGTTTGGACACCTACATCGTGGAAAATTCAAGTTACACATGGAAATATTGAATTTGTGTCAAGAAAACTTTTTACACAGTAATACACTTATTGACTTAATAAAAAAAATACAAAATGACGGTGCTTTATAATACTTAGAAGGTCATTAGACTTAATATCTCTTCTGACATATTAACCTTCCTACAACTATGGCAATATATAAATGTCAGATATGTTTTTTAAGGTCTTTTTGGCAAATAGAAGGTTAAACCATTCATTTTTCAAAAAGCAGTTGTATTAGGATTGTTGAATATGATTTTAACACTATGAAGATTTTGATTTATGTTCCAATATTTCTAAATTGCTGGAACCTTAGGAATTAAATGTACTTTTCCTAATCTTTTTTTTGTTTGTTTTTTTGTATGCAGTTTTCTCCATCTGTTTTTTAAGTGCTCCAACTTCCATTAAGCTAAGGATTCTAAAGTACAGACTGCTTTTCTAGAGTTTCTGATGTTGATTTTCTCCAGAGTCACATTAACAAATTACATATACGTAATGCATTTTCAAAATACATAAATCTAGCATTCCTTGACACAGTTTTCTTGCCAGTACATTAATTAAGAAAATTCTCCTTATAACTATCTATTTAAATTACCAGTGTTTAATCAACTATTGTTGCTGTATTAAGGATTGTTTTCTCAGATCAGTATATATTGGGTCCAGACGTGCACCTATCTTGGTCAAGTTTGTTCAGATGAGAAGCACAGTGAGAAGGTGTCCTTAGATTCCGGCAAGGCTTGATGCCAGCTGATCCAATGATTAAAGGTCAGAGAAACCCAAAGGTCTTTCTTACTCATTTTAGTTGCCAACAGCAGATTGAGATTGTCTAGGCAGACCTATTTGCTCTATGGAGAAAGGTTTTTCTTTTTTAAGAGCTACTACGAAAGTTCTGTGCCATCAAACTTTCTCCAAAGATACTTTGCTGCAGAGCTATGTTGCTGCAAATACCTTCTTTCTGAGGGAGATTAAGAAGAGCTAGGGCATCCACTATTGCATCCACTGACTTCTATGCTAAAGGAATGCTCCCTGTTTTCAAGAGTTACCTCCAAATCTACTGAAATAAATACCTTTCCACAAATATTTGGATGCATACCTTTTGTTTATTTGGAATTAAAACTGAATAGACCTATAGGTAAGATAATCCATATCTCTTAGGTCCTGAATTAACAAAAATTGCACCACAAGTATTTCTGAAAACAATTTTAAAAGGCACAGTAAAAAATCAGAGATACTAGAAAGTTCAGAAACCTTCTGGTTCTCATGTTCGAAACACAATTTATGAGGAAGACTGTCTGGAATAAAGAGCCAGTTCTACAGAAAAAAAGACAAAAGGTTTCATTTTGTAAACCATGCTAAAGAACATATACTAAGATCATACTGTTCTCTTGAGACTAAGATTTTACTGCCTGTAACAATAAGCAATCGTTGAAGGAATTACTGGCTTCTGTCCAATCCCACAGTGCAGAAGACTATGGACCTAAGCTCTCAGTTCATAGTTGTCCATTTAACATTTTCTGCTTTCATCAAATCTGTTGTTTAGACATGATTAAAAAATAAAGTTACAAAAACAATGGAAAATACACTGGCATTGTAACAATTCTTGCCAAGATGAAACCAAACACTGCAAATTACCACTCAAAAAGAATCAGATGTCTGAGTCTGTGCTTTGGACTTCTGAGAATTTAAGGACTAAAAATGCTTAAGTTAAAAAATATAATTACTGCATACTTACCCAATGTGATTGATATGCAGGTAATGAATGCATCGTGGAATGACTTTTTATGCTAGCACCATCAGGAAAAAGCAAGAGCCTTTCATTTCCTGGTAGGAAAATAAAATTATTTCCATTCAATAGTGACTTTTCACTAGTTTGACTTCCCCTGAACCCCTAGGTGTGATTATTTAAGGAAAGTGACAAAGAAGAACAATAGCTAATACAATGAGATCTATACACTTGATCTTCCATATCAACAAAATGATAGTCATTATGAAGAACTTGCTTGAGGTTCTCTGTATATTCCCATGGTGGAGAGCTGGATAGCCAATAGCTCCCATCTTCAGTTACACATGATGAATGGAAAACAATAAAACAATAGATGTATCTGATGCTAGAATTCAGAATCACCACTTCACAGGGTCACAGTCATTATTTGATCTACATAATCATACTGAACATTTCAATTAAACTGAGACCTTAAATAAGAGAATAATCTGAGCCTCATTTCAAAAGAAGACTTGGCTACAGTTAAAAAATATTTTTGCATGTCTATTCTTAAAGTGTATGACAAGGGAAATATGATTACATCTAAAAATTGCATAATTTTTCCTAAAAACAGGAATCTAATGTATGTGTCCATTATTTTAAAATATTTTTAGACAACAGAGCAGAGAGTAAAGAAATACCTAGTTAAAAAGTGGCAAGTGTTCCCCCTGGGTTTTTTTAAGGAATGGGTTCCCCAGTCTAGTTTGCTGCTAAGCTGTGGAAACAGTAATACCAGCACAGCAGGAGGTGTGGCAGGGGGCAGCAGTTAGAGAAAAGGACATTTAAGCCAGTATTGCCTTCAAGGAAATGCACATGACGCCTTCTCCAGGGGGAGTATTTGGGCCTCGGGAAGAGTCCATGCTCCTCATCTACATGAGGTAGCTGCTAAACTCCTCCAGTGTGTGAGCTGTGCCGTGACCTCAAGGCCTATGAAAGCCTCTGGCTGTGACCGCTGTCACCCCTCATCTGATCCTTGGACACCAAGCTTTAGAAGATGTGTAAAGTACTTACTCACTTCTGAAAATGCTTTAAAGCTATCCCTTGGAGCAGATGGAGTTTATTTTGTAATCTCTTTACAGCAGCTGAGCAACAGAAAATATACTGCAGTGCACTCCAGAGTCAGTGTCTCCCTTTAAATTATTTGAAATATTAAAAAAATTACTTTGTGTCAAATAGAGGCACCCTTTCCTGTCAAAAGGGAAAGGTTAAGTTCTTGTTAATGACATTTGATTAAATATTTGCAAATAAAATTTATTTTTCATTAGTGGATGGAATTATTAGTATTCACATCTCAGTGCTAGCCTTGAGAACTAGAAAACCTTTGATTATCCTTTTAGAGATTTATAAATATTTTAGTGATCTAATCAAAGTAAAAGAGCAATGGAATACGATTTAGGTAAGTATTATAAAAAGAGCTAGTGAACAGCTAGTCTATCTTTGCACAATCTATTTTTGATAAATTCTGAATAACAACGAATTCCTTAATTTCAGTCTGTTTGGGAATAATTTATGAACAGAATAAGGGCAGATATTCTTGAATATGTTAATTTTTATAAGTTGTTTCCCCAGTTCTAATAAATGTTAAAAATAAAAATCTTTAGAAAATATATCCCCATTTGAGCCTTAATTTTTCTCTAAGAAGAATATGACACAACCTGGAAACCAGTTTTCTCTTGTGTTTTACAGAAACTGGGGGCAACTGAAAGAAAAGAGTGAGAGAGAGAGGTTATATAGTTTTCTATATGAAGAATATTGTATTAAAATATTCTATATATTAATTACAAGTATTATATATACTAGCTCTATATTACTATAATAAGATTTTTTTTTAGTGTACTTGAAAAGATGAATGAAAGACTTGATGCTGTACCTACCATTTATTTTAACATAATATAGGTTTGGGTGATTTTTACTTGCATTTTAGTTTTCTATGATAATTACCTATTTATCCTGTTCTTGTCAGCTAATCAGGAATAATTATTACATCTCTAATTGACCAACAATAACTCCTGTATCTTATTTTGTTAATTAGGTGCTTGTTTAAGAGAATATTTAATTTGCTGTGGTAGTGTTTTTTTCTTGTCAAGCACATCGACATAACTTTATTGTTATTCTGCCTGTATAAGGCAGTGCATGCAAAGCTCCTAAGAAGATTAGGTACAACACCTTATATCTACCTCAAAAGGGCTCAGTTGAAGCTTATGTTATTGTTAAACGTCTTGTAAAAGGAATCTGTGACAAAGTTTCAGTTACGATAAGGAAAGCATTCCATCACAGAAAATAAGATGATTTTCCCCATAGACAATATGTTAGGGATCTCATTTTGGGTTACATTCCAGCTTTCATAGTCATTAATGAAATCCCAAGTAAAATGTATCATTGAAGTCACAGGCTCTTTATTCATAACACCAAGGTGATAATTGCCATGAGTCAGCAGTGTCCTCGAGTCCTGAGGAACATCAAGGGATCCTGAACATCTGGGAAGCTGAACTGATGCAGAGGAAGGAACGAGGAGAACCCTCTGGCCACTCTTCCACAACACAAGCTCTGTGACAGCACTGGTGCTGCCATTATGCAGAGGAGAGGTAAGAACCGTGATAAGGTACAATAATTTTGAGGGAGATGGTCTGAAATTGCTCATGGAGGGGAGACTTCATGCCTACCTCAAAGCAGCATGTGGCAAGTTGGGTGGCAACCTCAGTTGTAGCACCAGCAAATGACATGATTTTAAATCCAGTTCTTACCACAGACACAACATTGATTCGGTATTGCTCAGTCCTCAGATTTAGCGAATCTGTGTGTAGGGATGAACAAATTTCCTCTAACCATATCTTACTATAATTTAGTTTAATGAGCTACACACGTAACTTCTAAGTTAACGGCCTGTATAAGAAACAAGAAACTAGAATTCACATAGCGCTGACTCAGTAAACTGAAGACTGCATAGTTTCTTTGTTTAAGTGCTTGATCTATGCTTAAAGATCCACATTTGCTCCTGTTATTTCAGAGTTCCTAAAGAAGTGTACTCTTGTGTCATTCCACAATGCAGTGCAATTTATGCAAGCTCATGAAGCAATACAACATAAGCAAACTCAGTCTGTTGACGAAAAACGAAGAGGTCAATAGACATTCAGGACTCCACAAAGCATAATCTGAGAGCTACAGAACTACAAAATAAAGTAGTTGTTTTTTGTTGTTTGTTTTTTTTTTCTCCCCCCCGCCCCCCCAGCCTCATCCTGGTTTTGTTATAAACAAGACCAGTTTCTCTTTTAGTGAATTTTTCTTTCAGCTAAGTTCTTCTTAGTAACTGCACTTTTCTGAAGTTGGATACATGTTTTGGTAGACATAGCAATGGAATGCAAGGTCACAGATAAGAATGCAGGTCCCATATTTGCAAGAAGGAGTGAACTGAATATGTGATTAAAACTGACCAAATAAGGATTCCATCCCATCCACATCATAACACCATATAAAAATGGGATATCATGAGGGTCTCCTTCTCTTCGACTATGGCGAGCATTTGGAGAGGACCCTGCCAGTCATCCCTGCAAACTGAGGCCTAGTGACAGATCCTGCATCCCTGAATCCAGGTCTGGTTTGCTGCAGAGTCCCAGCCAGGACTTCTGGGAACCTGCCCCGCAGCTGCTGGAGCAGCTGATGCTGAGCTGTGCCAGGAATTTGAAGATTGGTTTTGTATATTTTGTATTATTTTCTCTATTTTATTAGTAGCATTAGTAAAACATTTTTAACTTTTTCCAACTTGCAAGTCCTCTCTCTCTTTGCCCTCCTATTGCCTTTCCATAGGGTGGGGGGAGGGGCAGAGAGGGGAGAGGAAGAGGAGGAGGTTAACAAAGCATTTGCCACAGTTTATTGTTGCCCTGCAATCAATCAGTGACACCCCCTAATCAATTATCAGATGTGAAATAGTAGAATGGAGTGGAATGTTTACCTTAGTCTTAGAATTTTTGATGAAAAAAACCCTCCTTTAATACATCCAAGGGCTCTTTTTTTTTTCAGTGAATACAATCTTTCTGTGAAAAAGAAAGAGAAGAGGACATTTATTTCTTACAGGAATTTCTACCAATACATGCATTACAATAGAACATATAGCCTAAGAAACATGCTTGGCACAAGGTTGAAAATATTTAAATCATACAATAAGTAGCATAATATAAATTTTTTTTTTCCAGAAAAAAACACAACCTGTTCTGCATGACCTTGGATAATCAGACTGGTTTTCACTCATAAGAAACTATTGGGATTGCCTCTGAGAAGCCACCTTACATAAGCAGTGACCTTCATTTCTTTTCTATCAGCCTTGGAAACATAGGGGTCCCTTTGAATAAACTTTTTCTGCTATTCTGAAAATACTCTCCTTTTTTTCTCAAGTCAGTTTGGAAGGTGATACTCCATAGTTCTTAATAATTGTACATGCGATGACATTATTTGGACCTCATTCTTTCAATGTCACATCTCAATCTGTACCTTATTTAAAAGAGAGACACATTCTGGAGTCAAAAATAAAGCAGTACCCTTTCACCTCACATGTGATGCTTGCACAGTTCTGCCTCTGTACAGAGGTTGTATGTTTTCTATTTGTACCCCAGTTTTACTGCGTAAGGGCAGCTGTTTATTTTAAGTATACACGATCCTTGGAATCTATCCAAGCTGTAGCATTTGTAGCTGGTCGTGTGCTTCCAGGAGAGGGGACTGTTGTGTTGCATTTTACGTATGTCCTTGGTCTCACATATTTGCTACTGGATTTCAAAAACTTGGCCTATTCTTATCTGTGAAGGCAGAAGATCACGAATCCTGTTTCTGAAGGAAGACTTAAAAGGAAAATAAATCTGGGATCCTTCTAGTAGCTAGCATGGAATTAAACTGGAATATTTAATAAAGCTTGGATTGATAAATGTCCTATTGACTTGGAAACAGCTGATTTGAATATGCAGAAGCTTTAAAAAATATGTGGGAAATTATATGGGATTGGAAGAGTGCTTCAAAGTGCTTTTTGGCTATTATTTCATACTAAGTAAGAATCGAAGTACAAGCGATTAAAAAGGAAGCTGGAGAACTAAGTGTGAGCTGAAGAGCTGGCAAATCCAGATAAATAAAACAGAAGTTCACAGTGCAGTGTTTTTTTAGGCTGAAGTAGTCTAAATTCTCCCTATTTGGACTTTAACTTATTCAAGGAACACCAAAACAATTGAGGACCTGCAGCTCAAACCAGGCTTGCCAGGACACCTAATATGGCTGGTTTGCAAGTTTTTTGATTAAAGCGGAAAATGTTTCTAACATTCTCAAGCTGATTTTCAGATGTTGCAGAATCCGCTAGTGAACTGAACACCAAATTAAAATTGATTGTACTGAATCTAAGCGGCAGGCTTTGTTCAAATTACTTGTTTTTTTAAAGAAATAGTCTGATTGGGTTAGCTGGATTTATTAGTTGTGATGCAAGCATCTGCAGTTTTTACACACTGAAATTTCTTCGGTTGTGTAAACATGTAACATGTGAGCTAAATCTAAGAAATTGTCCCTCCCCCTACCAGTAAACTTATTAGTATCTTATTCATTGTAAGGTTTCACGCCAATAAATGTATGTTTAAGGGGGCAAAGTAGCTGAATAAATATGAATAAACAGCAGTTTCCTCACTTGTTCAATGAAAGAGTGGCTGACTTGAACACAAAACCGGAAAAAGGTTGGTGTGTAAATAAGTAATTTCAAAAGAGTATTCATAAAGATTCGGACCCAAAGTAACCAGAAGAGCTTGTTTTCATGGTCAAGATATCAACACACTTGAAGCTACACAACAGAGATGCAGAATGGAAAAGCTAAAGGGAAAAATTGCTGTGATAAGTGAAAAGCAGCTATTTCTAATTTTATATTTAAATTCTAACCATTTGGGGCCTAAGTCCTTAGGCAATTTTCTACATGGGAATTTATTTAGTGCTGTTATTATTTTTCCCTCAAATTGATGAAATAAGACCATGGAAGACATTATACTTTAAAATATTCCTTTCATATGTGGCAAAGATCAGAAGAAAGCCGAACTCCTCCAGATCTGATTATCCACTGGAGCAGAACAGAATTTCTGTCCAGATCACTGCTGTATGAACCATAACCATCCATTCACTACATATAATACTAATTATAACAATCTGTCTTGGAATAAACAGGTACAATGGCTTAGTAAAATCATTGCATTACCTAAGGGGTGCACTAAGTACAAAGTGTGGTGCCCCGTTAGAAATGACCCCATACAATCAAAACGTGTTATCAAAGCAAAAAAATAATATCCTGTTAACTGAATGAGATATAAGAATAATGCCTTCAACAAAATCTTCATTATGTCAAAACAAAATACTGACATGGTCTTAAAGGAGATTTTCAAAAGCAATCACTGCCAAAACAGGTTAAGCCTAACCTTCTCGGCTAGTTTTTACAACACCTACTTCAGAGATTCCCCAAACCCAGCATGATGAAAACCAATGTAGTACTGGACATTTCTGAGTCAGCACCATTTCAACTAGTTCTTAAAATAAATCCTGGCCCTTCACAACTAAATGTACTGTTTCTCTTGCTGGAGATAAAGAGTACTCTGACTGTGAGCCTGAGGGCAGTGACAAACCCATGTATAATATCTCCAAGGCTTGCATTCATTCCATGTTTTAAAACATTCTCCACAAAATGTAACAGGTGGTATTAGGAATCTGATGAGAAATACAAGATAAAATATGTTTAAAAACTGAGAAAAACAAAAAAAATATTGTAATTTATTCTCTGGTTTCTTCATCTATTTGTCCTAGATTAAACCATAATAAAAGAACAGAACAGTTTGAAAATGTCAGAAAGAACAGAATAAAATAGTAAATAAGTGAATATGACAGAGTGTTATAGTTCATTTGTAAATTGGGTCACAGCAAAGGTAGTAAATGTAACTATTATATTGACTTACCAGGATGCAAGATTTGAGGCATGAAGGGGTGCTAAACTATATACTCATGACTTATGGATTTGTGTTAATTCCTCTGTTATTCAGTGCAGTGCCCAATTGTTATTGGCAGGGTATTGGTAGGGTAGCTGGTAGCTTCAGCAGAAGTGTACCTAAGGATGATCTTTGTGTAAATAAAAAGGTTCTTTTCTTTCAGGAAAAAAAAGAGAATATTTCATCAGTACAGTATAGAGGTACATGCATTTCATAAGTATAGAGATATTGGCATGAACTAAAAAATGAGCTAATTTAGTGTGGTCTAAAAACCAGTGTGATTTTGACTCGTCAAGTATAGTTATTCTAGAGAGCATAGCAGTGCATGTACCTTATATTGTTCATACACTTTATTCCCACCTCTTTTGCCCTGTTTTTCGTGGCTGAATTTTCCCAAATACTTGCCCCAAACCTGTCCCAGCCTCTCTTTATCCTGATCACCTTTCGTTGTGTCTTATCGAGTTTTGCTTTGCTATCCCTATAGTATCACATTTTACTGTACTGTCTTGAGAGAGTGGATTTGCACCCACTGTTCAAACTGTGGGCACATGGCAGCAGCACGGATAATGTGCTCTGCTTTATTATCCTTTTTTCTAAAAATATTTGGTGGTTTTGATCACACAGGAAATTTAATACTGAATTTCCTAAAACTCCTTACAATACTCAGTAGCAAGATTTGCAATATAAAAGTTCATCCATTACCTACTATTATGTATGTTAAATTGCAATTATTTTTCTTCTTATGTTTACCATGCTTTGTGTATCAACATGGATCTTGATCTGTTGGTTTACCATGCAGTCCCTGAGAGCACCTTCTGCACATATTTTTGTCATTACCCTTGCCTTCATTACCTGAATAACTTAGCAAATTGTGTCACTTCAGTGTTCATTCTCTTTTTCAGATCACTGATGAATACATCCCCGTGGGACTCCATGGTGATTTTCTTCCAGCAAGAAAACTGACCATTAACTCCTACTCTCCACAGGATAAGCTGTTTCTGTGCATGGTAAATGTGCAGATTAGGAGGCTTCTTTGTGTACTTGCACCTTTTAAAAACTTTTTCCATCTAACATAATTACGTCTAATACATAAATTATATTTGAATGATATAAATATATTCCTAGAAAGAGACTCAACAATTATTTTTTTTAAAATGAACCTTTTTTTTCTTGTTGGAAGTAATTTAGGTTTGCCCTCTGTTGCACCTTGACATTTTTGCTCAGCTGCTATTTTTTACAGATGTGAATCACTAGCTTTTCAATACCAAACTGTCACAGACTTGTATATTTTGAAAAGAAGCCAAGTTTCAGTATCATTATACTTACACATTCACCCTGAGGCACAATTGTTCTAATACACAATTTTCATCCTGCAATTTAAAGGAGAGTTAGTGTGTCTTTTTGCCTTCCAGTAACTGTCATAGGATTTTCAGTATGCAATGAATAACATGAGCCCTTTCCTGTTCCCATGGAAATCGATAGTAACACTTCATACCCATTAAATTCTATCAGAGAAAAAACGGGACTGAGGTAATTAGGACCCACTTTTCTTTGGTCAGTGGTTCATTTGAAGTCAGGAGAACTGCTAGTCAGGAGAACATGGGGTGGTCTGCAACGAGCTAAAATTGTCAGACACCAGAATTAAAGGTGGGATACTCACTGGCCTGCCTGGCGGGACCCACGCTGTTCCTGTCCCACAGCCACGGACCCCCATCACACCGTGACAGCAGCAGCACCAAGCTGAAGGAAAACTGACTCACCTGGGCCCAGGTGTGTCCCCAGGAGCTGTGATGCCCAAGGGCAGCTGGGAAGGAGTGGAAGACAGATAAGCAAATGCTGTCATTATAGCTATGCTGAATGAGAAATTCACCCAGTCCAGGAACAGCAGACCCAGACAAAGGTAAGCCACCATCTGGTTGTTCTAACCTCATATTTAACCTGTCAATTGTTCAGCATCACAACATCTAATTCCATGTGCGATGCTTTGACGTGTATTAAAGGACCAATCCAGGATACAGAGTAAAATTATTGGAAATTTGACATCTGTGTTCCTTCAGATTTCTGCATCAAGTTTGTGTACGCACAGGGGTCCTTCTCTCAGGAGGGACTGCAGGTAGTTTTAACCCAGTTTGCTGTCACAATGAAGCCAAGGATCTGCCATTCCAAATGGGCTGTTGTTAACTCCTGGTTGGTAAAACAAAACATGTTGAGTTGAAATAAAAATAGGGAAAGAGATTTTTCATTTTCCATAAAAATCCCCCAGTTTTGAAAGACTTAAAAAAGCTAAACTTCACATAAGGAATTAATCACAGATTGCTGTAACTACAAGATTTTATTTAAAAAAAAAGGAAGAAGAAATTGCCAGACTTACCAGTAACTGAAAGATACAAAAATTTCAGAACCAGCCCAGTAGCAACACTTTGAGCTAGGAGGACAGGCAGTAACAAAAACACACAACGAGACTCAGTAAAACAAAATTACCGAATTCTCAAAGGAATATCATTCAAATATCAACCACATAGAGCGTGTTCAGGAACTTAAGAGACAACCGTTGTTCTGTCTTAGGATCACTGCAAGTTTTCTGGACAGTATAAGTTTTTTGACTCCAAATATTATTGTTACCAGGAGTGAGAAGGTAGTTTAAAGCTTTGTAGAACACACAACTACACTGCCTGCTGGCTGTGAGTGAAAGGGGCAGCTCTAGTAGGGAATGGTAACTGTACCCCAGGCATAAACTGGTCAGTTCTTACAGCCTTTAGTACGTCTTTCAATTGTGTTTAAATGAAGTCATTCATATTATTCTCTAAAAATACAAATATCCAGTTGTTTCTTTAACAGTATATTCCTTCTTTTTTAATCTTTTTCTAGAACCCAGAAAAAACATAATCTAAAACATACTACGTAACAATCAAATACAATATTATGCACATGCTTTGCTGAAGTGTAAAAAAAAAAAAAGAAAAAAAAAAAAAAAGTTGTTGTTTAATGTATACCTGGTGCATTTTGTCTTTGATTTAATGAGTACCTAAAAATGATAGAAGCAAGCAGGAAGACACTTACTTGCCTCTGTACCTGACCCCAAACATAAGTTTTAAATACCAGTTTCAAGCCTTGCAGACCTTGTTTGTTCTTGACTCTAACCACACATTCAGTTTAAATATTACTTATGCTTACAGTGTTCTAAACAAAAACTAGTCTGAAATGCAGTTTTGTTCCAAATCTCTGAAGAAGAAACAAACAACTCATACTGAAGATTCCTAAAGATTGGTATGTAATTCTTGATAAAGTGCACTGTGATTTAAAAAATTTCAGTTTCTTGTTCTCCTTGTGTTCCCATTGTGCTTAGGACCCATGGAACTCTCAATTTTAGAAACCAGTATGTAGATGATGTTCTGAGAAACTCTACTATGAATGTTGACGAGAAAATGATAAAAATCTGCAAGTATAAAACAGTGACCCAGATATCCTGAAAGCAGCATTCAATGGATAAAGTACACTACAAATTAAGCAAAACCTACAAAGCTAATTAAAAATTCTGTTCAATAGAAAAAGTGACACAACAGAAATAGGAAACTAAGAATAGCCATTTTACTTTTACCCTCTGTCGATGCTCTATGTACTGTCACACACTCAGTAATTAAAATATTCCAAGAGCACATCTGTACCTGACAATCTTGATTTTGCTTTCACTGGTCTTGCCCTCTAATTTTTTCCTCCCTCCTAGTTTTCTTCACAGCAATGAACTAATCCTGCAAGTTTTAACTTGCCTATTATTAAGTATTTTTCAAAAATCTATATTTTACAAGTCTGGTTTTGTACCAAACAGGCCTCAAATAGCAGTGCATGTTATAAAAACAAGCGTAATTGTATAAAAATCATTCTGTTCTTTAAAACGTATTACACCTATCAAATAATCAGAGAAAAAGAAAAGAGCACATTCTTAGTACAACTTTTACATTGTCTAGTTATCGTAACATTTTTACAGTTGTAGGAGACAAGCCCACTAACTAACAAGAAGCAAAATAATTTAAATAGCAATTACTACCACTGATACATGTGACAGATCCTTTCAGTTGTCAAATACATTGACCTATTTTGGTGCTCTGAGTTCAGTATTTATTTTTAACAAAATAGCTATGAAAATTGACCTCTTTACAAGGCTTGCAACACCATACAGAAAGGCATTTTCAAAAAACTAACCTTTTTTAAAAGGGGAGCTGAACCATCAGAAAGGCTGCCTATTTTTTGCTATAAGGAAAAGCAAGTGAGTTTTGATAAGGCAACAGAGACTGAATACTTTTATATAACTGTATCTGGATATATTATATGTGCACAGTAGGTCTGATAACTAAAGAGTATATATACACACAGTAGGTTTTCATTCTTCTGAACCAATCAACATACCTCAAAGCCTGCTACAAGGATCAAACAATAAGATACTCCAATGAACTTTAAAATGTTTATAAGAGAGAGGACATGTTAAAGTGGGTTGAATACAATATTTACTATTAGGTGCCTATATAATAACATTGGTAGATTTGAATCATATTATGCAGAAGTACAACAGAAAGAATGAGAAGTTGGAAACATGTTGACCAAATATGTGAGCTACAGTCATCTATTCACAGTATATGGCCATTATTCTGCTGAAAATAACAAGGTAGAAAAGCAAGAAAAACTCTGACTTGACTGGTGTCAACCTCTTTCCTATACTACTGTATAGACTTTCCTATATTACTGTAAAACAGGAACAGCAGTAAGTATAAAATAGAAATAAATAATGCAATGTAAAGTTGGGAAGTTTTTTTACATCAATAGAGTTTTGTCAATAACTACTGTGAGACTGACTTCACAAAAATGTTGCAATAGTAAGTTGGAAGGCAATTCTAATATCTCCACATGATTCTTGTTGAGTTCCAGAAGTAAAATAAGTTCAGCTCTTTCTGAACTTTATGGAAACTATGGTTTGAACTATGGTTCAAACCAAGCCTCCATACCATCACATAAGAAGATTCCATTTGTCAAGAGCTTTGCATTCAGAGATGAGGCAGATATCATCTACTTGACATTTCATCAGCATCTCAGCCTAAGCGCAAAGAAGGAAATTCGGTCCCACAGTGTTTCGCATGAAAGCTTTGTATTTTCTTTATCTTATTTTTATTATTTTTGTTTTAAACTAAGGTAAAGCTTGTACATATCTAAGTTTGAAAAGACATGCAAAGTTTTAGTACAGCAAACATAAAAGAAGTGTCTTTCAGTTTTGTTTTCTTTCTAGGTAAGGGTAGGTAAATGTCAAGAAATCTTTTTAATTTTATATTCCAAAAAAGAATGATTTATGGGGAAGAGAAATCAAATTATTTACCTATAATAGCAGATTTTTTGAAGGTAGTTCCCTGTTTCCCTAAAGGTAACACTGAAAGATCTGTGATGATTCATCAGTTTGTACTATAAAGTTAGGAGGCAAAAACTCCATTAATTATTCATCTCTATTAAGGAAAAGAAAGACAATGAAGAAAATTAAACATAGGAAACATGGAAATGAAAATAAAAACATTCACCTTTTCCTCACCTGTCAAAAATCCCCAGAAGTTTCAAATGAGAAAAACAGCTGAGCTGAGCCTTCTGGAAGAAAAAATGGATTCTTGGTCTCTTATATGTGAGGATGTTGGTGCCCAGCAGGACCAGCCAGATAAGCGTATCTTTTAGCATGTAAATACAGGTATAGATCTGACCAGTCACAAAACTTGAAGAGCGTGAAGAACAACTGACACTTCCTGGGGTTCAGTGTACTGAAAAGTCCCATGCTGCAGGCTGAGGCTTCACATTCTCAGTGCAAACGACACCTTCAGTTCACATAATTTATCAGCCTTCTGTTCACCTTACTGGAGCAAAATATTTTTACTAAGTATTATCCCTTAGATTTCAGTGACCGCCTAAGTACACCAGGTAGATATTGTGGGCACATGGGAAACAGTATAGGAAGTAAATATGCACATGTGAACCTAGAAGTAAGCATCACAAATTCATGGTGTAGAAACCCAGATCCCTATTCAGAAGTTGGGAAAACTTAAGAGCAAAGGGAAGAGAGAAAATGCAAGTACATACCAACACTGAAAGAAAAGCCTCATGGTTTCTAATTTATTGAGCATCAAATTAGAATTTGAATATAAAAGAAATTACTTTTAAACATCATGTAAGACAGTTCCAACCAAATTTAAAAGGAAATTATTTTATGGAAGGTCTGGTGGTGTTTCTACCCTGAAGAATCAAGTAGAGTTCCTTAATTCTTGGGCATATATTGAAAGTGTAATAGAGAAACAAAATCCTTATGAATTGTAGTCAAAAACTCTACAGGTAAGCTTTAAGGCAGGGGTGTCAAACCCATTTTCACCGGGAGCCACATCAGCCTCCCGGTTGCCTTCAAAGGGCCGAATGTCATTTTAGGACAGTATAAATATAGGAGTAGTTACATTTATATGTAGTTACATATGTATGTAACTATATATATAGATATAGATATATAGAGTAGTTACATTTATGTGTTACTATATAAATATAGTAGTTACATTTATATGTAGTTAGAAAACATGTTACTATATATATAGTAGCTACATTTATATGTAACTACTATATTTATACAGTCCTAAAATGACATTCGGCCCTTTGAAGGCAACCGGGAGGCTGATGTGGCTCCCGGTGAAAATGGGTTTGACACCTCTGCTTTAAGGGATCACTTATCAGATAAAATGATTCTACATAAGCCTGTCTCATATGCACACTCTTTCTTTACTTACATCTTTCTGTCTTTAATGCAGCTGATATAATGTATCTGAACATCTCCTTAAATGCTCAGTAATTTTAATTGATTATCAAAGATGGTTTAAAAGGAAGGTATAACAATTGCACGTCTCGAGAGAACATGATCTATATTTGTTTAGATCTGTAGAATTAGCTTGTCTGAAAGGAACCATTAAAAACAGTCTAATAAAAATATAAGATAACTTCCTAGATGTGATGGTTAAATCAATAACATGTGCAACCCATTTTTCTGGTTGACATAAGCCTTGAGTAGTCTGTCAGCAGAAGGTTATGCTATGGAACATAATTAAAGTAAGATAAAATTGATTACATATCTACATCTTGAAAGTGGAAAGGTATTTCTGATGATCATTGAAATAGTGAAGTGTTTAAATTATCTTCTGCTTGCAAAAAATCAGTAGAAAAATCTCTTTTGCAATTTTAATGTATTACTTCTAATTTTGCTTTTAATATAAGAATATACTTCTCCACTCTAAGAAGTGGTTGTGAATAGATAACTAATATTTTTTTTAAATACCAGTCTGAGATGTATAGTAATGAAATCAGATTAATACTTCCTAACATATTTCTGTGCTTATTTTACTGTATATCTACAAGAGCTTTCCATGTAAATTGAAACTATAGAAAAGTCATAATTGCTATTTTAAATTTTATTTAGGATAGCTTTCCTCTAAACTTTACAGGACAACAAGAACAAGGCGTGTATGTTGCTTTCATTTAAGTCTCTAGGATGATTTGGATTATGACAGGTCCTGCATAAGAAAGAATCCCTGTAGTGTAACATCTGACAGCCCCTTTACATGGATCTATGTAAGACGTCATTGTGAAAAGCCTATTTATTTTTCTTTTTGTAAAAAAGAAAGTAATTTTATTGGTCCTTATGCAGACATTAGGGTTAGATGATCTGATATCTAGTTTCAGATGTACCTCTGAAGATATTGTGCAACTTTAAATAGGTCGGTTAACTGTTGTACAGCTCAGTTTGCCTTTTGGTGAAAGTACAATAACAAGGTAGATAAAGAGCTGATAATAAAGTATGAAAATATTTATATTTTCAGTGGTGTTACATGGCTCGATTATATTATATTCGTCATTTACATCGATGTTATTCGACCACTGTTACAGAACTATGATTAATCTATGACTATAATGAACGAACTACCGTATCTCATTCTCTTTTTACTATACATTTTTCATAATAGTGCAACTTCAAAGATTTCAGTGCAAAGACATACTACTCATGTACCCTGACAGGAGAATAGAGCTCGTTGTATATCATTCCCACCTGGTGTTTCTTCTCTGTATAATTTTGTTTGTTGGGAGAAGTGTTCAAATGATCAGAATGTAATCATTATTCAGCATTATAATCAAAAATCAACTTTGCATAGGAAGCTTGTCTAATCTAATGTTTTTGAAATATATTTTAAACTGCTTTTTTCACTAAATGAAAAGAGTGGTATTTGAGTGAGCCACTTTAGTTCTATCATTTCAACTACATCAGATTGGCTAATAGCATACATCATACAAGGCTGGGGGAGGGAAGTAGAGCTAACAAATATTTCATAGTTTCCTGGTTTCCTTCACACATTTATGCCATCATGATAGCCAAACCCAGAGGCTGAAGAATAGAAAGCATCATGTACAAATTCTGGCAGGCAGTCAGCCTACGAATTTCAGAGCTGTCAAGGCTGCATGTTTCAATCAGTTTTGACATCTCTTGGCATTTCTCTTCAGATTCTGCTTTCTATAAATAATTCCCTTACTTGAGTATTATTTATAGTTCTTTTCTGAACTTATAGCAGGCAAGTTTCTCCCTTCTTACTATGGCTTTTCTTTGTCTTCGCTTTGGAAACCTATATAAACAAGGAATAAAACTTACTTGACATAAAAATAATCTAGTACATTTGGATGGTGGAACACATGTTGCATTTTGAATTAAATTTGTAATACTCACACTGACATCTTGGAAAAATTATCAGTATCCCCTTTTCTTATTTGACATATCCTGAGTTTCCTCTCAGCATTTTGAGTGAGTTGGCAAATTAACAGCTTCTGTCACAGCAGGAGAGTCTAGGGAATGATTACATCCCCCTTCCATACTTTCTCCCTTCGTTCAGAGGAAAGTTATGTTATGATTTCCTTGCTCACCCATTCACCTGTACAGGCACTGTTTCAGGGGGTGCAGAGAGAGCAGCCAGTGCTTTTCTCACACAACTCCTTTAAGAGACCACATATTCCCCTGAAGGAGGGGAGGCAGCCCAGCAGGGCCACTCCATGCCCTCACACCTAGTATTTCATTTGACCTGAGCTCCAGAAGGCTCTGGGGGAGTCTGGAGAAAATGTTCACTGAGTCGCCTCCAGGGACCTAGTGTCTTTTAAAACCTCTTCCACTGCGCGCCACGCACCTCCCCTCCCCGCCCCCCAAATATTTGTACCTTCCTGATTTCTTCTGCTTTCTAAAATACAGAATCATAGAATTGTTTAGGTTGGAAAAAATCTTCAAGATCATTAAGTCCAACCATTATTTAGCACTGCTAAGTCCACCACTAAACCATGTCTCTAAGCACCACATCTACACATATTTTAATTACCTCCAGGGATGGTGACTCAGCCACTTCCCTGTTCCAGTGCCTGACAACCCTTTCTGTGAAGAATCTTTTCCTAATATCCAATCTGAACCTCTCCTGGCACAACTTGAAGCCATTTCCCCTTGTCCTATCACATGCTACTTAGGAGAAGAGACCAACAGCCTGCATGCTACAACCGACTTTTAGGTAGTTGCAGACAGTGATAATGTCTCCCTCAGCATCCTTTTCTCCAGGTTAAACAGCCCCCTTTCCCTCAACCAGTCTTCATCAGACTTGTGCTCCAAGTCCTTCACCTGCTTCATTGCCCTTCTCCGAATTCTCTCCAGCACCTGAATATATTTCTTGTAGTGATGGGCCCAAAACTAAACACAGAATTCAAAGTATGGCCTCACCAGTGCCAAGTACAGAGGCACAATCTCTTCTCTAGTCCTGCTGGCCACACTATTCTGGATATGAGCCAAGATGCTGTTGGCCTTTTTGGCCACCTGGGCACACTGCTGGCTCATACCCACCTGGCTGTTGACCAATACAATTTCTTGTGAGTTAGCATGCTAATTGTAAAATCATAAATCTTGTTGAGTGGGTACAAGAAGAGTATTCATCTGGTGTTTCTTTACTTTCCTGCTGAAAAGCAGATATTTTTAACTGTAAGTCACTCCTGTAGTTCTTTCTTGAACACATTTTAAAAATACAATTAAACTTGACCCAAGAATGGATAATGCTCTCATGAATGTTACATACAGCAGAATAATATATACCTACTTTTACTCCCTGTTCTCCTGAGTTTTCATCCAGGAATCCTACCTTACAATTTTAAATAAGGATCCTGGTTTAAGCCTGTGATTCTACAAGTCTCTTCAGTAAGTGTGGGTTATTATTCTTGTTTCAAGAGAAATATTGATCCATATACATATAACAACACATTGGAGATATGGAAAATTTGATGACCTAGACAATTCTGTAAAAACTACTTGTCTCATCAATTTACCTCTGCAAAACTACAGTTCTCTGTAAAATTTAATACTTTGTTTCAGTGCTGTGGCCCAGAGTAAGAGTGTCAGCCCAGTACAGCCAAATGCTGTTTTCTTTTAGAAAAATACTGATTTGGTCTATGACTTCACTTAATAGATATAGATATTGGTTAGTATTGGGCCAAGAACATCTAACTGCAGAAATAATTAGAAATTCTCGCAGAAGATGATTTCCTATGCACAATTACCTTTTAAGATCTATAAACATACTACAGATATCTGCTATTTAGCATGATCAAGGAAAAAAAAAAACTATAAAAAAATAATAAAAGAAATGTACTTACTTGAAGGTGTAAAACATATGTCCTTGCTGGTCTACACCAAAGGGGACAGTATGCTATCCTGCTCAAGGTATAGTTTGATTCAGAGCTGAAAAAAATAGAAAAGACACAATCTTTAACATGAATCTAGAAGTTGTAGTTACCATGCTTATTTTCAGCTATTGATCTCTTGCCTATTTATGGAGCTGGGACTATGAGTCTCTGCAGAAATACTTCCCAAGGTGCCAAATCATTGTCAATAAATTAATAGGAAAAGTTCTTTTTTTATAGTAATACACACGCAAACAAAAAGCTAAAATCTTTTTGCCTTTCTTTTTGTCCCAGCCCTGACAATAGCTAGAATTCTTTTAGCCACTTTGGTTTGGAAATGTTTTCTTCCTCATCAATTTGCCTCTGTAGATTTTGCGCTGCTGGCAATTAGCAGGCAGAAGAAATCCTGCTGAGGAGTGCAAGTTAAAAGGGGACTTAAGAATGACTGTGCCTGGGAAACAAGCAGCCAATCTGGAGCAGCAGACTTCCAAATTTCCAGCACACACATTAGAGAGATGAACAGCCAGGGTAACCTTTCTTCTTAATTCCTTTTATTTGGGTCTCCAATCTGCTCACAACAGTATTTAGTCCAAAACTTAGTCCACTTCAATGGGCTTGGAAAGAAAATTACCAAGATTCCAGCGTTTATTGTACCCCCCAAAAAAGAACAATTTAGATAATGGCTTACTATGTCTGGATAATAACCAAATGGTGCTTTTTACATCCAAACCATTTCAGTCTGGCATCTTTCAGGAAGCTCTGGTGTCTACAGATGAAAACTAGAACATTTACAGAGGGGGAAAGCTCTTCCTGCTGCCCAGCTTTCCTCTCTAAATGAAGAAACCAAAGATGTTTTCAGTGATTTCAGTAAATCAGGGTAGTCAGTCTTATATGCCATATTTACAAGGAGGAAAATAACCTTACAACTCTGGATCAGCTTGAGATCTTCCCTTGAGGTCATAAAAGCTGCATAAAAACAAGGCATCAGAGGAAAAATGCTCCCCAAATCTACTATGGCTGCTGTTGCAGACAATGCATTTTCAAACTTCCAAAGATCTTAGTTCAAGAAACCTGTGTGATATTTTAACTGTGTGAAGAGATGACAATGACTTTAGGTAAATTATCTTGAAAACATTGTCAGAACGCTGCTAAATAAAAGATTACTTTTCAAACAGAATGCAAAATGTCACATAATATATTATCATTAAATAACTAGTTTTTGAAGGAAAGCAAAACCAAAGAAGCAAAACTCTCTCTAGGAATATTCAGTTCTCACAAACAAAATCTGAAAATACAGAAAACATTTTAAAACCTAATTAATTTCACAGTTTCTAACATCAAAGACTAACATACTTCCTGAAGTTGCTTGGTTCTTTTTGGTTTGGCTCTAAACTTTTAAAATGTAACAAGACCTATGAAGAATTACACACACAGAAAAGTGAGGTAAGAGGGGTTGTGTTTTTGTTGTTTTTATTTATTTATTTATTTATTTATTTATTTATTTATTTATTTTTATTTAAATAGACTAAACAAAAAAGAAAATTATCCAAATGCAACAGGAATTCATGTTGTAGCTGATCTAGCAGGCTGGAGTCTATCACTGCAATTGTGCTTTTGCTCTCCTGCTCCCACCTGTTTCCCTGTTTTGAACAGCTTCTTGCCTCTCACAGCTCTGCATTCTTCTACCCCAGCCAAATCAAGACACAATCAGATCAAGCTCATTTGGTCATCATGCTTAACTGTCATGTAGATTGGAATGATTTCTCAACAGAAGTGTTCTAGCAACTTGAACATTTTGTGAAAGACCGAAGAGTGTACTAATAAATATGTAGGGTCAGTCCTGAATTACTACATTTAATTTCTGATCTGAATTTTCATCATGTTTGGAGTTACTTCCATACAGGGCTTTGATTTTGAAATATTTGTCACATTTTGTTTAGGCAGGAATAAATTACTGAACAGAATTTTCCAGTCTATAATTCTGTTATAGTTCAAAGTTGACTTTTTACTTGAAATTCTGCCCTTACCAAGTTAGTGGGAGTTTTTCCAATAGATATCAACAGAGCCACGATTATTCTTCTTCAGATCAAATTAGCATCCTAATTCTTTGTCCCACTTACATACTTTATTTTCATATTATTGTCCATTTTCAACACGAGATTGCATATACATACCAGAGTAAATATAAAACTACAAACCTCCATTCAGTCATTTAATCTTTTCCTGTCTCTGAAGTAAAATCACTAACATAAATCAGGACAACTCCATCTTGTTATATTGTCCACTGAAAAGGTGGTGGTGAAGCGAGGAAAAAAAAGGTGCTCTTCACTAAGTGAAAAGATTACCTATGATGACCTTGATGTAAAATATGGTGTTCATTGCTCTGTGATACAACATTACCATGAGCAATGTAGGGACCAATTACTCAGCCATGTTCTACTCATAGGTGTGTGTGTGGAGGGGCTGTGTGTTGCTTTTTTTTGTTTGTTTGCTTTTTTTTGTTTGATTTTGTTTTTGTTTTGTTTTTTTTTTTTTCTGGATTTAACAAGGATGGAAGTGAAAAACTGGACCACCCAGTAAGGCTTAATTGTACAAGTTAGAGAGGAAAAGTTCTTCTTCTAATGAACTGGCTTTCTGGATTATGAGACAAGATGGTCTTCCCAGGAACAGATAGAATTCCTGCCTTTAAATGCTGTCATGTAAGTGAAGTGTTTGCCACCATCTCATTTGTAGCAAGTGCACCAAAAAGCAAAGGAATAAGAGCTTTTCTCTTTCTATGGTCTTGTCTTCTTCCCTAGGAATTCTCTAGGTCCTTGGAGAGTCCATATAGATGAAAACTTATCAGTAGACCTTTCTGACATCTATTATTTGATGTACTGCCATTGTAAATGGTCCTTACAGATGGATTGCACAGGTCAGGCATGACTGTAAAGGCTTTCTCTTGGTCTGGTGGCCTGAACCTCGTGGTTGTAACTTCACTGGTCTCTGTACAGTTCTGCATTCTAGCAGCGTAACCTTACCAACTGAAATTAATCCCACCTAATAAAAGTTGGATCCTTCAAATGAGTTTTCAGCTGAATGCCTTTCTTGCATTTCGTTCTGAGTCACACCTTTTACTTCTTTGCCATCTTTTCTTCTTCTCTGTTGTTGTCTGACCACATTTATTAAAGACAGACAAATAGACAGCAGCAGTGCAGAACTGTCTTGCTCCTGCAGGCAGTGCAATGACATGCCTGCCAGACACCCCGGCTTTGTCTCACCTGTCCTGAAATGTTCAGGAGAAGATTCCTGGTTGCAGGCAGTTCACGTCCTTGCACAAGGTTCACCAGCACTAGGAGCTGTGGAAATGCCCTTTGGAAGGCAATTTCAATGCAGGGAGGCAAATGCAGTTATAATTTAAGCGAATGCTTCAGAGATATGTATGTAGTATAGGGGATCCAGATTATAATCTACATGGTAAAACTATTTGAGAGTTTCTATCTCTTGAAAAGCCAGAAGGGGCTGTCCATGTATGGTGTAACCCAGACACCATCCCCACACCTTACATATTCTAATAATGCATCAGCATGATTTGCAGCCTTTGCCACTTCAGTAATGAGCACAAAATTCTGACTTGAGGTGATGTAATCGTGGAACACCAGGTCAGTCAGTCTTGATATTAATCCTTTGCTCCTTATTTTGATTATGAGCAACAAAACTGAGAACACATGTAAAACATACAGATTTCTTTGCAGATCTAGGGTATTCACTTTCTTGGAGTTTTAAGGCTTTATATACAGCATTTTATCTGTGTTTCCATCATTCTTTTTGAGGAATCAACAACACAACATGGCCATTTATGAATGACAGATGTATTGTGATATATGTCCTTAGACCACTGTATTCTAAGGCTCCAAATAACAAGTATAGTATAGTTAATTTTACAATTAAAATTTGGATAAATGTTTAAATTATTAAATAAACCACACTAGTTTAAGCCTGCCATAAGAAAACAGCACTACATTCATCCCTTTTCAAAGTAGTATTTGGCAGTGACTCTTTTTAGTATTTAATAACTTCGAAAAGTTTGAGTGGACAGAAGCATCTTTTTTATTTTTTAAATACAGAAAATATTAACTGCTTCAATTAAATCAAACCTGCTAAGTTCACTGAACATTCTCCATATTCATTTTTATAATGTGTAGTCTTTTTGCTTGTATTTAGAATCTAACTTTGCACAATAGCAGTTCCAAAGCATTTGCTATACATGGGGTAAGCGATGTGCATTTTTAGATTTGTCTATTCATTCATCTGATATTGCCAGCAAAATCCACTGGAGGGGGAATGGTATGTTGAACAGGAAAATGCTCCTGTTAAATGGCACATCGCTCATCTTTGTCTTTATTGTTTCTCCTGAAAGTGTTGGAGATAATAAGAAATCAGCTTATATTTGCTTTAGCTTTATGCACGCCAAATACAGAAAGGCTGAAGCAGTCAGGGGATATGATATTAAAAGTCAAATTACAACAGGAAATCACAACCAATGGTTCTTTATAGCAGCCAAAAGCAAATAACAAAAGCATTCCTTTGGGGTTTTTAATTCAGTATTTGAAATTAAAGTAAAATTAGGCCTATGCTTAAGAGCATTAAACTGAATTCTAGCTTAAAACATACATATATTCCCTCAGAAACATGCATGCCCAAATCTAATTGTTTATAAGTATATAGATATCAGTGCTCCTGATCAGCTGACATATGCTGATACAAACCAATCCTGGTTTTATGTATGCCTTAGTAAAGAAAATTCAAATTATTCTATCTTTGTGGATTACAGTAGGACAAGTGAGATATCCCGTTTCCCTCTTGTTCAGCACTTCCCAAGTATTTTTCTTTCTGTCATCCTTTCCTTCCTTTGCATTAAAAGCAACTAATCACTGGAAATCTAAAATATATTCCTATGACATGCCACAGAAAACGTATTTCCTTTAATTAAAGCTGAACCCCATCGCTCATTTTTGTTAAGTGACAAAAACGTAGATTTATTTAATAGGACATTGAGAGACACATATTCCTCTTTTCTTCCTCTGGGAAGTGTTTTATTGTTTGCTTCCTTTCTCTTGCCTGTTTGCTGTGTAATTTAAGACTGATGCCTCCCTGTGGGAAACAAAACTTGATCAGAGAACAGCCTGCACTGCCACCTAAACAAATTATGTTTCAGTCACTGCTGATGTTGGCTCTGTCATAATGGAAATGTATAATTAATGCCTTTGCTTTTACTGCTTTGGAAAGAGAACATCCTGAAATTGGTTCAAGAGGGGGAATTTTAGGACTGCACCCTTTCTAATGATTACCACAATGGATCACTAGAGCTGCATCTAAAAATGAATTATTGTGTCCCTGATCTCTACAGTTATTTACTCAATCTACAGTCAGGGTATTAAATAATAAAAAACTGCTGTGCAGTAAGAATTTGGCAAGGAATAAGAGAGGAGGGAAAACTCAGTAACACAGGTAAAATCCTATATTTCTCCTTTTAGAGGAGCTTGAAAAGATTAAGCTATTTCCATTAGTCTCCTGCAGAGTTGCAAGCAGCGATAATAGACATGTGCTAATTTCACTATTGCATTGTACTATGAAGCAGCATTTTAGATCATCTTTCACCTGCAACATGACTCCAAACATCCCAAATTAGCAGCTTGCATTTTATTTCCAGTTTTTGTTGTTAAATTTATAGCAATGGCTAAACATCAGGTATTACGACTGCAAACAGCCTCCATCTTCTCACCTCTGGGATGTAGTGTAGCCTTCAGCTATTTATACTTTGATCTAAAATTCTAAATGACCGAATTATTCTGCTGTAATAGGTCCTAAGTGACATTAAATGGATGGTATCAGCTTTTTCTTTCCAAAATGGACAGCTTTCTCACCTCCGTTAGCTCCTGCACTGCATTAAAAGCTCAATACAATGAAATAACAGCAACACCGTTTTCAGGACTGAAATAATCTTTGATTTCTATAAAGACACATATAGGCCAAGAAATGGCAGAGGCAATGAACACAGTAACTCTGCTTTAGGCACATTCTCATGTCATCAGTAACTCGGCATTTGCAGTTAAATTTATTATCAGTGTGTCCAGAGCTGTACAGCAACCAGGGTGAGGAGGGGAAGGTGTACATCCCCAAAGAGTCATGATCTAAATTGGATGAAAACATGGACAAAACAGGCTTGATTTCTAAAATCAAACTGCTTCTGCTTGCCATTTCCTTGTAAGATATTCCTAAATATCATCCCCATACAGTTTATTTCCACAGACATTTCATTCTGAAAATCTCAAATTCCATTGTTTGGTAGCACTAGCAAGTAATGTATATAATTATCATCATCCTGTTTCATGAAGGAGAAAACTGGGGTACAGGGGTTGTTTGCTAGACTTCTTACATAAGAGTTTTGGTTTCTTGGTGGTTGTTTTTGTTTGGTTGGGGCTTTTTTGTTGTTGGTTGGTTGGTTATTTTTTTGTGTTAGAGGCTGAATAAGATGGTAAGTGGTTATAAAACCAAGGTCCTGAGATGATATAAATATCCTAACTGTGATACAATAAACAGCTAAGATGAATTCAGACAAGTCTTAAATCTGTCGCCAAATCTTCTGACTTCTGGTCTTATAACTGAATCACTGAAGTATTTTACTCTCTTTCAAATCCAAAGAAGCAGATAGATATATCCGCTAACTATGACACTGTTCATTGATACGCCTGAAATTATGAAACTTACTTTAAAAAAAAGTCCAATACAAATTCAAGCTAACAATACTTCTCCCTGAAGAGAACTAAATCTAAAATACTACCTCCTTTTTAAATGAAAAAAAAAAGAAGAGATATTTCCAGACATTAGGTGCAGTAAGTGATTTTTGAAAGAATCAAAAAATCAAAAGTCAGCCAGAACTTCTCATCTTCTGAATCTATTTTTCTTTTTTTTCCTGTGAAAACTTTCCTTCATTTCCCTCTGGCTTTTTATTATTCTACTTTCTGTTTATGGACGAGGTTTCTCCTGAGAAAGCAGCTGGGACAGAAGAACAAGGCAGAAAGACATATCATTACAAGCCTTATTCTGAGAAGCCTAGATGGTCTAAAGATCTTATATAGCCCAAAAGCAAATTAACATTTGGATCTTGAATTAGGCTGGATTTGAGTTGTTTTGCAGGGCATCATCTTCTGCTCAGGCATTCAGGTAACAAGAGGCTGGTAACGGGCTCAGCTGCTTGCTGCTGCTACAGCTACTGTCACCCTTTGGGGTGGGAGGTGGAACAGAACCTCCTTTGCAGACCCCTGCAAACCTGTTTGTCCCATTCCCTCCAGTTTTCCCCCTTTTGGTTTGTGATACATCACAGAAATCTGTTTACACATCAACTATCAAAGACTTTTTTTAAGGTATACACGTAACTGCAAATGGGTCAAGCCTCCTGGAGGGTGACATAAGCAATTTGGGGCAGGTGTCATGCTGATGAACACCCATTCTGGTGCTCAGTGGGCAGGACAGTTGTGATCTGGATGCTCCCTGAAGACCTGTCTCAGTAGCTCGCTCACCACGGGGCCTGACATGGGTTATTCTTACCCAGCAAGACAGTGTAGACCTGCCTAATGTCTCTTTTCTCTTCTGCAAGAGTAGCAGATTGGTGAAAATGAAGCTATTTATAGTCTGATGTGTTTGGAGACAACAAGGCCACAAGGCATATTAAAGTACAGAGAAGGCCACTTGGCCCATGCTGCTTTCCTTATTAAAATTCTCTCCTTCTTTCCACTCATAAGTCACTTCGGTTGGCTCCTTCCTCTGAAGCGATGAGCACCAATAAACAGATACTGGAACACATGGAAAAGCCTAAAGAGGATGCCCTGCCCCAAGCTGAGAATTTTGGGTTGTTAATGATGATTTCCTCACAGTAGAAACTTCACGGTCATTAGCTATTCAGCACGACAGAGACATGCATCTCAGAGCCCTCAGCATTAATAATATTCAGGACCCAAAGTTTCGAGAACACAGGAACTTTCCACTGAGCATTGAAAAAAATATCAGAAGAAGAAAACTAAAAGGAGCTGTGAGGTGAAATGACAACATCTGTGAGAGTCACTCATCACCATCAGAAAAACTGGTTTGTGTCCTCACAGGCACCTGTAGGAAGTGACTGACGGCTGTATTAAAGGTCATATTTCAAAATTTCTCTCTGTACACCAAGCATCATACCACAAAAACACAGAAAACAAGCAAACCCAACAATTATATGCATATACACACACGCATACATGAGTGGAGAAGAGAAAGGCCAAAGCCTCTCTGAATGTTCGAGTAATTGGGAAGCACACAATCCCCCGGGTAACCACAGTTTTCTGAAAATCTATTACTGGAAATCCTGTTTGCTAAACTTAACAGTCTGACATGGGATTCCTCACACACATCACTGCAGGCAGGTAAATGTATGAATCCCTTTGAGGTCTTCATAACGTTGTCAACAGATATCCCTGTGTTAACCTCCCTAGCTGCACAGCTATTTTTGTTCACTTCCTTAGTTTGTAGATGCTAAGGGTATAATTTATTTTAATTGTTTGTTTTCAAGCTGAATGGCTACAGACTGAACAAGAAATATCATTAGGCTTCAGCATATCAAATAGCATTGTAAAAATGCTAATCATTTTGTAAGCATGCTAAGAGAACGTGAGCATTTTCATTTAACTTTGATACACTGAATGTATTTATTTATAAAGACAGCACAGCAACTTACATAAAAATAAAATGTATTATATAATATTGTGGTAGAGATCTTGAGAAAACAGCCACTCTATACAGCATTATCAAAGGAGAAAAAATACAGACAGGTAAGAAATATTATAGCACATTTATCATTTATATACCTTGTGAGGTTAGGACCCTTATCTTTCTCGTGGTTGTTTCACTTGAGTGGTATAAGGATAAATGTACCTTGGCTTCACAGTTACACATTATGCTGTCTTTCACTTACTACAGGCAAAGGTAGAAACAGAATTATGTTACAAAGATCTGTCTTTTTCTATGTAAGCTTCCATTTTCTCCCTTGTATGTACAGCAGCACTTGCAATAAATTGCTTAATATAAGTTTAGTTGAATTTGCATCTACACATTAACCATAAAGCTAGTTCAGAAAGCCATGCTTCAATATAACTGGGGAGTTATATCACTGGAGAGAAGGAAATTAAGCTGAAATAAAATATTGCAAATTGAGAATTGGGACTAAAACCTCAAGATGATTACACAGAACCACTATGAGGTTCCTTTATTGTGTTATAATTAGGAGGAAAGCACAGACTTGAAAGTTAAGACAGAGACGGGGAAACAAAAAGAATCCAAGGGCTGCAGCAGTTGTCTCAGAAGACCAATACCAATGAGAATATCTTTGCTGTGCCCTCTGCCTCCTGCTGCTGGAGTTAACTGCTCTGCCTGCTGTTCTTCCATAGGACCATCTGCATTTTCCACACCCAGTGCAGGAGAGTTTGTGAGATGCAGCAGCCACCGAGTCAGGGAGGAGGCAAGAGACTTAGAGAAATTTTCACTCTTTCACTCCCCTGAGCTTACACGTGGGAGACCTTAATATAGAGTACCGGGTTATTTTCCTGTTATATGTAAGCCCGTATTTTCCTCCCTATTTATATATGGAACGGAGTTTTGTGCATCATGGAGTGGAAATTCTGTGTTCAATGCTTATTGCAGTTTGATAGGCTGGTGGATTTATTTTTCATTGTAACATTACTGTCTATCAATATAACATCTCCCACCCGAATGCCTAATGATACTTTCATAATTAAAATTAATAAAATTCTACAATATTTTTTCTGAAATATTCACAAGCCTAATTTTGCAGACGCCTTCTGCAATTTGGAGTTTAGCTTGAGCTCTACACCCTTGTTGCCTCCTCCGAGCACTGACCAAAAATTGAGATGGCTATTTCTTGGGAAATACCTCTTAGAGCAGAGCCTATTTTTATCCTTAATTTGTAGCTAAAGCCACCATAGTCTTGTTTTCATTCACAGAAGCCAAAGTGCTTCATTTCAGACTGACAAAAATCCCCTCCAGTGGTTTTTGCCTCTCTTGTCCTGCATTCTGTCAATGATCAGTGCAGCTCTAAGGAATACATTATTACTGCTCCAGGCCACTCCAAATGATTCAGAGAGACCTTTTATATCATAGCCAAAAACAGATGAAGAAGAATTGGGTCCCCTGGGATCCAGATATTACCCAGTTCAGCTGAAGCCATTCTCACTTGGTTTGCCTGAGAGTGATTTTGCATTTTAATTTTTAATAATTCTTTAATCCATCTGAAATGGGGGAAGGAGAGCAAACAAAACTGAATCCCTCTGCAGCTTCTCTCTTTTCTGCCTAATTCATATGGCCATTTTTTCCTAAAGTCCACATTCCTCTAGCTTTAGAAGTTATCGGTTTAATACATTGGTACTTCTTTGCTGTATGTTGAAGTACTAGGTACTTGCACAATATCTTTTTTTCTATTATTGTTCTACTTATTTTACTAAGAAAATCTTCTGTGAAGGTACCCTTTTATTACTGTATTGAAAATCAGAGTCACATAGGAATGGCCAAACTAAAATTAGGGTTCCCTTCCCCTGTACTCTTTAGAAATTCTTTCCCTTTCTATTTCATCATCATCTTCTTGTAATCTAACTTTTCTGTGCCATTTCTTCCTACTGTAAGTTCTTTCATTTCAGCAGATTTCTTTATCACACCTTTTCTTACCATGGACTAGTTTCTGTACATCCCTTGTAGAGATGTATGTATATTACTGAAACTCTCTCAGAACCTTGAAACATTTTATTTTAAAAGCAGTCTTATCTTAGTTTCATAAAGAAGATTAACTTCAGCTCAAAGCTGCTGTGTGACAAGAAGTCCCACTTTTGAACGCACGAACCAAAGAGAATACACTGAAACTTTTGCAGGTGGCCATTTTTACTATCAGTTTTGAAACAAAAGCAGCAACAAAATATGAATACAGAAGGGGAAGTCAAACAGCAAGTTTACGACAAATGTGATCTATTTCAATCTTTGCAGTGTCAGAATCTGAAAAATCTGTGCAGACTGAGCCTGCATCTTTATACACAATTACATGTAATCTTCAGAGCTGAAATTGAGAGGATTAGTTTACTGCTAGTTCCAGCGAGTACTAGCAGCCTGATTGTATTTTCAGAACACTGGTGGGCAGCAGCAGATGGTGGTCATTTCCCTGGCAGGCCATATCGGGGATAATTACCAGACACAGTTCCAAGGTTTATGATATTATAAACCTCTCTTTCATTTCTCATTTACTGCATGTGGAAAGCATAGCCCTTTTAATACCCTCCTTATTGATTTTATACTAGTGTAACACCTTTGCCTTCAATGCTTTTCAGATGATTCAGTGGTGAAGTAAAACAAGAAATAGACCTTTTAAGTCAATAATAATACTAAAAAAAAAAATCTGATCTTAGTGCTGCTTTTATTTTCTGCATTTGAAATAAGGAATAGCTCTGTGTTGATAAATGAAATAAAATGCAATAATTTCTGGCAGAATCTGCTGCACTGGGTCCCGGCAGAATTTAGTACTGTAGACTTGTAAAAATTGCTGATGCTTAAGATCACTCTGAAATAAATTAGCTTACTTGAAATGGGCCAGCCAGAATCTAGAATGTGTATTTTCAATTGGACCAGGTGAAACTTTTTTACTTAATCTGATCTGGATTGACTGCAGTACAACAGATGAGGAAGATAAAACTGAGACCTTTGGGAGTTTTTAGAACATATGATAATGCAAGTTAGAACTCATGGGTCAAGATCAGGCATAGATCTACTATTTCATGGGAATACTCTTGTTCACAGTGCTTTATAGCAAGAGGAAAGAAATTAACTGCTGATGTGTCTCTAATAACAATGAAGAGACTCATCCTGGTAATAAACTTATTTCAACATGGTTAAATTGGCTAAGTCTGAACTTATAACACATTTCAGAGATTCAATCTCTGAGCAGGAAGATTTACCCAGTCAGTACAGAAGGACATTGAAAAGATTCAGAATTAGGCCAACTGAAGTTCAACAAGGACAAGAAAAAAGTTCTGCACCTAGGGCAGAATAACCTTGTGTGTCAGTACAGGCTGGAAGCCAACTTGCAGAGTACCAGCTATGCTGGAAAGGTCTGGCAGTTACTGTGGATGCCTTGTTGAAAATGAGTTAAAGAGTGTGCTCTCATAGCAACAAGGCGAACTACACATGCGTGAAAGGAGAATAGCCAGTACATCAATTATTAAGCCCTTCTAAATCAGCACTTGCTGAGGCTCACCTGAAATACCGTGACAAGTTTTTGGACTCTTTGGTTCAAGAGCGATGTTGGCAATTTGGAGTAAATCCAGCAGAAGACTACCAAGACAACAATGGCCTCAGGGCACATGACCTGTGAGGAGAGACAGAGGAAGTTGGATTTGTTTCCTTGAGGGAGGAGGAGGCTGTATGGCCTGCAACGACTTGGAGGGCACTTAGAAATATAGTGCAACACAGCTCTTCTTAGAACTGGCTGCTGGTATATACTATACTGTCCTGGAGAAGAGTTCCTCCTCTGGGAGGGGAGTGCAGGGCAGGAGGGGTTACCTAAAGTGACAGTGCAAACTCCATCCTTGGAGGTTCTGCAGACTCCATCAGAAACATCCCTAGCTGGCTTAATCTAGGGTTGCTGACAGTTAGTACTTGGAAAGGAATGCTCTGCTGGGTGACTCTCTTTTCAACCACCATTTCTATCATTCTGTTTCATACTTTCTTTCATTTTTTGTGCATTTCTTTGATGATGAACCTGTCTCTTAAGAAAGGGCTCTTTACCCTTTCCTTGAAATGGAAATGTAATAGGTGACACATTTTGCTATATATATATATATGTATAAATATATATATATATACATATATATATATTTTAAATCCACACTGGCAACAGTGCTACAAAACAAAGAATATAAAAATCATGGAGTAGCAGTAATAAATATTTACCTGTCATGAGTCCATTTTTCCCCTTGGTTTCTAACCAGGTGTTAGCAGTCCAGGGCCAACTGAAACAGGACGGAACTTGCTGAAACATAGTGCAAGGGGAAAGAGACATGCTCAGAGCTTCCACCTGTGACTACTACTTAATACAAAAGTGTAAGACTGCTGGTTTTGTCCCATATAGATGCTGGAGAACTGTAATTTCACCTGTAGTTGATAGCAATAAAATATTACATGATGGGGTGAAAACTAATTATGCCAGTTTAGCAGACAAGGAAAGATACAGAAAAGGGATATGTTAAAAAAAAAAAAAAAAAAAAAAAAAAAAAAAAGAGTAACAGTACCAAATTAGCTGCTTAGTGTGCCTAGTGTAATTCAGGCATCTTTTTGCACCTAGTTGGAAAAAAAAGGGTTAACATACTTTGTCTAGACCAAGTAGTTTCTAAAGTACATGATATATTGCTGTGGAGATCATCCATGCTGTGAAACCATTACTGTATCATCTCTGATTTTGTTTCAGGTGTGGAAAAATGATACTATCTCACACCAGTATGTGGGTTATTATTGGAGAGGTGGTGAAGAAGAGTTTGTTATTTTGTAGATGCTATCAGAGAAAGTAAAAATATGTTCTCATATCTCCTATCCGAGACCCTCTGAGACCTTCTTAGGGAGCCCTGTCACAGTGACCTCCCATGGCAATTCCCTTCAGATCTCGCCAGAATTGCTCCTAGGCTAGCTCAGAAACAAGGAGAAAATTAGAACTGACAGAAGATACTCTTCCTAGGAGTAAATATATTGCCTCAGTGAAGCTCCCATGCTTTACCATCCCTGAGTAATAACAGACTTGTCCTGAAGCATTCACTTGGCTTGTGAAGTGCTGTAAGAAAACAAAAATGTGGTCTGTGAGATACTAATATTTCTTGAAACAAGTGGGGGGGATCATTCCTGCCCTCTGATTAATCCCTCATGCACTCCTCTTGTCCATTAGAGACATAAAGGTGCCTTTAACAGACCTCTGAGCAAAATGCTTTATGCAACAAATTCCCTGTCCTTGACACAGAGAGAGAGAGTTAGTATCTTCAGCAGCGCCTCCAACTAACACAAAGTATTTGGAAACAGAGGAATGCCTCCAGGGAGCTCTTTCTGCCAAGATAAATTAGAGCAGCTCGTGGTTGTTCTGACTTACAGGGAAAGCTGAGCAGTGCTCAGGGCCTTGGGGTCAACAAGGTGCTGCCGCCCGGGTGGGCTGTGCGCAGGAGCCACAGCCGGAGCCGCCCAGCTCTGTCCTCCCGTGACCGCGAGCACGTCCCACCAGTCCCCACCATCACCCCAGCTCTGCGTGGGGCTTAGCCCCTACTGAAATGATGAAAGTGGCAGAAAATTATTGTATTAATAATGTTTTTTTGCTGTTTTGGTGCAATTTACACCTCATTGTGTAAGTCCATATTAAAAGTTACTCAGAACTGTTAGTTGTTTCATATAAACACAGGAGGGCTGCTCTGTGAAACACAGAATGTTAAGTGACTTAGAATGTAGCAAACAATTTATGGAAGGTGACAGATGTTTCAAACACACTTTCATTTCTACGTTGGACTAAAACAGATAGTAGCATCGACTGAGTAATGGCATTTTTAGACCAATACTCAATAGTAAGCTGCAATGTATTGGTCAAATTTTTACAAGAGGGTTTTAAACATGGGTGGTACAACTATCTGTGTGGGCCTTGCCTGATGATATTTTAAAGCAGACACACTGAGGGCATGATCACCTTATGATCTTCTCTGTCATTTTATTATTGTCATCTTAATGGTGTTGGAAACTGTAATTTTAGTATGAAAGGTCAGCCCATCCACTCAAATATAACAAAACCTGTGTAGTGGAACTACAGGGGTGTGGTTGCAGAAAGAAGCAGGAAGATCCAAAATAGAAAAGATGACTGGTTATTAAAAAACAGATTCAAGAACATTAACAAATAAAGAGAAATTCTGTGAAAAGGGGAAGGAATAAAGGAAGATGGAAAAGGGGATTTTTTCTACAGTACTTTTACTAGACTACAATCAAAGATTACTTTAGTAATAGCACCAGTTCCTCATGATGAACAACACAAGAACTATTAAAAACTCTTACTATGAGTTACAGACCTGGCATGCTTTACTTTAGAGTAGCTTATCTGTTGGCATTATTCCAGTCTGTGAGCTATGTCTATACAGTAAGCATCGTGTTAAATTAGGATATTTGAGTAACAATATTATTTTCCCCCAATAACTCATTACATATTCTACCAATGGCATATTTCTCATGAGGGCACATCCCTTCAAAGAAGTATTGTATACCAAAATGCTCAAAATAGAATTACAAACAATAAAAATTTAGACTAGTAGGAATCTGCTCATTTCTGACATCCACAATTTTCTTGAGTTTAGGATATATTTATTTCTGCTATACTATATGGTTACACAGAAGCTCTTTCAGAAACAATTTTACTATTGAAGCTGGAAGCCAATGTCAGGAACTCTGTAAGTGTTACTGTTTATGCAACTCAAATGCCTGTTGAATAAATGGCCCTCTGCAGTGCTGTTGTACCTGTCTATTTATGTATGCCAACTATGATATTTTCTAAAGTATATACCATCTTGCTATCTAATCACTGACAGTCAAACACTCTACTTAGGTATGGTTCCAGCAGTGCATAGGAATCATAAAGAAAACTTAATGAGCTTCCTGGGGTTTGCCTATAATAGAGAAACATGCATGTGGCATAGAGCTGCTTGGTGTTAATTTTTGGGAAAAAAAAAAAAAAAAAAAAAAAGAAAGCATGAGCAAAATCTAATACAGGGAAGTCTTGCACCAATGGGAGAAAACCATCAAGCGCTGAATTTATAGCAAACCTTTTAAAAGTGCTAACCTGGAGATTAATGAAAAGATCTGAGACTTCAGAAAATTTCTGCATTTAAATTACTTTTTTTCATATGGAGTATGGCTAACAAAGTTCCTTCTATAGATTTATGACTTACACCCTTTTATCCTCTGTCCCTCTCTACAGTAACTCTATTTCTTTTCTATGCATTCCAATATCTTTCCTTCTCAGTCTTGCAATATTAAGTCCTTCCTCCATATCCTCTAAACTCCTCCTGCTGCTCTCCCATCTCCCCTAAAAAACTATTAAGAAAGAAGAAACAAGCATGACTTAGTCTGAGCCACAAAGGTTTTGAGTAACTCATCTAGCACATCAGTAAAACAGATCAGCTCGAGCTCCCCTTATTTTTCCTCCAAATTCTCATCATTGAAACAATGTCCTCCCTCAAGACAGCCACTGACCTGAAAACTGTAGGCAGTTAAAATCTCTGAGATGTTTGAAACACCTTTTTGTCTCAAACCAAATTGCTTAACAGATTGAAAAATTACTGGAAAGGCAACAGAAAGGTGTTTACAGAAACAATAAATCCAGATGACTGGGATAAATAAGTCAATTAAAAGTAGGAACCCAAGAAATCTAGTTATTAGAATAAATCTGAAGCACAGATAGAGGCCTTCCTAAACAAGACTTGGATATTGTTTTCCTGTCATTCCTTAGTTTGTTACTGAGGTTCATATCACTGCACCTTCCTTTGCAGACATCTTTCTTCAAAAACACCTGCAATTTGCAGAGATAGTTCTGTATGACACCACAGCACCACAGCTGCTCTAGTGCAGTGATGTCTGGAGCCAGCCTACCAAGGGAGAGTCACTGTGAGGTCACAGGCATTGCCGAGCTCAGTCAAAGTGGGATTTGATTCCACGACAGGCTCACAAGGAGGATGTGAGGATGCAGCAATGACTGGTAGTGAGCCACAGCATGCCAGGTACTGCAATGGGAGAAAAGATGGCTAAAAACATGCAATATCTTTGAGACCCAGTGAGTGGTCAGAGGTAGAGCAAACAGAAAAGCCAAGTGCACTGCCCCAAAGCAGTTGTTCCCTGCTACACTCAGATCGGCTGTACACCTCTTGTTCCTATGGTTTGCTGCACCTGCAGACTGATGCAAACATTTGTTTTTCAACTCTTAGTGCTGCTAGACCTGGGTACTGACCCTTTCCAGTCAGATTACTCCAACTTCTCTCCTGTTCTCATTGCCCTCCCTTCAGCAGACTGCACAGAGCTGCCCTGCCAGCTTTACCAAGGGTGATATTTAGAATTCAGTATTTTTAACATAAACATTTCAGTTAATGCTGTGTTCCATTCTCTCTTTGTTGTAGATTACTTTCAAAGTAACATTGACACACACACGTATTGGACTGTAGGAGTAGTCAAGCCACGCTGCCTAATTAGAGTGCAGTTCTGTTGCAGCAGCCCTGGGGGCTGCCCTCCTTTGCGGGGGAGAAGAATAAATGAATGGGCACTGGATACATCTCAAATGAGGACATCTCGCCATTTATAGGCTGGAGTGCAAGCTGAGCTTCCTCCAGCCTGCACACAGTGGGTAAAGACGTGGCTGTGCACCATCTTCCCACTCCTTGATTTCCATGGGAGGGAAACCCGGGTGTGTATACAAGGAAACTGCAATCTGCTCAGTGAATCTTCTGAATTAGGCTCCTATTAGCATCTAACTTTAAAACACTAAGTTTGAGGTGCAGGTAGAATAATTTCCAGAGGCAAGCTTGTCTCTCAATCTCTCTCTCTATATATATATTTTTGTTTGTTTGTTTGTTTGTTTTGTAGTATTAGTTTTCATTTTATAAACAAGAACTTGCTTTTTTTGTTTACCAGGTCCTTTTAGGCTATTATCTTTCCTCTCTACTCACAAATACAATAAAAAGAGAAAAAAAACCCACATAAACAAGAGACATTTCATAAGAATTTCTTTAAAGCCTAAATGTTTTAAGATCAGACAGGGAAGGATATGTATATTTCATGAAGTTCGCAAACATCACATTAGATACTCTCTGATCAAAATATGTTGTGCTTTAAGCAGAGAATATATGGGGTGGAGCATTTGCTATTATTTCAGATGTAGACTCAATCTTTCCTACTTAAACTAAGATTTTAAGTTATCTGGATCTCCAATTCCAGAAGCTTTCTTATTTCAGTGCTTAATAGTATTAGCTACCTTAAATCGGCTTACCAACCATGCAAGAATCAAAACCCCAAATAACAGCTCTCCAACTAAGACTTATTTTGATCAATTGGTGAGCAAAGCTGAGATTTTCAACTGCATGGGCACTGCGCAATGTTTTCTTAACTAAAGCAGAGAGAAAAAATAAACACAAAAAAGGTAACTTGAGATAGAGGCAATAATTTGAAGAAAAATAAATATAATATATCCTGCAAATTCAAATTGACACAAATAGAAACTGAATATTTTTACAAGCTCAGAAATGTTTGGGAAACTGTCTCAATTTGGAGTAATCAATAATAATTAGAATAAGTTTCTGTTGTTCCAGTAAAATAGCATCATACAATTTCTCAGCTGTCTATCTCTGTACAATTACTAGTGGCACTACACCAAGAATACCAGACTACCAAACTCATTTGTTCAATTCATTAAAAAAAAATTTTGAAAATAATTCTTTAAATTGCCTTTTTTATTTGTTTGTTTCCATCCCCAGTAAGTAGATATAGATTAAGAAAGCTGTAATAACTCCACAAGGTGACAGTAAGATTTACTTGTTGTGGTTTGCTTACTATCTGCAGCTACTTCTTAAAACTCTTGAAGCTTAGAAAGCTGTTTCCTAAGGTTGTGTGTGAGGAAGTGGCAAATCGTGATTTTACACTGTTAAGAAACAATTGCAGGGAGTGTTACCTCCTAGTGTAGAGCACATCATTTATTTGGGTTTTGTTCTCGATATTTTTTTCCATAATCAATTTAATTGCTGAGTCATATGTGTACTCAAAAAGCATATTTAGTCAAAATCTTTCCTACTTTTTAAAGCCGTATCTTTTCTTTCATGTAAAAAAGCATGCAGCATTCTATAGCCTTCCTACTTTTGTACGAAAAAGAAAACAAGGAAGAGCAGGACTGTTTTCCAAATTTAAATCTAAAAATGACTAACAATGGTCAATGAGAAATTGGAAAGGCTGCAGAAATGCTGATTATTAAAGGCCAATGATATTAGAATTAGAGTAGACAGACTAAGCAAGAAGCCAAAAGACAACCAAATAATCTCATTCAACTTTTTGCATAAGCAGTCCCATTGTATACAATGGGATAATGCATACCAGAAAAATCTATGAAACATTTTTAAGTGTTGTAATCTTATTAAAAATTATCACAAGAAATGTTGCCATTTTCAAACAGATAAACAGTGTGAGGAATATAAGTAAAATCTGAACCATATTGTTCCCAACAGAGATTCTGGAGATGCATCCCTCCCATCAATTTCTTGACCTTCATTTGCCCTGAAAAACATTCCAGTTATGCATAACAATTTAGGTGGTTATGGCAGACTTTAGTGATACACTTGAGCTCCTTTCACTACAATCTGTTAAAGATTTACAGTACACTGTAAAGACTAAAGTACAGGCATAATTACCTTATTTCTTCCTTGTGCAGATGATTTCCGAATTCTCAGCACCTCTGCACTTATGACTCATTCCACAAGGCAGTCTCCTGAAGGAACAACCCAAGACACGTCAAGCAGAAAGTGCGCACAGCCAAAGGAGCAGACACATTGCTTCTGGTTCCCCTCTACCTATTGAGCCTGTGAAGATCAGAGAACCACATGACTCTTCTTTTCTGAAATAAGTGGTGTTACCGGTTTGGCAATGAACAAATCTTAACCCTGCCTCTACTAGGACCCAGCCCCATGTGGGTTGTGGAGCCTTTCTGTGCGATATATTACTGTTACATTCATACAGTCCTAAAATTACATTTGGCCCTTTGAAGGCAGCCGTGAGGCTGATGTGGCTCTGGTGAAAATGAGTTTGATACCCCTGGCTTAAGGATTCTTTTTTGAATACTCTTTTAGGACCAACTAATAACCTGACCTTAAAGATACCAATGCAGTGGTAATTACACTTTTAGCCAGTGAATGATCGAACTGATGACCAATACATGTGAGATTATTCAATCAGATTTATCTTTCAAAGTTGTTCTGGTTTAATTTCTTTATTTTCACGTAATAGGCTGCTTAGGCAAGAACTTTCTAAACCTGTACATCTCTTGATATCTACATTTGTACTCAATCATCCACATTTATAACTCCCTTCAGCTTTTAGAAAGGAGTTATTTCAAAATGCTAACCAGATACACCATTTACAGGAATTGTCCTCTCTTTCTGCACACTGGAAGTAGTAAGGTCAGAGTCATCAGCTGGACTTTGTATTTTTGAGACACTGATGCAGATTGCTCATAATGGGCTTCATTTCTCTGTGTTTCAGTTTCTATTACATTCTTATTCATTGCTCCTGCATTAATGGCCTTGTTCAGTTCAACAAGAAGGTACACACGTGCTTCATTGTTGTTAAGTATTACACTACAATGAGGTAGAAAATAATTTTTTATTTCAGGGGATCCTTAGAACAGATATCCTTCAGGAGAGAAAAGCAGGTCAGCTATTTCAGTAGACACATCTGCAGACATAATTCCTCTATGAATTATATAAACAGATATAAACTTGCAGACACTGTTAAGTGAACTGAAATTTGTAAAAGAAGCAGCAGCAAACTGAAGAAGTTAATTTCCTATAGCAACAATCCTAGAAGGTGAGCGTTGCAATGTTCTAGATGATTGAAGGTCTCCTGTAATAAAGGAAATAGTAAAAATAGAATCTCAAAGAAATTAAACATACATCTTGATAATCGTTTAACATACAAATTTATTTCAGTTGCCGAGAGACAAGTACAGCACAGAATAACTGTGTAACATGAAAAAACCACCCCAACATAAAATCTATTAATAGTTTAAATAGTCATTTTGCCAAACAAGAATAGAGACAAGCAACTACAATTACAACACCTGCATACCTTTTCCGATGCCACACTGCAGTACCCACTGACAACAATATGTCTTTTGTGAACTTAACTGTTTATCTTGGCTGAAGAGATAAAAATCTAGTCCTCTGAAGGTAATCAGAAAGTTTTCATCAGACTTGAACAGTGATGTATAAGGAGAAACTCTGGAGGACATAATGTCCTGGGGGCACACTTTTCCCTTACAGTTTCTCAAAAGTTCATTTTCAGTCTAAGATTATTTCCTGCTATGTTATACTAGCAGTATTGCATTTCCTAGTTAGGCTTTCTTTTGAAGCAACAGAAGGGTAGATTTGCCAACTTCAGTACTGCTCCATCAGCCTCCTACCTATATATTCAGGTGTCCAGATCAATGAAAAAAAGTAACACAATTTAAAATTCTTTACTTCTTCCAAAGCCAGTGATTCTTCAACTTAAGTACGAAAACATCTGCTACAGAATTAAGACCAGATCGGAAAAGGAGACACAAGAACCCAAGGGAGCTGCAAATCCTCAGCCTACTATTATGCACATTTAGTTTGAGTGAACAGAAACTTAACTAAATTGTATACTCCTAAATTTAAGGTAAGATTTTAAAATACGTTATTTTGTAGATGTTATCCCCAGCTTTAAGGGATGAGGAAAAGACTGAGGTGAGGACAAGATTAGAAAAGAGGTGAAGGGGGGAAGTAGAAGTCAAAAGGAATTAAGCAAGCAAAGGCTGTATATAGCATTTATTGTGAAGGTAAACATATTTTTTAAAGAGCACCGTTATGTCTACCAACTAGAGGTCATAGAGACAGTAGGCCAGATTTAGGAATATATTTGTGAGATAGTAACTAGAACATCCTTATGACTTTTTTTTTTTTTTACTTTGACTGTAATTAGTAAAACTTCTTTTATTTGTTTCTGTCAGTTTGTGTTAAATCATCACCGAAGAAAAAGCAAACAATCTGCTTTATTTGCTTCATAAATATAATTATAAACTTGCCAGAACCAGGTTAGCCACAAATTAACATGACAGCTACATTCACTTTCACATGGATTATTTATGAAGATACTTCAACAGGGTAAAGCTACTGATAGGGCCAGGTGTTGCTGTAGAAGCCCATAGAGGTACTATAGTGACAGGCCACAGGAGCAGTCTAAAATATATGATAAATGATGAACATCTTGCAATTTGCAAGCCAGCAGATTTTGGCATTCAAGAAATATTGGTTACATCTGCAAATCTATCTTTTCGTATGGGAACAGGCGGGTATATTGCATCAGGGTCCACATTAAGCTAATATACTCCCTCAGCTCTCTCATTCCGATAAACATCGTGTTGCCCTCAATGTCCATGCTGTAACTGACTGACTCCCTTCCTCCTTACAGATACAGAAAGGACCTCTCCCTTTCTTCTAAGCATTTGACTTAGTAAATGTCCACAAAATTATGCTTCTCAGTATGTCTGCAGTTTCCAACATACGCTATTTGTGGTGTCACTGCATTTTAAATACTTAAAATTCATTCACCTTTTTAGATCTCTGAGCTGCCATTGAAACTGGTAGCAGATTTTCCAAATAAACGGATATAACATACCTATTTTATCCATGACATCAGTTAGCACTTCTAGACTAAACATACGCACACACACAAAAAAATCCACACACTCCATAACTATAGAATAGAAGAGGGCCTGGAAGTCTTGTTAAAGCTGTTAGTAAAACCTGTACAGAGCTGCCTTTACAATACCAGAACTTTCTGCGCAGATAAATGTTGCATCCATTGATAATTACACACACTATAAGGTTCTTATTTTCCCCCCACTTGAATTGCAGAAGGTCAGAAATAATTTATGAATATACCTGACAAAGCTTAAGTGAATAGGCAGGAATCATAAGGCTAAGAAATGAGAAGAACAATAAATAAAATGCCCTGCATCTTTGCAATGGCATAACATTAAGAGAACTAGCTGCTGTAATATTTAGGTGGCAGCACTGACAAATTGGTATTAGCTTTTGGATCAGCACATACAATGCTACACCCTCCCATCCAGAAAGCATGGGGTTGTGGTAAACTAGCTGAACAACAAATTAGTGCTAGGAAAGACACATTTTCAAAATTATATTAGCTGCAATGGGCACACTTGAAGAGTGCTTTGGAGTTCTGAGATGTGTGATATATTTAATGCTCAAATTAATATTTTAAATTGCCTTCTGCTTTTCTGTTTTAAGTCACGCGTGTTACTTCCCCACTCACTTTTTTTGCTTTTTACGTCTTGTGGTACAAATACTTAAGCAGAAATGCTCACAATTTTCTTCCTTTTCCAAGGCTAGAAACTTCTGAACTTGTACATCCCCGTCCATTGTTAGAAAAGGAAAATGAAAAAGCACCAAACATTGCAAATTTTCATTGGCTAGAAAAGTAGTACACATGACATGACTTTGCTGCAGCCAGCTAAAAGAAGTAAACCTTTCTAAGTGGCAAGTTGCATCTTCTGTAGTACTCACGGATGTGCAACAAGCATCCAATGCAGCTCCTAACTTACCACGTGTACTATCTGATCAGTGACAAAGGAATAAAAGCATAACTGTATTAAACCTATACTCTGCAAAAAGCCCAGTTTCATTGAACCAAGGCAATCTTTGCAGCACTGTGTTGTACTAACATAATTGTCCCACAAACAGAGGGAGGAGAAAAACTCCTACTGGCTGATCAGTGAGCAAGAAAAAGACTGGGGTGGTGCCTCTCATAATGCTGTATGTTAAACAATTAGTCTTTTACTGATTGCTTCCCTCCAACCTAACTGTGTGACAGAGAGCGTGTAATGGATGGAGTGATGCACACAACTCTCTTCGTTGGGGCTGCTTTACCAAGTAGCTGTCTTCTAGCTCCACCATCATCACAACAGCTATCATCAAACAACTTGCCTCTCCATTGCCATCACCTACTTCCTCCCCATGTCTTCAGCGCTCAGAGCACACATGCTTTCCCTGGCCTCCAGTTATGCTCTCTTTTACCAAATTCCTTCACAAAACCCTATAGCTCTGAACAGGGCACACTGATGTACAGATGGAGATCAGTGAACAGTGGTGTCCCTCAGGGGTCCATATTAGGACCACTACTATAATCTTTTTCAATGACACAGACAGTGTAATGAAGTGTACCCTCAACAAATTTGCAGATGACACCAAGCTGAGTGGTGTGGTTGACATGCCTGTGGGATGGGATGCTATTCAAAAGGACTTAAACAAGCTCAAAAAGCAGGACCCCATGAACTTCATGAGCTTCAACAAGGCCAAGTGCAAAGTCCTGCAACTATTCTATGATCCACATCCTTAAACAGCAGAAGTCTTACCACCAGTTTCTCTCTGTGTGGCCCAGGTTGCTCTTGTGCCTTCTACATGCCTGTTGGATTTTCCCCCATGTGGTGGTATCCATCATCTTGCTATATAATTCACTGTCATTGATGGCAAGCTGCCTTCTCCCAGAGAACTGGCAGGACCATACTGTGCTGTTCATCAGAGACAAAATAAACAGAAATCTCAAGATTATGTCTCTGCTGACATAGCACTTATGAAAGAGAAGTTTGCTAACTGGTGTGGGTTACTGACTGAAGTTATCTTGCAGCATGTCAGTCTAAGTCTTGATTTTTACTTACGAATTGGCCATCAAAATGCAACCAGAAAAATACTAGGATATCCTCACCATGGCCATTTGCCTTACAGTGGGGGATGTGCTATGATGTACTATATTATATTACACTGTGCAAGGACTCAGTATATTTTGAAGGCTCATTTAAAAATTAAAAATGGATTGCTTTCAATCTCAGTATCTCTCTTCCAGCCACTGGAATATTCATGTTCTCTACTTTCCTCTCTAAATTCTTTTAATTTTATATGAAGCCTCACATAAAACACTCAACGACCACATGAACAGAAAACTGCAAATTCTCCTTTTTTTTCATTTCTCAATATCAATAGGAAAAAAAAAAAAATAACACAAGAGACAATTGAAACAACAGAAAGAGCTACAATTTATGAAGGCCGGAAGAGTCTCTCAACCCCAGAAACTTGTGGCCTTGTAGTGCACTGTACAAAGGAAAAACACATCAGAGATCTGAATGCAAACAAGCAGACCAAAAAACATTAAGACCGAAGAAGTCTTTCAGACTTTGGTAGAATCTGTCTTGAAAGACCTAGCATGTGCAAGTGTTATGTGGCTGGAATACTTCAGTTGGTTGTTTTTTTTTTTCTTTTTAAAGACCAAATACAGACAGGAAAAATTGATTGTTGGTGGTATATGAAAATGTTATTTACAGATGCAAACTAAAATGCATTATAGCCAGAAAGCCAAAGCTTTTTTACTTGCTTTCCTGGAGTTAATATTCTCCAATCATATTTTAAGTAAGCTTACTTTGGCTAAGAATAAAAAGCCTTCTTCAATCATAACTTTTTTTTTTTTTTTTTTTAGTTCCTCATAAGATCTCTCAGCTGGTAAAATTTCAGATGAAGTAGAGTGGATAACAGCAAAAGGTTAATTAATAACAAACAACTGCCCTTTGGATCACATGAGAAGTTTAGTATGTGACAGGCTTTAGGCTTAATTTTTCTACATTTAAAGAGAGCAGGATTTTAAAAAATTACACTACCGTTCACCTCTGGGTGGATTTCAAGCTCAGCTTTAAAATAAATGAATGAATAAATAAATAAATAAATAAATAAATAAATAAATCTAAAATATTCCTTTACTTCAGAAATACTCAGAGGCTTTATTCCAACATTTAATAACAGAAAAGGTGGAAGAAAATGTTTTGTTTTGCCTGATACGGAATAATTTAGCTTTTTATTGATCTTTACAGGCTTATTTTCAATATTTGATTTTAAAATACAACTACTGAAATTACTTCTGTAGCTGCAGAAGACAAGAAGAAATAGGCATAGATGAGTCTTTAAAGAATATAAATGTAAAATACAGTGTTTGGATAACGTTTGGTAAATGTTCTTTGCCAGAATCCTCCTGAATTCTTTGTATTTTTCTTCTAATGAATAATAAAATTTTAATATGATGGTTTGCAAAAAAATCCCCAAATAGACTACATATAATTTCTATTCTTTCCAGATTCAGAAAAATATATCCATTGTAAAATCATAGTCCATTTACAATATCACTACATCATAATTCAGCTTTTTTAAAAATTTTCTATCATTTCCTTGTGTGCCCTATGTGGCAAAATTATAACACTGCATATTGAATAAAACAGCTTGAAGACTTGCAAAGGTATTTGCTATTATGACAAATGACTTCTCTCCCATTCAGAAACATCCTAAAACCAGCTTATTTTACAGTGCCCATGCAAAGCACATACATTAGAATTTAAAAAAGAACACAGAAAAAACCTCACAAACAAATCCTTATTTCTAGACTTCCTTCTGTGTCTTACTTAGAGTAATTCTATCATTTAGCTTTCCAATTGTAAAGACTGTGCCTTAATATGAAATAAATTCTAATTGTAATGGTTTTCTGCTTGCATAACAAGAAAGTAGTTATAGTAGATAAATTAATCACTGTAAAACATTCAATGAATTCTCCAATTAGAGCTTTATCATGGAACAATGACATTCCCACATATACTCTTATCAATCTTTATTTTTAGGTAGAGCAGCATCTGTTTTGGATTCATATGAATTTTGAACTGATTCCTTAAGAGAAGTCTTTCAAGTGCTTTTGTCCTTGGATATTGTATCTAGTTTAGAAGCATATAGTGTCTAAATTTTAAGTCACCCAAGTCTTGGGAAATCTTATCACTGGTTCATGATCATGATTCTTCAGAACAAACAAAAAAAAAGACACTGCAGGTTTTCTTTGGATAAGCCTTTTTTTGAAGTGCAGCAATACTTCAGTGAAGAAATATTATAATTATGCAAATTAATTTTATATGGCAAGGGAAAAAAATATTCAAAAAAAAAATAAAATAAAAAAGACTGCCAACCTGAATGTGAAGATCAAGGAAAAAGCACCCTTGTAAAAGCAAAATAAATTTGACAAACAGCAGGAAAATACCAAAGTATTTCCATATATATTTGAAATACTTCCTGTATTGTCAAGAATCTGCTTACACCAGAGATGCTCAAAAGTGAATCTCACAGAATATTTGCTTGGAAAATATTGAAGTGAACTTGGACTTTTTGAAGAAAATTCTGAAGTCAAATAAGAGGTTCAGAAGCGTATAGAAGCCTGATGAGAAGTACAATTACAATCTCATAAAACTAGAGCTCCATAGTAACCATAAAAAATAATTCAGCTGAGGAAACTCAAATGGTTTCTCACATAGCTGCTTTCAGAACACTGGATCATAATTCAAAATCAAATTATTAGAATACACTTGTTTGGATTACTCTTATTCATCACTATTTGTTCTCACTGCAGAGCTGGCAGTTTGTCCTGAGATATTAAGTCAATTTACTAATTAATTTTCAAAGTTAAAGAAGGCGCACTTTGCAAGTATGCATTTGCTCTACTTAAATGAAATGACAACAGAGTCTCAATATGTTTGACTCAGGTATCCTCTAACCTGGCTATGAAGTCATGCCAAGTTTGACAAAGCTGTTGGATCCAGAAACATTACAAGTCTTTGACCCTCTAGCTTAAAAGAGCAAAACCCATTTCTTGACAGGTTCACTTACATAAATCATAAAATTGTTTATATGTTGTTCCATATACAATGTTTGCTAAACTACTGGGAGTTTGTTGACACCTATATGACTGTAGTTCAATAGGCACAGAAATTATACAAAAGTGGTCAGAAAAAATCTCCAGATAGATTGATGAACCGGATTTCAATGAGACAGACATGAAGGATTGCAATGTGTAAGTAGACAGTCCTTATTTCACAAATAGGAGGAGGAGCAGTACTCAGGGGAGTAGACTGTCAATTGATATCAACCAACCACAAACCATGGACTTCAATTTAAAATAGCATAGTACACAAACATAAACAGTGAGCACTTCAGGTTTTTCTTTCCCATAAAACCAGAACACTGCTTTCAAAAGTGCCGACCAAATTATACAACCTCATTTATTTTCTTTTAGCCAATAACTTTTGAGTCAGTTTATGACTTCAGACCTCTACATTTGATGAGGTCACACTTAGAGAAATCAAGCTGACAAAATTCAGCAGAAGAGGATAATCATTAACTGCAGCTCACAGACTATCTTGAGATATGAATTAATCAAGTAGTTACTTAAGACGGTAAACACCTGCCTGAGTAATTAGACATAGTGTAGCAAAAAATGTAACCCTACTCTATAGAATATCATCACATGATTCATGCATGGAGCCTTCCTGGGCATTATCTTTTAGTATATACTTCATTTAATAAGCTTAGACATTCCTCTGAAGCCAGACAAGCTGGTGCAATATTTTAATTTATGGGAATTATGGTTAAAGGTGATCTGAACAAACAGTTGGGAACTGAAGCAGTAATTAGTGGAACCAAGGAAGTGTGGAATGATTAGGGATAAATAAAATAAAGTCATTTGCTTGAAGAGGGTGTCAGGAAGGTTCTTCAGGAGAATTTTAAATGGATAAAAATTGCTTTATGAAAATGCAGAAGTATTAGATGGATTAATGATCTATTAATATCTCTCATTTATAATCATAATAAAGTTTACTACTTCAACTTATGTAGAATAATATAATATTTGATATATCATAATGAACATGTAGGACCAAACTATTTCAGTTAACTGTCCATATAAGCTGAGATGCTAAGCTTCTTCATCACATTGTAAAGTTACAGCCTTCAGGACTCTTAGTTCTGCCTCTTCAATCCCCACATGTTCAAATATAATACATGAGTCTTTTCATTTTGGAAACAGTATCTGAAGAGGATACATTTTCATTTTTCCACTTTTAAAATATTCACCAGCACAGTAGCATCAGCAGTTGTTTATGTGAAGCTTAAGTGTCATTCAGGTCACACAGATTTTGGGACCCAAATTGTGTTCATTTGCTAAGTGACCAAGATTACAATGCCACAAAAAATGTTTAAAAACATACTAGAACAGACATCATCACACTCTTGTCACTTTCTCTTATGAAGGGACTAAGAAGTTGCTAAGCATAAGGAAAATAAATATGTGTGCCACATTACCACCGTCTACATTCTCCAAGAAAAGCTGCCAAAGCTTTATGAATCCTTGGCAACATCTGGGGAAGCAGTGTGTGGATCAGGGACACTTAATTGTGATCACACAACTACAGAATGGTTATGGTCGGAAAGGATCACTGGAGATCGTCTAGTCCAGTTGATCTGGTAAAGCAGGTTCACATAGGATAGATTGCACAGGAATGCGTCCAGGCAAAGATGATCACTTAATGCTCAGCCCTGAGTGACACTGAATTTTCCTGGATCAGCCAGATGTGCTAGATGAAGATTAGAGTGATATTGCATTAGTAGCTCACCTTGTCAGCTGGTGAAGGTATTCATTAACAGATATCACAAGATCTTCATTTGGGTGCCTCTCTCAAATGGTAGAAAATCCTGTCATTAGCAGTTCTGTTGGGGTGATATTGGCTGCAGCTGCCACCTCCAGAAACAAAGCAGGTGCTCCTGTCCATCAGTGAAAGCAAGAAAATACCTTGGGGACAAACAAAAGATTTTGTAGCAGTACTGTTGGCAGATTTCGCTCCTTTTTTTCATTTACAACTGGAAAACACAACATAAGCAATATTCTACACACCTTAAAAATAGTATGTGGGTTTTGAGAACGTATTATCAGAAGTTTAATTTTGTATGAGACAAATGGCAATCTCATCTGAGATCCAGTTGTCATGATCTGATGCTTGGGCAGGTTCACATTTCTATTGTCTGTAGTCATACAGTCTACACTGTGTTCAGGTGTGTATTTTATGGTAGTAATTAATACTTGGTTAAAGCCAAAGAAAAGATTTAATTCAGTGATCTGGATTTAAATTGAACCCATTCTAGGGATATTGATTGGAGATGATTTGTAAATACTTTAGGAAAAAAAATTAGACATAATTTGCATAGGAAAATAAAATTTGAGATTCTTCCAAAGTTTAGAAACTGGATTTGGTTCATAGAATTTTTGAGGTAAGAAGAGACCATCTAATCTGACCTGCTATGCAACACAAGGCATGATCTGAATGCAAACTCTTGTTCTGATTCAACCATCTTTTTTACAGATATGCCTTTAAGAATGTAAACATTATGTATTTTGAATTCCCAAGTCTGAAAAATGTGTCTAAAATTTGCAAAGGGAATATTGTTTCTGGGAGATACTGGCATTATTATTTCTCATCTTGGATAGAAATCCCGCAGTATCCACTCCTGGTAATTTTGTCTGCTTTTCTGTCACAGGCTACAAACATATCAGTTGTGCAGAGAAAACTAACTAACTAACTAACTAAATAAATAAAGAGTGCAAATTCTTTCAAATGTTTCTAGACATCATAATTCCTGCAAGTTATTTCATACTGTATCTAACTGCCTTCTAAATTTAAACTCTACTACTTCAGTGCTACTAGAAGAATTTAGTTCACAATGTTTTTACATATCTCACTCAGGCCCTGCAGTCTGACAATGCCACATCTTGATGTCCAATGTTAAATTCTAATAATTGCACATTATTTAGCTTTCTACCATGGCATGATGTAACTATTTGCAGATTGCTTCCTTGAGCACATGGTCTTTCTCAAATCTGATCTAATTTCACAGTCATCATATTTTAGACATCAGCCTTACACATTCTCCAGGAATGGGATGATTAACCACCAGAAACAGAAGATACATATGAATCAATACTTGTAGGACAGACATTTTTTGTTTGCAGCTGCAGTTGGTTTTGTCTTGTCATTGCCACAAATCTTGTCCCTTTTCTCCTGCCACCTTCATTCACGTGTGCATATTTCTCTAAACTGGCGGTTTCTGCTTGCTAGCACACAGTTTTGTTTCCCCTCAGGAGAACAGCAACAAAAAGGCAAAACCAAAAGCCTGTAAAATATCTTTGCTCTTGCTTCTGTTGTAATAAGCTGCAACCCACCTGGTACAAGGCAACAATTATCTCTCTCCCAATATCTTATGTTTCTCATATTTATAAAGGAATGTATTTCAGACCTTAGAAATTTTCTGGAGACAGCTGGTATCACTGATACGTAATAGTAGTTGCTTTGAAGCCAGTCAATGAATATGCCCAATAGCATAGTTTCCCTCGGGACAGTTTTGTCACGAATGAACAGCAATGTTAGTGTGATGCCATGTCCCTTTTTTCTGGATCTCTACTGCAGAAAACAATCAGGAAAAAACAGACAGATCTGTGATGTCCACAAGTTCCAGCAATTCCTTTTTGCCAATAAGCACTACTAGGGCAATAAACTTTAATTTTCTCTAATTCATGAAGCAAATCAGACTGGCCAATGGTCAATTTTAGAACACGAGGAGTGTGACAGTAGCTCAAAGCTAGCTGACTCCATCACAGTACGTTGCACTATGCTAAGCCTGCACTGTGCAAAATCAGACAATTTGGTCTGGAGTTGTGAAAGTGAATCTAATGTCTTAAAATATCTACTAAGACACAGTATGCTGGGGGGGGAAACAAAACAACAACAACAAAACAAAAGCAAACAAAAAAACCCCAAACCTAAATAAACAAAACAGAACCCCTCCCAGCTATATTAGAAGATGAAATACAGCTGGTGTATTTTAATAGCTTTAAAACATATTAGAGGTTTAGTCTTTCTGGCTTTTAAGCAATATTTGTCTACAATTTTATAAGGTTAGATGTAAAGACATGCTGACCTTAATTCTAATTCACTGTGGAAAGTCTTGCTGGAAGATCAGTGCGGTGAGAAACAATTGACTTATCACAGAGCTTGAAACAGGGAAAAAGAAGGAAAGCTCGAAGTTATTATTAGGTTGCCAAAGTTTGTGGACTCAATAGTGTCTACAGGCAATCTATCATAATCCAATTTAAACCAAATTCATATCAATTTGAAGTGATTTCTTACTCATATAAAACTGAATCAATGGAATCTTGAACTAAATTAATAAAAGTGTCCATACAGGAAGTTGCATAATGTTAACCAAATAAACTCTAAAGATGGTATTACCGAAAGCAATGCAGCTCACAAGAAGTCAAGCAATAAGATTGTGTGCTGATGAATAGCAATAACAGATGCTGTAAAGACAGAGACCTTTTTGATCAGTTTGCATTCCATCTCTTCTGTTTTCAGGCACGTGGTAGAGGACCTAAATGCTATCCCTGTTCTTTGAAGTCATTTTGCAAAACTCATTGACATTGATAAGGACAGCAGTAGGGCCTTGTTATTGATTGTTTTTGCCTATACATGTCCACAGGCAGGCTCCCAGCAACCTGATGAAAACCCAGTTTCTAAGAATAACTGGCTAAATAATGGATGAACTGTGGCACACACACACCTTGTGTTTATCCACAGTGAAAACTCTGAAATTTCATCTGTAACTCAATTAGGCTGCTAACATCTTATTGCATTAGGGCAAGTGAGTATTGCTCATTGGGCTTAATTCTTACAAAGGCTGTCAACCCAGTCCTTATTTTACTATTCTACAGTTCTGGAGTTGCTCATGTATCAAGGTTTGCAATTTCCAGGAAATCTTCATGGATGATGGAATGGTGCAATAGTGTCCTCTCATTACTGAATTTCCATCCCAGATGGCTTGGCAGTAACACTGCTCCAGGTCCTGCTGTCAGATAGGAGCTTCACCTGAATTACCTCCATTCCAGGCTCCTGGACAGCTTCCTGCCCTTCTTTCCTAGACATAATGTCTTCTCCAGACTTTTGTTTTCACTATACTTCACCCCACTGAAGCATAATGGGGACAGCTGTCTCCCCCATTAATGAGAGAGGATGAACAGATGTGGGCGAAGAAGCTACTTACTGTATGACTAGTGGCCTAAGTTCAGAACAGAGACACAGAAATTACAGTATGCTCCAACATGTGGTAGATGCTCACAGCAGTTACCTCTCATGCCCTTAGGTCTCTGTGAGTAAATCTACATTAGAGTGCATCAAGCCGATTGTTCTCATTGCTGCGCATGAATTTCTTGGTGCTTTAATTAATTCACCCACAGCATGAGCAACACTGTGGTTGACGCATACTCATTCTTGAAGAGCTTGGGCATATAATTACTACCATGAAACAAAGACTAATGGACTGATAGAAACAGTGGACTAGAAACTTGCAGGAAAATAGAAAAGCAGAATTTTATTCAGACAGGAAAATCTAACTTGAACTCTTTCTGTCAGAAGCTGTCATTACAGAAAAAAATACATATATACATACATTAAAAGAAAAAAAAAAAAATATATATATATATATAATTTTTATCTGCATTCATTTCCCTGAGTGTCCCAAAGGATTTCTGGGTTGAGAAATGACTCTTTAGTTTTAAGTTTTACCTGGAGTTGTATTTAAAAATTATGTCTAGTCACGTTTTTATTTGTTGATTTAAGAACAATTGGGGCAGATGAAAAGAGGAAAAATCACAATTTCCGTTTGCTTTTGTTCTTGAAAAGCTTGTTTATGCACCCTATGCTGCAAGATGGAAAAAAAAAAAAAATAAATCACAGCAATAAAATATGTGGGCACTTCTCTGACTTGCCCAATAAATGTGTTATTCCAGATAAATGGGAAATATGTGTATTCTGTTAGCATACTTCTTAAATATGAATGGCTTTTCCCCCTTTCTCTCTGAATGTTCTGTAGCAGAGCACAGCCTTCCAGTTAGTTCTTGTGATGAGGCTGCAAGCCTTTTACTTCTACAAATTTCGATGAAATCAGACTGTAGGAATGAAAGTTTTCTTATGGCACTGGTTTTCTTAATTTCTGAATCTGACCACACTTCTAATTTATGCAACTAGTATATTTTGGTGTGTGCTTTTCTTCTAGAAAGAGGTTAATATAGCACTGGTTTTGCATCAAAAAAAGTTCATTCTTACACTTAGCAGGTGAGTTTTTGGTTTAAGCCAAACAGAAATTTTTGGTCAAATCTTTAATGCAGAACAAAGCGACCACAAAAACTTGAAATCAAATTAAACCTGAATTAGATAAATATTAGAGAGAGCATTATCAAGAAACACAATCACGTGACAACATGATAACAGGTTAAATCACAGCATTATTTCAGTCAAATCTCTATTTAGATGCAACAATAGAAAGCTGTGTAAAAAAAAAAAAGGAAAAAACAGACACCTTTGATCTCAGATTCAGTTTAAAGACTTGCATGTTGTACATCTTAAGCAAGTAGGTAATAACTAGCAGGATATTCAAAGGTATCGTCTACTTATCCCATGACTACCTAAGGTTTTCCCCTTGCACAGAAAAATATTTACTGAATCTGGCAAGCTGATTTCCGGCCAGCTACTGGGACCTCATCTGGAATACACTAATTGGAAAGAAACGTGTATACAAGTGTCCCAAAACCCAGATGATTGCCTTGATCAGCAGGCTATGCAATTAGGGCTCTATTTCTGGGTTTTTGTGATAATTTGGAACTTAGTGTTGCAGTGTTCTCTCCAATAAAGAGAAAAAATACATGCAGAAAACTTGATATAGTATTACATGTGGAATTCTTCTTATCCAGCCAAATCTATCTACATTTGCTTTGCTGATGCTAACAAAATCTTTACTTTTCTTAAAAATACTGTTGCTTCACTTTAAGAAAATAAGGGAACATTTTCACACTCAGCAATACCCTACAGAAATCCAGGCATTCTTCTCTTTGGAGAATGGAGGGGAAAAAAAAAAAAGAGAGGATAGGTGCAAATGAACAAAAGGGGTCAAGCTATCATGAGGATTTTTAGGCACATCTCAGAGAACAAAATCTGTACAAAAGGGAATAAAACAAACCCTTCAGTGTGGCAGGTACTTAAAAAGGTTTGTCGCCTCTGATTCACACTGATGAACTCTTATGGGTCTCTTTGCTGTATTCAGTGCTACAGTAAAATCCCAAATAAATTTCCAGTTTAAGAAAGAGCTAGTGTCAACTGCCAATCAACACAAGTTCTGCTTTAATATCCATTCAATTTATTCTATAAGAGCAGCCCCAGCTGTAATTTACCTGTTCATTTTATTTTGTATTTTTCTTACGCTCTTGCAGTTTGTTTTTACTCACGTCCTTACATCATCGAAACAGCTGTAGCTGTCTCTTCATAAACTGCACTGAACACATGCAATACAGTTGTTTCTGCTTGTGTTCCAGATCTACTTGTTACTGTCAGCATTTCAACACAGAGTGTTGTTACTGCAGGCTGACAACTATTGTTTTTCATGCATGTAGATTTTATGCCTACAGAAAGACACCTTCTATTGTTATTTAATAAATTACTTCAATAATATTACCTTACATTTATATAAATCCCTTTTCACCTAAGAGTCTTAAAATACTTTATGAACATTTTTTTCCTTGGATATAATGCTCTGGATTGTTCCAGCTGCCACTGAAGACACAGCTCCTTTTAACATACAACATATCTGCTTAATGATGCAAAGCAGCACTACACCATTTTGAACTTATCTATATGACTATCCCAGTCACATAATCACAGAGTGTCAGGGATTGGAAGGGACCTTGAAAGATCATCCAAATCCAATCCCCCTGCTGGAGCAGGAACACCCAGATGAGGTTACACAGGAATGTGTCCAGGCAGGTTTTGAATGTCTCCAGAGAAGGAGACTCCACATCCTCCCTGGGCAGCCTGTTCCAGTGTTCTGTCACCCTCACTGTGAAAAAGTTTCTTCTCATATTTAAGTGGAACCTCCTATGTTCCAGTTTGCACCCATTGCTCCTTGTCTTATTGGTTGTAACCTAGAAGAGCCTGGCTCCATCCTTCTGACACTCCTTTACATATTTATAAACATCAATGAGTCACCCCTCAGTCTCCTCCTCCAAGCTAAAGAGACCCAGCACCCTCAGCCTTTCCTTGTAAGGGAGACAGTCCACTCCCTTAATCATCTTTGTGGCTCTGCACTGGACTCTTTTGAGCAGTTCCCTGTCCTCCTTGAACGGAAGACAACATCATAAGCATCCCAGAGCAGAAGCACTGCAGGGCAATGTTAGAAGCTATCAGTATGGACCAATTTGCTGCTTCTGTGACCACTGCTACCAAGAAAATAGGACCACAGGTGTTCTGACCCACAAAAGCAGGTTTAAAGGGAAGTCTGAGCCATCACTTGTAAAAATAGATGAAAGGAACTCAGGAATAGATAGAGCAGTGTCTAAGATGCTAAGGTGCCTTTTTAATACTGATTATGTCCAAAAAGGCTAAACACTCAAACAAGAAATGCAAGAAACTTAAATTTGAAGATCTGTGGAAGAAGCAGGTGAGCTGCTTAGCATAAATGCACAGAAAAACCTCTCCTGCCTATCAACCTCCTAAGTAAAAGAAGGCCCTGACGGTGTCAAAACTTATTCTCTATTCACCTCCAAGGATAAACTAACCTAGTAGTTTATGGTAAGGTTCTTACTTTCCCATAACCTATTTTTTTCGAGTTCTTTGTTTTAGAGATTGAAACTCCATGGCAGCACCAAGTATTACTATTTCTCACAAATGCTGTAGTGAAGCCTGAAAAGGGAAGCAAGAAAAGATGGGGTCACATTATTTCCACAAAACATATTGAAGCACTATGCAGCAAAGTCCACTTTATCTATGCTCCTCATCACCTACAGTTATGATACGAGCTATTTCTTGGGAGGGTCTGTGGGGTTTGAAGAAAGTGAGTCTTCAAATCCCATAGTGCCACTTACACTGTGCCACACTGTGACTTTGAAAATGCTGCTCACCTGTGAAATAAATGTAGGGCCTCATAAGCTTAACTGTAAAATTAATTAAAGTTGAGGTGCTTTCCACCTGAATTCCCTCTGTAACTAACAACCAGAAAAAAAAAATCATTTTTCTAAATATATGTCCAACATGAACCCTTGAAGCTCTATATGCACATCAAGGACAGCACACAACCCTAAAGTTTGTCTGAATCTGTTTTTGTTGAAAAAGACGTTTATAGTATTGGCCCTGTTCTTATCTCTTGAAGACAGTAGCCCAAATTCTCCCCTGTTACACAATTCCAATCTCACATTGATTTCAATGGGCTTCAGTGGAATAACTGAAAAGAGCATTTGGCCCGTAATCTCTGACTTTATCATATAACTACTAAGTGCTTGGCTAAGATTAGATTTAAAGATAGCCCAGGGGGATAATTCAAGGACTCAGAACCTTTACTGACACCAAAGTCTCCTGCCTTTGGGGAAAACACAAAACAGAACAAAGTGCCTTTAAAGCACTATATTCCTCCAATGAGGGGGAACCCTTAACCAAAATGCCAACTGATGTTTCTCTTCCTCTTTCAATAAGACAAGGAAGAGGGAATACTTATGTTCCAGAAGATAATACGTTTTTTCCTTTCCTAAAGTTTTCTTTCAAAGATTTCTATGTGGGTATACTTCATTGTCTGAGCAAATGGAATACTTCTTGCCTTTTTTTTTTAATCCTCCATACAATATAATTTGAAAGAAGGAAGTACCTCCATACACATTTATCTACAAGAATTTTTCCTTTGACTTCCTTTGAGTTGGTTGCCCAAATAGGCGGGTCTAGTTTCTGCTGCAGGCTGCTCTGTGCTACCAGTTAAGCAGTCTGTGAGCTGGAGATTTAAGCAGTCTGTGAGGGATGAGACTTCTTTGAAGCTTGAGTACTAAACAGAAGGCAGATTCCTACAGTCCCATGACCTTCAATACTTGCAGTGACAGTAAGTTTAAGTGCTTATTCATGACTGAGTAGGTGGCTTATTAGCCTCTGTTCTACTCTCTAGTCTTCCTCCCTCAAACTGGACTCAAAACTTTTGAGTTAGCAGAAGTCACTGACTGAAAACCACTTGACTGAATTCCATAGCAATGTGGCTGCTTGCTGCTGACTTTGTGCAGACAAGTACACTGCTCTTCACGCTTGGGGAAAAATAAACAAACAAACAAAAAAACAGAGAAGAAAATGAGAAGAGGAAAGCAAGCACTTCTTCACACTCCGAATTTTTAGTCATACACTACCACTTGGTTTTTATTACAAATTATTTTGAAGCAAGAAAAGCAACTGTGATTTCTACCTAGCTTAGATGTGAAGAGGAAGAAAGATCACAGCTACATTTCCAGATTTTAGGAAAATTTTCATCTTAGTTGCAGCAGTTAATGTTATTCATGAAACAAACAAATAATGCCTTGCCCAAACAACCATGAACCCTTGATGTAATGTTAACTGAGAAATTAAATGCAAATGATAATTTTACAAACATTTTTCTAATAAAATTATACTTGAAGGCCAAAAGGAACATGGAAGACACTGAGAGCACAGGATCAGTGAATTAAAACAAGTCCCAGGAGAAATGGGTATCTCACAGCCACTTTTGCAAGCTTTTGTGTCTTTAGATTTTTAGTCCAAACTATACCTCTGGAAAGAAAATCTACCCTGGTTTAGGTATCAAAATGTATCTTATGAATAATGCTATTGGAATATTTACGCTTGCAGAAGCCCTACTCTCTCACCACTCTCCAGAGAAGGCACGGATCAGGGCCATGGAATGAACTCACCAGCTGAAGGTCCCTTGCTCCCTTTCTAATTTACCTCAGGCCATACTGACAGGCTTGATATAGATTTAATTAACAAACAGCTGTGGCTGGTAGAGATGCCACAGCCCGACTTGTTTGTTACTGCCCCTTTACCAGAGGTTATCATCTTCTCAGGAGAACAGTTCAGAGCTGCTTTATGGCCAGAGCAGCTCAGTTTGAAGCCACCGTCACTGGTAACATGGACTTTGCTTTCATGGTAGTGCTCTCACCCTGGTGGAAACAGCAGCATCCAGAGCAGTAAGAACAAGTAACTAGTAGCATTTTAGTTCACCATAGACACTACTCATGCAAAAGTGTCTCGGCAGCCTACAGGTCTAGTAGGCTTTGTCATTGTCTTAAGGATACCATCATAAACTATAAATAAAGAGATGCAATACCTGTCTGCCAACTATAAATAAAGATATGTAATATCTGTCTGCCACTCTCTCTGCTGCTTCCCTGTTCTCTTTTCCAAGGCCAAATCTGCATTAAACCTATATGGTTAAAAATCAGTAATAGCTGTCAACACTATGCAGAAAGGAAACATTCTGTGTCTTTTCTGCTGACTGGTAGAACAGCATAATAAATCTACTTCTTTTACAACTGTGTGGTATGGACTCCGAAAGCTATTTCTAAAACCAATTTCCACAAAAATAAAACAATTCCAACTTATCCCCATACGCAACATCAGAATTGCTGCACAATTACAGGGAACTACACTCTGCCAGCACTGTTAAATTGAGGACCTCTCTTTTCCTGGCCCTGCTGCTGCTGGACAGCTTATGTTCCCACTGCTCTGCCTCCATCTGTGCTAACAACAGAATCCTTTTTGATTAAAATGTTGCTGAGCTACATTGTGAAATCTCACTTGAACTGTACACTGGCTTCACTTTGAAATACTCTTCTGCCATTTGGATGCAAGATATAAACATTTGAGAGTTATGCCTCCAGCCTGAGGTATTTCAATGAGAGATAAATCTTTAAATTCACATAATTTTTTCAAGGAAGGGGAAACTCAAGCTCTGCATTAGGCTTTCCTTATTGTGTATGTACATGCTCTATTTTTTTTTTTTTTTTTTTAATAATGAGATAATTAACCAACATGTCTGAGAGAACGTGTGGAAAAAATGCAAGTGGGAAATATCCACACATGAGGAAACAAGGTAAAGCTTTCTGAAATTAAAAATAAATAAATAAATAAATAGTGTCTTACTAAAGATCTTAAATGAGATGCAGAAGGAACATTAATAACTAACCACTGTTTAGGAACTGAGGTACTAAACATTGAAACGACTACATTTCATGAAGAAATCTTAGCACACTTTGGCCTCCACACAAAGCCTACCCTTTTTCTTTTTTTTTTTGTTTTTGTGCTCATGAGAAACACACAGTGTAAGCTTTCCCGTGTTCTCAGTGAGACTGACAATTGCACAGCCATTCCATTTTCTATTGAAAACATGCTAACTGCAAAGTCACATGTAGCTATGTTTTGCAGCAGGTAAGAAACACCTTTTGTCACAGCAAAAAGTATAAAGTCTGCTTCCCAATTAGAGGCAAAAGGGTAAAAATGTAACATATTGATGTATGGATTAATAAGAAAATTACCAGAGGAAATTAAGATAAATTAGTAATTAATTAGACTGTAATTAGGAGATAATTAAGTAAATTAAGGAATGTAGGATGTACATTATATGTTCCAGTTAAAACAATAGTTCTAGTCCAAAATCTAACATCATTAAACACTTTCACAATTCTCAGTGACATATTTCAGGTTTTGAAGTACTGAAGTACTGTTTGCATTTTCAGGTGGGCCTTCAGCCTAAACAACAGCTTTGTGTTCAAGAACAGTGAAAGCAAAGAAGAGTTTGATATATTATTTGGGAACCATTCAAAATTTTGGAAATTATGTAATTCCTGCATTAAAAAAAGATCTGGTCTGAGTCCAGGGTCAAAGTCTTTTTAGTAATTGGAACAAGAATTTGGTATTTTATATCAATGTCACTGAAAGCAGAGAATACTAATGCAGCAGATGGAGACAAACAGAAAACATTAGGATTCCTGACATTTGAAAATATCAGAAGGTGTTCATGCCCGAATTGTATTCCGGGGACAGATGTAGGCTAGTTCTTTATGTAAACTACTCCTTGGATAGATACCTTCAGGAAGGGTAACTTAGCAGGTTGAAGGAAAGCCTTTTGAGTGGGTTTCAGAGGAATTACAAGAACATAAGTACTTTTCTCTCTCTAACTAATGCCCAAACATCTACTAATAAAAGAAGATCTAGTTTGTTTTCACTGGTCCCCTGAGTTCCAGTGCCACTCAGATATAAGATTTACTTTGAATATGCATTATTCAGTACTTTACAGTTCAGCCCAGGTACAGCTAGCACAGGCATTACGTACAGTTCAGAGCTTGTGTGTCTAAATTAACTGCTCTTTTATATCAAGTTCTTACCCTTTTGCAAAACACAATACTACTCTGTCCATGGAGGGGGAAAGGTCTGTTTGTAACAAGTCTATGACATTGTACTTCAGCTATTACAAAGCAATCAATTTTCCAACAGGCCTAACCAGGAGTAAATTTAGGATTCAAATTATTACATATAAATTACCCTCTCTGCCTGTTACTCCTATCTGATATGAATTATTCTTAGACTGTGAAACTATGGAGCTAAAACCTGATTAAAACTAAAAAGTGAGAATACACTTTCTCTATGATAAAATATGTCTCTCTTCAATGAGTTTAAACTTGCAATTATGTTTGAAGACTGATGTCAGATAATTGCTGAGCTTCTGTTCAGGCAGTGAGAAATATTTTTATATTCACTAGGTATTGCACAGAGCCATAGGCCAGCATCGTGAAAAACATCTCTGTTGCTCTTATAAGGGACTAAGCAGTATATGTGATTTTTCCAGGAGAAATCCTTAAAAAGGAGTCCCCAACAGTTTTCATGAAAAAAAAAAAAAAGAGGCAAATGTTTTCCTTTTGTTCTATACCTTTGTTTCTTCTCTCTCTTTCATCAGAAGTCTGAAGTTCATCAGAAAATATACAACACACAAATAAAATTAAATATTGTTTACACAGTATTAATTACCTGGATGGAAAAATGCACGTGCCGAAGAAATCTATATAGAAGCATGGGAGTCAGCCACTAGAACATGATCATTCTCTAAATAAATATAACTACATAGCATTAAATAGCAGTAGCATGAAGTACACTAGAATAGGACAAGTAGAATAATATGTTCAATTGTAAATTACTGCGCATGGAAATTTAGGCAGGCATAATACAATTACCCAAATGGAGGTCAAATGCAATTTCACAGGGTGAATAGCAGACTATGACCATGTATCTGTTTAATTTTTTTTAATTTCAGAATGATCCAGCTATTATTTAACTTTGGGAAATAGATTTCATTTTTCATATGCTATTCTGATGAACACAATTAATTAATTTAGCAGACAATTGCAATTTGCATAATTTTCACAAAGAACACTTACTTAATATTTGGAGTTTTTTATTCTATTCTCCACGCTGAAACTAAAAAAGGAAGGACACAAAGCAAAAAGAGACTATTAATCATAGCACTTAGCTGAGATCACCTCAAAATTATAACCTGGCATAGATAACTTTGCTGTAGAGGAACAGTACTATAAAATATAAGCAATGGAGATAAGACATTACATTCATTTTGCTTATATATATATATATACATATATATATATATATATAAGGAAAACCTTAAAGATATTTGACTTGCTTATAGATCTTCCACCAGATATAAGAAACAAAACAAAATGGCAGAGATCAGGTTTTAGCTTTGTATTCCATACCAATGATCTCAGCAGGATTTCTGTTTTGTTATCAGTCTCAAGTTGTGGTCTTACAAAAATAAGGATCTTGCTCTTTAGGTCCTACTTACTACCTGTATACTTTATTGTTATTTACTGATATTCAGAGTTTTATTTTTCTTTCTTCTCTGGAAGATCTTGTTTCTGTAATATATACAGGAACAAATAAACTAGACAAAATGGCTAGGCTCTTTGAAAATGTGGAATTTCATCAACACGTTGATTCAGAGCCAGAAGGAGAACTCTAATCAGAGGTGCTGGGTCAGGTTTACATCTCAGACACTGCTGCAATAAATCAATATTCATGAAAATATTTCTATCAGTGATATCATTGACCAGTTTCTGTGTTAGCTTTCAAAAGCAATTAAAAAATTTTTTTTGATGATGAGAGTGTCTTTTAGAGGCCTCACGTACATCCCTGAATCATAGTATGCAAAGGGCACAAAACACAAGTTATAACTTGCAAAATATAATGCCTATCACAGAAAATGACACAGAGGGTTCACCACCTTAAAAACCTTTAGTACTATTCCCATAAATACAGTACTTCATTAATAAGACTCTAGGTTGGATCAATTCTAGCTCTTCCTGACAGTTCTGTTACATACTTGTCTCATTTTGTTAGTTTAATGAACTTGTTCCCAGTTCAATCCCACAAGTACAGTGTGGTCACTTCTTTAAAAAAAAAAAAAAAAAATAAAATAAAATAAATTAAAAATATGATTCAGCTGATACAGATTTTAGAGTCACTCATCTGTGCCATACTGAGTGATTTTTTTGGCCAGAGATCAGCAATGAGCAGCAGTGTGAAACTACTTTTTCTGCTGCAATGCTTATCCCGTGTGAGAACTGGTAACAATGTAAAAATACCACTTAGTTTTGTTAGTTAAAAAAGTTCTTTGAAAAACATTCACTCTGTTGAATAGCTATTCCATGGGTAGGGACATACATGCTGTATCCCCGAAAAACAATTAGAACTGGCAGATGATACACAGATGTGTCTGGCCCCAGTGTTTTCTGAGCTGTCCCAGAGTTAAAGATTTTTCTTCTCTCTGTGTGCAGACTGATAACATCATTGGAGTCACAAGTCTACAAACAAGAGATGAACTTGGCAGCATCAACACTGAAACCAAAGGGTAAAATTTATGCTTACTGTACATAGCCCAACTATTCAAAGAACTGAGCAGGTTGGTACTGATCCAGCAGAGCACTTAGGGGACGTCTGAGACTCCTGGAGTCCCCACAGCCAACAACGTGTCTCAGGGCTTTGCTCAACTAGGGCCTGAGAACCGGGCACCTCACAGGGCAGAATCTGTGCCAGACTGCTGTACCAGGGGCTTGACCATCATGCTTGCTGTTCAAGGGCCGGTATTTGCTGCCAGTAGTAGCAATGGGAATATACTCGGAGAAACCTGCTGCATACCAGGAAAACATCACAGAAATCCATCAATGAAACTTCACTGAAGTTAATGAAGGTTCTACTTTTGGTTTCAAGACAGATGCCATTTCACTTGGTGTCCTTCCTGCCTTTTTTCTTTTTTTCTTTTTTTTTTCTTTTTTTTTTTAGTTTTATTTAAAGCATTTTGTACATTATGTTGATCAATAATTGCACAGCAGGGCTTTGACCACCAGAGGAAATGTTCATCTGTGAAGCACATATACCATCTTCGAATCTGAAATAGCAACTTGTCTGGTTGGTTTCGTTGGTACAAATGATGACATGAAATGGACTTGCACTATCTTAGGGAGAAAAAGAAAAAAGGAAGTTTGAATACTGAACTGGCCAAACTATTAACTTTTTTCAGAGGCTTACGTATGACATCCTGGTCGACTTTTTCTCTGTACTGATATTGAAGTGGTCACAGTGAAGCAAGCACCTAGATACATTACTTCCTTGTTTATGGTTTTCATTAGTAACAACGTATCTCCAGGTTTGACTATCCTGAAACATTTCAGAGTTTTAACCTCCTACATACAATTTGGAGCTTTGCATTTAAGAGCACGCATACTTCTGAACCTGAAAATATTTAGAACAATACTTACTAATGGTAAAAGCAATAACACATTTATCCACTAGTTTATCAAAATATACTTGGGCTTAGATGCTATAGCAGAATGACTTGATGACCTCAAGAACAGAGGCTCCATATTATTAATCCTGAAATTTCTAAAGCACCGAGGGAAACTTCTCAATACACAAACAAGAAGAATCCACAAATCCACCCAGGAATTCTTTCCCACTTACATTTCATGTGGATGGGGTTTTTGTTGTTTGTTGTTTTGTTTGGTATTTTTTGGTGGGGGTGGGTTGGGGGGACAGTTTTGGTTTGATTTTTTGTTAGTTTTTGTTGATGGTGGTTGTTTTATAGTGTTTTGTTTGTTTGTTAGTATAACTTAGAACATTCATCAAATCTTTAACATTTAGTACGAGGCTTTTCTACAAGACAAACAGGTAGAGATCCCAAGCTAAAAACCCTGTGCAATGGCAGCACACATTCTAATCTTGATCCTGATAACTTGCTAGTAGTAAACCACAAGAGAGGTGCAAAGGGATGGTAATCTGAAAATAAAAAATGACGAGAAACAGCAGTTCTCCTTATAGCAGTGAAACAGCAAACATGATTGGTTTCTTAATTTCAGATAATGTTTCCCTAGGAGCTCATATGAAACAGCAATTTCTTTACTATACTTCTAAGGATAAAGTTCTACCAAAAATCACTCTGAGTATACACTCAATGTCTTCAAGCTCCTTCTTTAGGGTCTCTCTTTGCTCTTGTGTGATTTTTTTCTGCTGTACTCAAATGCATAAATCAGTTTTATTCTGAAAACCTGCTATTCTTGCAGTGATTTGCTCTCTTGATTTCGTTCCTATGTATTAGTCTGCCTCTTCGTTATGAAATCATTGTTAATTTTCCTTCCACTTCTCTTTTTCAAAGGATCTCCTCTAATTCCACTGTTTTGAAATAGGTGAGATTCCAGCACTCAATCTTCATGCTAATGATTTAAAAAAAAATAACTTGTCAGTCCCAACACAGCTCTATTCATTCATATTTCAGCCTGGTCCATTAAGATCTTGAAGGAGATGTAAGCCATCAGAAAAAAAAAAAAAAAAAAAAAAATACACCGACATCACCACCAACCCCAAAAAATCCCCTTGCAGCAAAAGAAATAATAAATCATGTTTGGGTATCTAATCTGCAGCTGGTACATATTGCCTCTACTTACACAACTTTGCTATAATACCATTAGAGGATTTGCACCCTGTTCTCTACTTCAGTAATTTCTCTTCATCCCTATCTCTAAAGGCATAAGTAACCATGAAGTTTAAAGGGTTCTGTCTCTTTTTTCTTGGCTTCTAAGCATAACTTTCAAATAGAATCAATATGTGGAGCCAATAGCTATTTTTAATAGAAGACAGAATGACTTTCCATTTTTTTCCTCAGCCCCACATCCTCATACCTTCCCCCACCACTATGCATATATGAACAAGAGCTAAGAGACAGACAACACCGAAAATGACTTGCAGAAGAAATATCTGCTTATCAGATTGAAATACTAAGAAAAACCAAAAACATTTGAATCCTTTAAATGTAGTGATGCCTAGAAGAGAATTCTTGCTTTTGTCATGGCAGACTATTTGCATGTGATTTGTAAAAATTCCCTTCAATTCCTAATACACACAGGATATAAAATCATATCTTTCTGTGTCCATGAGACAGCTTATTGTCCAATGCTTCATGAACTTCACAGTCATATCTCTAAACAGCCTGTGTATGAAAATGAAGTTTTAATTCATTCACCTGGTGACACCTCCTGCTGCAACACAGTCTTTAATCTCGGGCTATTAATAACTGCAAATAGAAATTATTTATAAAAATACAATTGCTTGGTGATTGTGTAAGACACATTGCAGGAGTGGGAATGGCAAGAGCACAGAGGGATAGACCTTATTCAATTCAGCTGACAAAGCAACAGAGGACTTGAGCCTAGAGGAAAGGGAGCCTTGATGGTTTCTATTACTTTGTCAGTCCCTTCTGACACTGCTGGCACAATAGTGAGCTGCTGCCTTACCTGCAGACAGAAGAGCAGGAGCTAACCACCATACAACTTCTTTATCTGTGAGAAGAAACAAAATGAGAGACACACAAACAAGAAAAAAGCACGCATATCATATATACTGCAAGGCTATACAACATCCTTCCCTTCTCTGTTTCCTGCAGACTTACTTCCACCATCCTATAGGTCACAGTTAGGCTAGTACTGTGAAGAGAGAGGGCTCCCTTCCTTTACCCAGAACTTGAGCTGTATGTCATCTTTATTAAGTCATTTCAACTTAAAAAGCAAGCATGGTATATGGTAAACTGTAACTTTCATTTCCTCCTATAAAAAATGCAAAAGCTTATTAAAAAATTCTCATTCTGCTCCAGAGACCTGCAACTAAATCATTGATTTCATAATCTTTAAATTTTAATTAAAACTAAACTCTTACAAAACAAATTAGAAATACATAAATATTGTGTGTTAAGAATACCAAAGGATTGTTCATGACAAGGTACAATGTCAGTCCCCCTGTCTCTGTGGATGCAGCATGATACATAAATGTGTTTTGAGGTTTTCTCAGTCCTGGCTCCAGTTCATGATCAAAGGAGCTTTTCAAATGAATGTCACAACATTGTCATTATATTAAAAATGAACATAACTTCCTTTTTTTTTTTTTTTTTTTTTTTTTAATTGGCTAAGTTTATTACCATCAGAAACTAATAAATATCCCAGAATACACTAGAGAATGCATTTCAACTAGAAAGCCCTGTTACCCTGTGTGCTGCATTTATTGAGTTCCCTGTGTCTGGCTTTTGTGGTGAAAATAATGCCCCTCAGGGCATTCCACTAGCTTCCACCATGATAAATGCCAGGAGTGTCTGCCACGGGAATAATGAAAAAAATGTTTTTCCTTCACAGTCTATTTGGCAAGATTTCAGTCTTATCTATGTGATACACACAAAAAAAGAAAAAGAAAAAAAAATTAAAGCGTAAAACGTTTTCACAACCCTGTGTATTTCATAAATCTTTGCATTCCAAGTCATTACAGTTTTTGAGTGATATTACAGAACTACAAGGGAAAACATTAGAGAAGTTATAAATATCAACTTAAAAAATACCAGAAAACATGCCTAAGATGGAAGATTCAATGAAAACCAGCACTGCAAACCATTACATACCTGGAGTAGCTTTATGCAGACAAGAAACATGATGAAGTCCCCGACAGGAAAATCAAACACAACCTAATAAAATTTTTGCAGACTCAGGGCTGCTGATTAGCAAAGGTTGGGAATGCTAAGAAACCTTTGCAGATTTGAACCTGTGGAAATGAAATTGTTTATTTTCTTTGTTTCCTTTGTTGCTAAAATCTGGGTACAAACAAAATACATTTTGGGTGAAGATTCAGCTGTAAAGTCATACAATAAAATAATTCTGAACAAAATAAATATATGTCCAAATGATATCAACAAAAATAATTCCAAAGGAGTCTTCACCAGCTCCCTATACTATTAGACGATCTTAATTTTTAGAATCTTCTTTTAGTTGCTTAAACTTTTTCAAATTTCTATGGAGGTGGCTCATTCCACTCAGTCCTCAGTCTTTACCTGGGAGAATTTACCTTGTGCAGATGATTTAAAAAATATTTTAGACTGCGTTAGCAAAAAACAATCTCAAGCTATTTCCACAACTAAATCAAGGTGAAATATAATTTTAAATACACAAAGAATTTTGTAGCTAGTTCCTTCAAAAGCTTGAGCATTTACAGTTTTGCAGCAGAGACATGAAACTCACTTGGGACTGTCTCTCGTCTTCTGCTGGATATAGGAAAAAGCAAATGCTAGAGCCATCCTAAGACTTTGATCACGCTTTGCATATGCTCAGCTTCTTGGCAGATGAATTCTCTGAAGAGCCCATCTGCACTGACCTGCTCCAAACCAGGGCTGCATGGACTGTGTGGAATTTCATCTGTAATTGCGGCAGCTAGATGCCACTGTGGCACAAAGCACTGTAGCTGAAAGCAAAGATCCTTTTTCCTTCCACACTCACTGTCGGCCAGGCACACAGGAGGAAGATGGAACAGCTGAACTTACATACAGAGAAGACTAGGAGCTGGGTAGGTTCAGAAGGCTTAACACATGGCAAGGCCAGGATTTTAGAAGAGACGAAGTCAGGAAGGAATGAGAGAAGGAATTAGGCTCAAGGAAATACTGAAAAAGAATTAGCTAGAACTATTGGGGAAGACTTAGAAAATAAAGTGAGCAGGAGCCAGGGAGTTGCTCAAGGTGCTGTGATTTCGTATTGCAAAGAGTGCAGGTAGAAAATGCAGGAGAAACCAGGTCTGAGACCCTCATTCCTGTTTCTTTAGAACTTCAAATAGAAAGTGAGAAATTCAGCAATAAACATTTGTCTCTTGACAATTTGCTCCCTTAAATACAGAGGGGTATATTCTGTGGATATTGATATTCATTAGACACAAGTATTCTCCTGAATATTTGAATTTTCAAAAACTGAGTGGAGAATAGGAGTTTGAACAGAAAAATAAAGCCACACCTAATGTTCCTGGTCATTCCCATAGCATGTCTGCTGAAATAGAATTCCTTCTCTTGCATTGTTCTCTTTTTATTGTGAAGAATAATTTATAACATAAAGCTATGTAATATTTTACTTGATTACTGAAATGAAAAATAGAAGTCTTGAATCCAATGTGTCAAGAGTACCCTTTTCTATACAGAGATCTATGGGAGTGAGTCATACACACAGGAAACAACAACAAAAATGAGAAAACATACAACACAAATTCTGTGAAACACAAAGTTGCACCGTGAAGATGGCTGAAAAAAATCTGAAAAGCTCCCTTTACACTATGCAAAACAATGCTAACCTGTGACAAATGTGCCCCTGAAGAAAAATTAAACATCTTGTCTTAGAGCTGCTGTCATAGCCTGAACTTCTTGGAATTGCTACTTGATTGAGGGAGAAAGCTCTAGTTGCTTTATAAAGCTAAGCCACTCAACAATAGTACTCTTCCGTTTGTCCTTGACAGCTGTATTTTTATAACAATACTTATTTGCTTGGATTCAAAAGTTTTGGTCCTTATTACTGCAGATCTCTAAAAAGTACAAAAATACCACAATATCAACTTCTAGAAACTGAACAGGGGGAGGCTGGTGATTTCTATTGAATTTAGATCTTCAGCACTGCTCTGAAAATCTAGGAGACCCGTTTGGCGAGTCCTCACTTCAAGACAAGTAATTTTACAGAAGGGATCACGGAAATTCTGCTGAGAGAGTTATGTTGATCACTAGTGGGGACTTTATCTGGTGGAAAAACAAACAAACAAAACCCAAAGCTGCCACGTATGTACCTGTAATAAACAAAAAATACACACATTAAAAGTCACACTCAACCCTTCCCCCGCCTCTCTGCCCCTACAGGTTAATGCGCCCTTTTACGTACAGGGTGTTGCCCAGTTAGCAGCTCAGTATCATGGATGAAGGAATTGCTGACCATTTGAAATTTATGGTTGCGTGGAGAAAAAACTGTATATAGATACTATAGACAGAGCACCACAACCCTGAGATCCAGGGAAATGAGATTCCCATCCCTGCTGCAGCTCAGGGAATGCAGAGATCCTGCATTTCCCACATCTTGCACGAGCCCAGGAAAACTTGCTGACCAACATTCTGCTCTCTGACATGGTACAATCCCTCTGAAACAAGGAGTTTTCTGATGAAAGCCACTCTCAGAAAATCTTACAGTGAAAGGAACTGTATTTGGTTTTTCAGGTTTGTTCACCGAATCACAGAATGTTCCAATATTTTTCTTTTCTGCAGATTGCGTTATACCAACCACATTAGACAGCCTCACAGTTATTAATGCATTGCAGAGACCTTGAAATCTCAGTCTGATATACAGCTACTTTAGTCTGTGCTTTTTCCTACTCCATTATAAACCTGACCTTAATTAACCCTTTTATTGAAATGGAGTTTGTTGACTCTCAAGGACAGCCTCATTAAAAAACAATGTTGCAATGTCACTCAAAAGCTAATGTAAGGCTGCTTTATAAAGGGATTTGTACTAATAATCCTTGAATTTTAACAGCTTATGTTATATGGGTTATATAAACTTATCTATATGAGCTCTGTGTTTTCTAGACTTTAAAAAAATCTACATTTCCTTTAGCAAAACCTATTTCTCTTTGACAATCACTGCATCAAACTTGTAAAAAAAAAAAGTATGTTTAAATATAGATTTTAATTCAAATATGGCAGATTCCCCAGCTGCAAACCAAAAGACTCCCTGTCAAACTTGCATATTCAGTTAACACAGTAACTTATACTGTGACTTCCTAATGGCACTGTTTCTTTCCCCTTATTAGAAGTAGTTTATAAACAACAAAAATATAGAGCAGATCCTCAGGCTGAATAATTTAATATTAAAATCTTCTATGGGTGTAGCAACGATAACAGCTGCCTTCCATCATTTGAAGGCCTTGGAACAAGCTCAGGGCTGATGGTGAGAAGGGTCTGTATCAACATCCTACCTGTATGCTGCAAAATGACATAACTTAGAAGAAGCTGTTATTTTACAATTCACTTTAAAGGGAATATATGTTTTTTTAAATGAAAACTATTGAGACCACTCAAAATTAAACTGCTTTCTGTGTCTAAAGGCATAGGCTTCAGAGCTGATGGTCATGCATTTTTTTGCCCTTACACATCTCTGTGCCAGACATCATTTCCAAGAGCTATAACAAGCTGTAATTATTTCTCAGGTTATTTAGGAACTGAACAAAGATTATGAGTTATTTTAACAATGAAAACATCCACACAGAACATATAAATAGCTGAAGTTATAAAAAAATCCAGATTATATTTTCTGAATGACATTTGAACATTAATGTTTTTTCCCCATAAATTGCAAACTAATTATTTTATGGATGTACAGTACATTTATTACCTTGTCACAAAGTACATTTTATCCTCTTGATTCTGAATAACAGTATGCACATATAGCAGTAATGCAAAACAAGGGAATTTAAGGCATTTACATACCAGGGAAGCAAAAATAAAAGCTATTATTTTCCAGTGGGTTACTGTGCAAACCTTTCTCAGTAGTTGGCATTGTATCTGAAATTTCCAGAACCTTACATTTTTACAACTATCTAGAGTATTTCTCATTCAGTTTATTTTTCTAGTACCATGCTGAAGTATTTAAGTAAAGCCCAAAACAATTAAATACATAACATGTGCTACCATGGACAGACTGCATCTTTAGTGATGAGGGAAAGACTCCTTAGTATCTAAGCAGATGACTCAGTGAACAATGCTTTGTATCTGACATTTCTAGTTTTCCTCCAAAGCCCAGCACTGGGGGAGGTTGCTCAATACTCTGTGTTAAGGGGGAGCTCAGGGTGCACAATCTCCGCTCATCCAATCCTCCCACCACTGTTCCCGCACTACTGATTGCACGGACAAGAAAATGAGGTTCATAAGAATCCAAACCTCTCACCTGCCCTTTTTCAGAACCTCATTTACCTTACGAACACAGATGAGAGAAAGAAAATTCATGTCATGTTTTTGTGTAAGATTCAGTGAAGAAGTGAGAGCTTTTTGCTCTGCAGTGTTACCTGGGGACAACTAACGACTGTCAGTCCCTGGTTCCTTCAGCTGCACTATTCTGTCATTCGAACGTTCAGTAGTTCAAAATTATAATGCTGGAGGTTTCTCTCACATGCCTACCAATATAAACTAATTTATTTAAAAATTATTAAAAATACATTAGATAATAGCTTGCTGACAACACTACATTAACAAAGACAGAATTATGTATTGCTGAAAGAGGAGGATCTCTAGAACATAAAGCTAAGTGCTGAAAACTGTTTACAGTCAAATACTAGAGAGATCTACAAGCACCACCATGTCCACCTGTCACTGTAAATTTAGTCATTCTTTGTCGAAGCCATATAATCATGTTAGCACAAAAATTGAATTATTTCTCTTGTACCAAAGTTGTATGCTATGACCACAGCATACAATACTCAATTAGAGAGACCTAACTGTTCCTTTTTTTCCTCCCTTGAAGACCTTCCAGATTTCATAAGTGTTCACAGTAGCCTGTCAAAATTATCTAAGATAATGTAATAATTTTACCTACAGTGTATAAAATTATCAGCTGTCAGAATAAGCCTTCAAAAGGTTTATTTTGAATGAAATTGTTCTAATCATACCAACAAGTCACCTTGACTGCTCTTCTGACCAGCCATTTTTAGTAAAAAAATACTTTGCAGGCCTGTGACATTTCATTGTTTAAATACCATGGGAAAGGATGGATTCAAGGCTTTATCTTAACTAGTGTGTCTTTGAAAAGAAACAAACCCAAAAAACAACTAAACAAAAAAACCACACAATGTCCAATATTAACTCATTGTTAGAAAGGATTCAGCATAGTGAGCATTCAAAATCTATTATATACTATTTGTTCACTTCTCTACTGTCTCCTTCATCAGGTTTCATCCTGGAACATGATCTACTGACCTCTCTGTCCCTGTTGTATATAGTTATATGTCAGTAAAGGGCAAATTAAACTACAACTGTATGTGATGAAGTTAGGGACTATGAATCTGAGTAGTTTATGTATCCAGATCAAGATTTATCATCTTTACAGTCTTTATTTGCCATTCTGGCATGCACAGAGCATATTTTCTCTTTCTCCTATGACAAATAACCTTTCGGATCTAGGACTCAATTTTTCAAATACGTCAAAGTGTTTAGCAATGCTTAAAAAGGTAACATTTCTCTGTGTGGAATGTGAAACTTTTTGATTGATGAGTTTGTTCTGGAATACTTAACCAAAACAGGAAAGTCTAACACACTGCTGGAAGTGATCTGCCGGTTAGCTTTTGTTTTTCCTTCCCTCTAACATCACATAAATTGTGCAAGCTAATTCTATTTACTTTCTGAGATAGTCTACTGTAAATACATTCAAGAAAATATTTACTTTTTAGATTTACTTTGTATAAATCATAAAAGGGAACAGCTGCTTTAAAACCAAAAACGATGAAACGTACCACAAATGTGGGCAAGTAGCAGAGTGCAGCTCTCCAATTTTTGCTATTCTAAGGTGGAAGAACATGACAATTTTCCTTACCTAACAAAATCATGGCATGATTTCTTTCAACCCAAGTCTATTTATTTTTCATTGTTTGTAGCTTAGAAAGCATGTATTTTCAGTGCTAGTATCTGTAAGAATTCCATCTGATCTATCCAGCCTTAAATCTATACTTAGTTACAGCCAAAAGTGATATATTTCCCTTCTCGGAGAAGTCTAGATATGTAGAGGTTGTCAGGCTGAAAATAATGTTTTAGAAAAGAGAAGTTCATGCTATGCTTTAATTTTTTAGTAGGAAAAAAAATGACTGCCTGAAAGTTATCTAAATACGGAGCATGTAATTTGCTAAAGTTATAAGAATTTCAGCTGGTATTTCCTTAATGATACCTAACCATTATATATATATTTTTTTGTGCTGAAAGATGATGAACTAAGTGTTTTACAGATGGACAGTACATTTATCATCCCACATGTGGTGAAGTGCTCTTGAACAAATATGACCAGGGGAAAAAATGGGGCAAATATTAGCTCATTTAATGGCATTAAAAGAACATGTAGAACACATAAGTACTTTCTTGGGAAAGAGTCTGTCATTCTAAACACAACCCATGAGGAGACAGAAAATAAAAGTAACTCCTATCAAAATAACTGAACATCCCCTCACTTGCTTTCTCAAGCCCAATGCTGAATGAAACACACTGAAATCTAAGAATTAGATTCTCAACTATATATACTATATCTCTGTGTGTATATATATATATACACGTGTGTGCATACATATACATACACTAGAATGCATCATTCTAAAGAAATCTGCATTTCTGTCTTCAAGCAAGCCTTCCCTATCACCCCAATGTCTACTTTATTTTTCAGTAAGTGGTGCAGATTCTGATACTATGAAGGCAAATAAGTTTCACATGTTTTCAGGTGCATTGTTGTAATCAAGTCAGACAACGCATACATTTAAGACAATGTATATTAATCCATTATTAGACTAAGAACTGCATTATTAATAAGGATTTTCTTCTTGCTAAATACCACACTTCCATCTGTGATACATGGCCACCTAGTGACTAATTTAAATTGATTGAAACATTTATGTGACATATACTGTTAATTACCTTTCACCTTCACCACTTTAACATATTCTGAAACAACTGTCAAGGATGCCACACTAACCTGTAATTAGTGGCTGTGAAATGAGTAGCTTTGATAAAGACTTGGTGAAAACTCTGTTTATGATAATGTTAAGACATTGTTTTAAATTATTCAGAGGCTGCTCCACCACTTAAAACCAGATGTGCAAGTATTCTTGTTTGGGAGAAAACGTTAAAAATCATTTCATAGACTGATAGGGAACAGGGAGATGTTTGTTTGGCATGGGTTTTTGTTTGTTTGGTTGGTTTTGTAATCCAAATTTTTTAAAAAGTAACCTGATTTTTTTTTTCTTAATGTTGAAACTGAAACCAGTTCTCACAAAATATAAACCACTTTGATCAACTTCAGCTGAATCCAAGAAGTTTCCAGAGTTTAAGAAGCTGGTTCCATTTTGGTTCTAACCTTCTCTGAGGTTAGGTAAAATATATATGATTATTTTTTACATTTCTGCAATTCCATATTTTACCTATAACTACAAATACTTACATGTTCCTTAAACACATTCCTATTCTTGATGCTGCTGATTGATTTCTGATGTCATCTAGCACATTTCCTAAAAAGAAAAAAAACCAAACAAACAAAAACAAACAAACAAAAAACCTACAACAGAAATAGTATTTGGAGGTGCAAATTAGTATTTGAATTCTGCACATTAAGCTGCTGGGTTACTATATAAACACAGAATGCTCACAGTTCTCTATTTAAACACAGAGCTTAAAATCCAGACAGCTTACTGCTTCTTTTGCATCCTATCATCATAATTACAGATGCACATTGCTACCAATTTTGTTTATGGATACCGATTCTTTGTAGTGTATTGTGAAATGCACAATCACTAGTAACCACCATGAGTGAAATAAGGAATAGAATTAGGAAACCCATTTATTGACTTGCTCTAACTGTTTTTCTTGCTGTAATATCTCTGTTCTCATTAAGTTTAAAGAAGTTCACATTTGTACTTGCTAGTGAACTGAACATGAACCAGAGAGGTAATTTGGAAACTGATGATGACATTTGGATAGGTGATCTCTTAGACTCTTACTTCCAATAAAATAACTGTACAGCAGCAAAATACGAAGAAGGAATAATATCCAGGACCTCCAGGTAGAGAGGATGGAGAAGGGAGATTAAATAAATAAATGGTCCTGACAGTTCTGTATTCACTCCTGATAGTTCATGGCACTTGAAGGCTTCTGTATCATTCATCATGACACAGTGCACTTCCCCCCTCCCTCTCTTTCTCAAGCTTTCCGTACATTTTCCAGCTCCTTTCTCACTTGTAAAGCTGAAATGTACGATTGTTTTAGCATTGCTTTTTAGGGTTTTAATTTAAGCTTGAGGTTTATTTTGTCTCATTGTGAAGTCAGTTTATATTTTCAGGCTGGTAATGAATGAAACTTTGACAGAGTATAAGAAAAACTTCAAATTTGCTACTACTGTGTGAAAGATCATTTCCATTCTGTATAAATTTTTTATTGGAGATTCATTCTGTAACATTACCTATTCTCTATTTATAATTACAAAAATAAAACCTCTGGTGAGGATGAAAACAAACAGCTTCCTCCCCCAGCTAATTATATTTGACCTTTACTTGTTGTGCAGTTCGAGGCATAAAAGTGCCTGGAAGTAGCAGAAGTAATCTCAGATAATGGGTATTGCTTAACAGAGAAAATACTTCAGAAGCTGCAAGTGATAACAAAAGAAAGTGGTGTTTTCTATTGCATTGCCTGAATCAAATATTATTTGGACACAGTGAATCAGTACTAAGCTGGGATGAATTACTGACATATTTCTGTATTATCACTGCATTCCCATTTTGACGATGTAGGCTGGGCCTCCAGTTTTCTTGCAACTGTTCCATGTGGAAAACTAATGTGGTTTCAAATAACATCTGAGGAGCTTTCTTAAGAGTGCAGAAGAAAAGTGCGCATCTCCATTTGGGCACTGACATATGTCTGTTGCCGGGCTTAAAAAAAAAAGTTACCTCCAAAATTTCTTTAGCTCCTCAACCGGGTGACTTCTGATCCTGACATGTGTAACCATCCCAGACACATCAATGACCACATACCCTTTCTTCTCCTCTTTCCAAATACTTCAGCCATGGCTTCTCCATGTTCTGAAAACTTCTCCTCTTATCCATCTACTTTGAACATCTGCAATTATTACGAGTAGCCAGTACAGTACAGAGACTCTTTTTCTCTGTGCAAAACTCACAGGAGAGAATCAATTTTCCTAAAAGAAATATTAACAGAAACAGGAAATTTTATTTCCTACTCAAAATATGTGACTAAGGCACTACATGAGAAAATAATATGACATACATGATTCTTATTTTCAGACTGCTTGTTTGGTAACTCATTATCAGATCAACTTTCAATCCACCCAGCTTATGACAGCCAAGGGCAAGAAGAAAAAGTGAGCTTCATGCTCAACCAGTCACCTGTGAAGAGGTAACAGTCCTGGTTCCCTAAGGAAAGCTGTATACTAACAGCCCCCCGACGTTAGGCTCCACAAGTGGCGTAAATCCAACTAGAAGATGAAATAATTTATAAATTCGTACATAGAATTTACAACACACCTTTCTCAGAGCTGATTTGCATTAACAATTAAGTACATCTGGATGATCTAAACCATATTTATAGTGAGTATTGAGACTAGTGGAAGACACTGGACGAAAAATCTTTGTTTTTGGACAAAGGATTCCAGAGTTTAACACAGCAGATTATCGGGAACCTGGCAGACTCATCTTCTGGTCAGAAATCTCCTTGATAGACATTTGGACAAATCTGCAGAAGGAAACAAATCTTGTGGTCAACTCCTAATGTTCTTTTGTTTTAGTGTTAGGGCAGAAAATTTATAAAATATGTCAAGCTCCCTAAGCACTTGCAGCTACTAAACTTTATTCATCAGAGCACTCATCTCCTACCTCTCCATAAATCCATTTCTGAGAATATAAAGCATTCTGCCTTTGTACTTATTCTTCGTTAATGCAGTTAATTATTATTATGTGTTACCTACTATAAAGAACTTAAACTTTCCTTGAGCACTACAAAACAAGTGTTGCCTTTTCCATCTTTGAGTTACTGAGTGCTGTATCAGGACAGTATTCATAATCACACAGTGCAAAGAAGAGTCAAGATCACCATTAAATACTTAGTCTTCCACCAAAAAGTGAAAGGAAGTTATTGATAAAAATGGGGACACAATCAACAGAGAGTATAAGAAGGCATATATGAGTGTATAAGCATGTAGTCAAAATTCATTTTATTTTAAAGGTTTTTATCACCTTTACAGTTCATACCACAAGATGTTGACTTACTTACATACCAGTAAAAGAGTATTAATTGTTTCTAATGTTAATTTTCTAATTCCTGAGCACAAGAAAACATTGCTCTGTGTACACTGGTTACACAAAGTCATTCCATCACATGCATATTTATTCAGTATAAATTACTCTAATGGGAGAATGTTGTTTCAACACAGTGTGCTGAACGTTCCATCTTTCTGAAAGCGAAATGCCATTGCTGTTCCTAATTAAGCTATTTTTGTTTTAAGTTTTCCAGAGGATGATGTGAAGGGTGGCGATATTGATGAAGATTAATTGGATTGAAACTAACCAGGATACAGCTGTAGATAAGGTTATTCTGCTGGTCAGTAAATGAAAATTACAGCCATTTAAAAGTTAAGTATGTAAAGGCTTGGCTTTCTTAGCTTTCAGCTGCTATACAACAGAAAAAATGCAGGAGCTACAGAAAATACAGATATTTCAGTTATGCTGGCACTCTTCTGCTTGAAAATGCAATGTCAATTCATAAATAAATAAATATATACATTATGTTGGTGGATTATTTGGTTTTGTCCAGGAACTGGATAGATCTGTGTTTAGCTAGTATGATTGAAAAAATCTCAAGGGAAGAGTGTTCAGCCAAAACTCTGTTATTACAGTGCTCTAAAGGTACCAAACAATTGCAGATGCTTTAGAAAGATAGTTTTACAGAAGAGATGAATAGACACTTTCTCAGGTACTTGAGGTCAATGATTTCAGATAGACTTCTTAACCTACCTAAAACTTTAGACTCGTCAAAGTCCAATTCATAGCATGACTTACAAACTGCTATAAAAACAAAAATCGCAGCCCAGATGATATCACCTTCCAGAGTAAATCAAAATCAATCAACTAAATTGAGATTCCAGATGTTGATTAGTCCTGTGTTAAAAGACAAATTAAAGTCTATTAAAAATATGTTTTACAGAGATTTGTTTATATATCTTTTGGTCAACCGTAACTGGAATACAATATTGCAACTTCTAAAAGCTGGCTAATGGGTTCTTTAAAGATTATCTTTGACACTGGGCAAAGTAACTAGAGTTGCAAATCCATCAAGAACTTTAGAAACAATCATCATAGAGACCCTTTTAAGCAATAAGAAAACAATTTTCTGAGAAGTCAGAATAAGGGTATTACCTCTTCCTCTGAACTCAGTTACGTATACATGTATACCTGCACACACATGTACACACATAGATATAAAGATAAGAAGCAGCAGACAACTTGAAGTATTTATGTTTCATGGTTCCTTAACTGAGCAATTCATATTCTTGAGTATAACCTCACATTGTATCAACAGTAAAGCCAGCCGCAAACTAAAGCCAGGGCAGTTACCTGAAGAGAAATGAAGCCACTACAAAGATTTTGTACACCCTTTTTAGATTTACAATGCAGAAACAAAAGTACCAGACACATCTTCTAGTGAGCCCTTTACCACCTAGATATGAATTATAGCACACATTACTTCCATTACCTAAGCCAGATGGTGCTGAACATAGTATATAAGTTAGTATTACAGCTTCATTAACCTCCTCTTACTCCAGCAGTCACACAGCCTGACTAGTTAAATAAATTTAGTTTCATATTTGTAACAGTTCTATAGAGCTATGGCATTAGTGTTCATTCCCTGCAAATGCACAAGTGTAGAACCTATCCAGCCAACTGAGATATATAGATCTATATATACTTATATACATGTATCATGTTTATACTAATTTCATACTTGGTTCAAGCATTATTAAAGTCAATAAAATAATTTGCCATATATACTTCCTTATAAGTAGTAAGATAGATCACCATGACAGTAGATCCTCATGGACTGCATATATACACAGTTCATAAAGCAGAGGTATTATTTACTGCCCAGAAATAAAAATATCTCGTATAGTCACATTTGTATGCAGCCATACAAAACAACCTGTAAAATCATAACACCTGCTGATACCTGTAAAGACCTTTCTTCCTTAATAATATGTGATGTGTACTTCCCACTTTTCAGAGTTTTCATTCATATGCGAAATGTCTCTCTTCTGTTATCTTTTATTTTCAAATTAATATTATAGTTGCCATCACTGTCAACCTTCCAGTAAGAACGAACCATATTGCAGTCACCTATAGATCTGGATCTCTTCATAACGCAGTATACATGGTAGCATCAAGGTTTAGCACAAAACCGTATCAGATCTATCAGAACTTGTTAGAAGAAACTGTGTGACAATAAACTCTCTATGCTACATAAGGCAGAGCTGAGACTAAAAATCTTAGGAAAACATGGCACTCAGCATGAGGCTCCAGCAATAAACACACATGGATTTTGGAAACACAAAATGGCTTGACTCAAAGTCAGTGTGAGTTACGTCCAGCAAATCTTGAAACCCACAAATTGTTGCTGTCCCTTCTCAATCCAAGACGTTTCTACAGAAACCCACATTAGTATTGCTACAGTTTTCTTCTTGGCCCTTGAGGATGAGTTATTAGGCAGGACAAATTGCCAGATAAATCTATGGAGCTGCCCCAGGACTGGCTAAGTCCTCATGGACTCCTGACTGCCAGGAAAGGTGATGCCCATATGTGAGAAAAGCTGTACGTGGAAGGAGTTGTGTCCAACAAACCCTGTCTGAGCTGAACTGTCACTGAACTCTGCAGCATTTCCTGAACTATTTACACAAACTGGCTAAATTTTGGGTTGGGATACTGCAGTCATATGTTAACATGCACAACTGATGACTATATGAAAGGTATTTCCCTAGGAGGAAAAAACAAACAAACGAACAAGCAAAAAAACAGATCAAAACACACAACCACCTCACTTATAACTGTAAATTATATTGACTAGTATAATATATTGATTTTTGAGTTTAATGTAGACAAATAAGGGAGATCATTATTTAACTTGTTAAATAAGCTAAAGCCTGTAGGAGGATGTTCAATGAATTTCCCAGGAAGTAAAAATACTTCATGAATATCATTAAGTGAAGCACAGAAATACACCAGAAGCCAGTTAGCACTATAAAGCTCCAACTCTGTTAAATCTCTTGAGGCTTACCATGATTTTCAAACAAAGAGACTTCTCCACTCTCATAAAATCCCAAAACACAATACAAACAACACAAACAGCTGACATACATCCATCCATCCCTCCAGATCTCTCTCAGATAACTGTCATTTACAATTCACACTCTACTGAAATAAAATGGTGATTTAGTATCTTTTCGAGTCAATGGAAAAAAAAGTGTCTTGTTTTCCTATTTGCCTGATTTTATTTTATCAAGAGTTCCAAAAATCATATTGGAAACCACGTGTATGCCTTACATCTCTGTGAGGACTTGGCTTTTCATTTACTCTTACAGCTTGGAGAGATAAAGAACCGTCAATGTAGGGAGAGCTGGAATCTTTCCTGTTCCACATCCTATTAAGAAACAATTACAATTGTTACTATGCATTAAAAAGAATTAGAAAATATGGAAATTTAACTACACTGCAGTTGAAATAACCTTATTATTTTATAATTATCAAAGTCCATATTTTGGCTGAATAACAAAGCTGGTATAATTTCTAATGCCATTCATGTCACTATGCTTTGAATTTAAACACAAATTAATCACATAATCTTTGATGTCAAAAGTAGAAATTTCTGGGAATTTGTGTCAAACACAATAGGTAGGTACTACTCTGACAAAGAGGAAGTCGTGAGTTGTGGTATGGCTGCCTCCTTGAAATATACATTTTCCCTGCAGTACTGTGCCACTCTTCCTCTTGTATAGCCAGAAGCAGCACACTGTGCCACTCACAAACCACAGTTCATCTTGAAAGCTGTATTTAGATTGCTACTTAGCCTTGTTCTCCACATGTTGCAAATTCTTTGGCTCAAGTACAACTCTCATGAGATGCTGCAATGTTATTATGAATGTTTGCTTATTAAATGAAAGACTGATTTTAAATCAAGATCCTTTTTATTAAAAAAAGGGATAAGTCAAAGCCCTGACTTCCCATTACTCATCAATTTCAACTCCACGCTTTCTATCAGCTTTGCAGGACATTTGTTTAAAAAGAGAAACGCTTGTGTCTTTATTTTCATGGGAAATTCAGTTATGCCTTCACAAATTAGGAAGATTCAAGTGTTTCTATTGTGATTACTAGAACAAGACATGGACGGAAGCCTCATCAGCTCTCTCTGCTTCTACTGTAAGTTGCACAGCCCTGTGTGACTGAGGAGACGCTGGAGACCCCGCCAAGCCCGGCTGAGCAAGACAAACACACAGGCTGCCAAGGAGCTACACAGGACGCAGCCAGGCAGCTCACAGTAGTACTGGTGGAATCATGCACTAAAAATGCCTCCAGCTCAGCTTTGGTTAATTTACCTCTACTGATGCGATTTAGATGACTATCAGCACTGACTCTACATTTTTTCCATGTAAACAATGTAACCTCCCTACAAAACAAAAATTATGTAGATTCTATGATTTAACTTTACACAGCAATTCTGTACTAAGCTATACTATGTCCCAGAAGGTTTTGCCACTAGATCATTATTTACTAATGGGCTGTAGGGTAGCGATAGAGCATAACCTCCAAAGGCACCAAGATGAATATTTAATCTAGACTTTCTGCCCGTTAATATTTTATTAAAACCTGGCTGTTTTCCACCATCCTGAAAGTACTAAATTCCATTAATGATAATTGTGGATCTCAACGGATTGAGATTTTAGCAGCTTCTGGATATTACAATGAAATAATTCCTATGCTGTTCATTAACACCAAAGATGGTGCTATTTGCCGTTTCAAGCCCCAATATTTATTTGTTAATAATTTTCTTTTAACCACATCCGTACAGGGTAGGAAGTGGGTTCAAAACTCATGTTAAGAATAATACTACAAATTTATTTATATATTTATTTATTTTTCAAATGTGAAAAGCAGCATTTAAGCTCCAGTTCCCTTGTGGTGTGAAAAATAAGGTGCAGGCCCTTTCTCTATAGGTGAATTGAGCCAACTCTTAAAAATGCTAGCTCTTGACTCATCCAGGTAACATTAATTAGATATCACAGCCTGCTTTTTTTTTTTCTGGCTCTGTGCAAAACAATGTACATTATGAGGGTGCCAGCAACAGAGCAATAGGCACTAAAATTAAACTTTCTAGATCAAGTTCAGAAGAAAAACCTCTCCCTGTGCTTTTCTTTGACTAGAAGGCTGATCTCCAATGACTTTATTGAATGTCTCTCACAGATATTCTATTATCTAGGACCATAAAACAAAGCAAGACAGTTTATTGCCTTGGGAACAGCAAATTTCCTCCCCCCTTCATTACACAGGTACTGGAAAAAGAATTCCTCTTCTTGCAAGTCCTTTAGGACTGGGATTGAAAGAAAATAAGCAAATGTTCAGGATCACTACACAGAGAAAAAAATTCTTTCACCTTCCTTAAGCCATTAGGTTGCAGAAGAAATTGTGCTAAGTAGTTTTCCACTATTCTTTTTAAAAACATCTCTACACTGTTTAGAGAGTTTTTTAGTAACTGTAGTGAACTAACCAAGATGTGCCTAGCAAGAGATGCAAACCCAGCACACATGCTGCCTAAGAACTAGAAACCTTTTTAAAAGGAGAGTTCCACCATCTAGAAAACAAATGGTTTAGTATTGTGTCCTTCTACCTTAATTCATTGCAAGAACAGGTTAATTTACAGTTTCATTCAGACAGTGATATAAACTGCGGAGACATCTAAGCTGCATTTGATGAGTAAGTGCTCATCATCTCTGGTAGCTTTTGAACTAAAAATATATATTGAAAAAAACTGTTCAATATCCATTTACATTCACGCTTACCTGTCACTAGAAATATTATTAATGCACTTAAAATCAACCACATTTTGTTTTGAAGGCTAAATCTTACTCTTAGTAATGAGTGCAGAAGTTACATAATTGACACACATGTTCATTAACAGAGTTTTTTAGCAGACTTTACCTATAAAGCTTCCTACCTAAATAACAGAAACAGAATATATTTGTTACTTTCTTTTCCTGTCAGAATATTATTATTCAAAGTGCACTTTATATAAAATCTGTGTGTTTATTTATTAACATATTAACATATTTTGGATATTATGTGTATTGAATTTTTATATGCAAAATGATCCCCATGTACTTTTCTCTTTTTACTTTGTACCATGCGGTGCATTTACAAGCAAGACTAATCCCATTCTGAAGACATATAACCACCCATTAGTCATCACTCTAATGTTTCATTGCTGTTTACAGCATCTTGGTTGTGTTTCATTGATTAGTACGATTAATACGATTAAGTTCCACCTCAGAGTATAGGTGTCTAGAACTTGATATAATGTCCGCTTCAGTAAATAAAAGCTTTCATTTATCTAAATGAAGTAAGTAGGTATAGCTAAATTGTATTTAAGTGTGCGAACCGTCCTTCCCTAAATACAACTCTAGTTTCTTACTGTATTTCACCACACAGTGATTGGATGCTGTATTTCAGAAACCTTTCACTTCAACGTTACTTTTTGTGCAATCAAAGCATTTGTGTGTCTCCTTGAGAAATTATTTCCTTTAAAGGGAGAAGACTGATTTTCTTAATCTTTAGTCTTATATTTTTCTTCAGTAGCTCACTATTTCAACACTTAATTTCTTCAATCTTTGACCAACGACAGTAAAATATTCTGTAAGGGAATAAGTAAAAGATTCCTTTCCCTAATTTGGCCAGACACATAGAGACGAAAATAAACAAGCAAGTTGTTTACAAAAACAAACAAATAATGGTGTTATTTACTCTCTTTTCTATGCATGTGACTAAGGGAAGAGGAGGTAGAAGACAGACTGGCAACTACACTGTCTCATCTCAGAATTCAAAATGTTCTGGGAGTAGTGACTGTGAAGGAGACCATCAGCAAGTCAGATGGAATGGGGTAACTAGAAAACTGGTAATCTATAAGAATAAAGCAAACATGCAGGTACTTTTATGTACTTTCATCACAAATCTTGTGATATTCAGCACAGAACGATATCAAATAGCAGTTCCAGTGTAACAGCTGACCAGTGTAATAGATGCTAAAGCATTTTGCTCTTGTTATTCCAGATAAGAACCGTGGTTTTGACCACAAAAAGGAGTTACATAAAATCTAATCTTTAGGCAGACTCTGAAATGTGATGTTGTATTAATTATTCAGACAAGGTAGGAAGTTACTAAGGGTTCCATTAAATACTGTCACAGAGTGTGAGTGAAAATATATACAGAGCATTTGACTGATGATACGTGGCAAAGCTCTCACATATACATATGAAGTAGACAGTTGATAATGGCAAAAAAAGATCATTAATTAAAACACAGAACTGAAATATGCTTATCTAGAAAGCCATTAGCTTCAAAGTATGTGTGAGGCAAAGCTGAAGGATATATGTATGAAGAACTAATGGTCTATGGCTGGCTTCTACAGATTCTGTCATTGATAAAGATTTTGCTTCTGAAAGATAAGGAAGTGGCAGAACAGATAGCTCACTTGATGGGGCACTTCTCAATTTGCCTTCTGACTAGGACTGCCACAGAAACTAAACATGGAACGGATAAAATGCATTACAATTTTGGAGATACATTTAAATGCTTCCCAGTAACAGAGTTTTTCTTTAAATACTCAGTAATAATGCTGTTACTTTCTTAAGTGAACATGCCTTACATAGCGTACTACACTTAGGTATTTATGCCATTTTTTGTACTTTGATTTAAAATGTTACAGGTCTAGGAGAAAAATTAGTCCTCCACTGAAAACAGCACAAGATTATCACAGATTTTTTTAAGAGGAGGGTTTTTAGTTATATATATATATATAAGATATGCATGTACATGTGTGTATATAAATGTATGTGTAGCTGAGTTGTATCTTAAGTTTGGCTTAATATAATAATGTATTGTTCTATGTTAAATTGGCTTATATGCAAAAGCACAGACACCTGAACACAGTTTTAAAATATTCATAATAGTTTTGACATATATTTATAAAATCATAAGATGGTTTGGGTTGGAAAGGACCTTAAAGATCATCTAGTTCCAAGTCCCCTACCATGGGCAGGGACACCTTCCACTAGACCATGTTGCACAAAGCATTCATGTTACCCTTCCCTCTTTATATATTTTCATTTACTTTTTAAGAATCATTATACAGAAGTATAGTAAGTAGTTATCCGCAACTTGTAACACTGTGTAGAATAGTTCAAACTTGAGACAAGAAAGCACTTATTTAAGAATCTAAATAAAATGACACAAAGAAACACCCTCCTGTGTACTTGTGTCTGTTGAAAGATGCTGAATATCTTAGGATAAAAATAAATAACACTGAGTTGACTTCTAGGATGAAAGCAAACTGCAGGATTAATCAGTATGACATTATTATTCAATTACATCTGTATCACTCATAAATGGACCAAAATGCTTTAGTTCCACAGAGCCATCCAATATCAAATTCTAGCTTTTTTTTTTTTTTCATATGTTTCCATGCAGAAATAAGACAGTGTCACATTTTCCTCAGAGACCCATGGTCCATTTTTTGTCATTTATTTACATATCATAGAAGTAAGGAAAAGGTGCACAATAATGATGATGTAAGCACTCTTTTGTGATTACTTGTGTCATATACACACATCACCTGTGAACAAATGTTAGTTTCTAAACAGCCACATAGGAAGGAAAATAAACAAAAAATTAATTTGTTCTGCCATGCTGTAAAATCTCTCTTAATCCTCTGCAAACTTTTAACAGTTATATTAACAAACTTCTCAGGGCTGCCATGAGGAGTATAGAAGCATAAAGCATGTCCACACACAAATGACTTTTAATTTCTTTAGCGAAGAGTCTTTATCTAAATACTATAATTTTAAAAAACACAAACAAAACAACAAAATCAACCAACAAAAACCAAAACAAAACCACAAATGACACCAGCAAATACCTCACACCTTCCCTGCCCCCCCAAACAACAACAACACAAAAAGAAACAGAAAACCAAAACCCAACAAAAAGTGGCCATCATGTTTGGAAAAAGTTACTCATGCTTTAGGAGCAGTTTAAAAAAAAATAGAGGACTGGCTCTAAAAATTAACTTTTTTATTTCAGGATTTTACACACTTATTATATTTTTAACTAATTCTAGAGATGTCTACAGGCAACTTTAACCTTGCCTTTCAAATGGAAGAACTGTAAACATCTACATGTGTAAAAGAAACAAAGGAAAAAACATTAACCTAAAATTTAAAAGCCAACAAAAGACCTCACACCAGTTCTCCCTCCAGAAATAATAAATATTACTTTTATTTAAAAAACAAGACCAAAATGGAATATGTGACTGACATTGCCAAAAGTATATTTGTCTAAAACTGGAAAAATACAAATCCTACCAGTCACCACTGAAACAGATGCCACAATTGAGTCTTGGTAATTATTTTGTACTTGCCTTCCCCGCTAGGAATAGAAGGGGGAACAAAAGTCAAACAAACAAAAAAACCACAGCCAACAACAAAAAACTAAAGCAGACCATATAAAAATAATGACTAAGAAAACCCACTAGCTAATGTTGTGCTAAAATCTCTGAATTGCTGTTAAGAATTCAAGGGTTGAAGTGAACTTCTCTAAATTCAAATGTTATGCAAAAGCAAGGAATAAAACTCCAGCAAAGACAAGTGTTTCAATGTAATAAATAAACAGGTACAATACAGAAGCACTAATCTGACACTGCAAAAAAAAATTATAAACAGATTTTTTTCTTTTAATCTCTCTCTCCAAAAAGCACATTTCTTTAAACTGCAAATAAGAATTGGTGACATTTCTCTCTCACAAATCTTGGAGGCTTTAGTGCCTCAATCACTTCTCCCAGAGTGGTACAGAGCTCTTGTTAAACTGTTCATTGCTGATACAAAGTTGCCTTGTTGGAACCAAGTATCTGTCCTTGATATGTATATGTACTTATCTGTACTTGATATGTATATGTACGGTTCTGCTGGTCTCTCCTATACATATAGGGGTTACTACACGAATAAGAAATATTGACTTCTGTGCTATCAGTGGAGCTATAATCAATTGCCTGCTGAATGGCTGTGTAACACAAGCTAAAACCTAATCAGCTTTTTAAAGGAAATTATCCATAGAAATGCTACCAGCTATAGAGAACATGTCTTGGCACTCCCAGAAGAGGCAGTTTAATACCTACAAGAGCAGAGACACAGGCACACAGCCCCCAGCCAGAGCAAGGGAGATGTGTCCATCCCCTGCTGACAGCTGCTGCAGACTGACCAAAAGCACAGGAGAGATTCATTAAGGAAGCTTCCTCCAGAGCAATGCCATGGAATGAACAGGTAGCCCATGTCAGAAACAGAGAAGTAGCATCAAGACAAACACCTGAAGTGTTATTCTTTCTCTTTTTAAACCAAAACTCCTTTTTGGCTAAAAAAAAAAAAAAAATCAGACAGGCAGAAGTTTCACTGAACCACAGCAGTAACTGCAGAGCTTTTATGTTTGCTTCCCCATTTTTAAGTTGAAATATCAAACCTTGTAAAGATAAACAAGCCAGCCCAACCCATCTTCATAACAGCAAGTAACTTTGGATACAGAGACATCTCCCTTTCAAGGAAAACCGAATATTTTTACCTGGAACTGTGACACTGTAGTAAAAAGAATTCAACAACAAACATGCAAAGATTTTACCAATCTCATATTCAATTCTGTACGAACAGTCGGTGATGTTAACGGTGTGAATACTCAACTGTAATAGCAAAAAGCAAAATAAAAGATTAGGTGGTATTTTTCTTCAGAGATACACACGGCTAAGTGGTACATGGCCAGTGCTTCCCAACTGCTCTTAGTGCCCATTAGTGCAAGTGTGTGATCACACCTGCTTTTACTTTTAGTTGCCTCTGAGGCACAAGGAACTAATCTTAAATTCAGGAAAACAGAGAGAGCAGGATCCAAGCACCAAAACACAACAATTCCCTTATCTCACCCATGCCACTGAAATCAAAGGGTCAGCCACCCATCCCGCCTGGCACAAACTTTCTGCTGCTGCTGTCAGAATGAAGCAGCTGCATAGCTGTTGCTTCACAGTTCTGACTACATACATACTGGCCAAACCATAATATACCTAAAGGATTGCTTAAAAATTTGCCAGCTCAGCTGTGGAATAAATTATTTGTCCCCCAACTTGGTGCTTTCCGAAACTGAAAAATAACATTGTTGTGAACCCATACCAATGTATACAAATAAGTGATTCAGCAAACACTAAAGGTGTTTGACCTTCTGCTTTAAGCTAATAGAGAAGTAAAAATTGTGCAATTTTTTCCCTTTCTATTTATTCAAGCATTATGGAACTGTTATGCATTACCAGTCTGCTATGAGCATAAGAAAATTTCTTGGATTCATGCTGGCAGTAAGTGGCCCTTTGAGGATTCGGGTGTTTTCCCCCCCAGACACTCTCCTTATTCAGCTGGTTGATCTAAATCTTATCAATTTCTTTCTCTTGAAGTAAAAAGCAGTCCAGCTCTCAGACAACTTGTGGTTTCTGAGATTGAAGTGGAAGGAGAGTGAAAGTCTGTCTGTCTTAAAACCTGTTTCTGAATTCATTCATGCGCCCTCATTAAAGATGTAAGGTAATTATGAAGGCAGAGAAATAATGAAATAGTAGTCTTTTCTAAACTGGTCTTGCTATCCCACCAGACTCAAATATCTGATATCCATTGTGACACACTTTCTTCTGCATTGATGAATTTTAATTTTTGTTGCTCAAGGGTAACACTTCAGGAACAGCGTGAGTGGTCATTACATCACAGACATATTAGAGTCTGCCTCTCTTTAAACTAGATGCCTGAATTAATAAGGTCCTTTTCCTATACTGTGCTGCCATGCTGGCAAATATTTTTTGACTGTGTAAAACTAAAGTGCGAAAAAGTGCTTCCCCAGCTGTCTCATGAAGTCAAGATCGGAGAACTGCATGCAACCTTTTGATATTTCACATTGCAACACATGTTCTCCAGAGTTCTCCATATTGCCAACAGAGACCACATTCCTGGAAAGCCTTCACCTTTGTGAGGGGGTAGGAAAACTCTTGTCTCCTCCCCACATACCACACTATCAAACAAATCACGTAACACTACTGTCATCCACAACAGAGTATTAAATGTTACTTTTGCCAAATAAAGTGCATCTTTAACCTGGTCAAGGCCAATTTTCCATGCATTATGTACTTGTCTAAACACTTGGAATGATGCTTCAGAATCTATAACTGCAATTACTAACATTTTGACCCCTCCAACTTCATCCATTCTCCACTTTGAAGGTAGAGTATACTCAACACTGAAGATAAGAAAGCCTATTTTGACCTCATTTGTTAAAATTGGCTTCAAAAGATCAGTTGAAACGTTTATCTTATGTTGAAGACACAAAAAATGACACCTACCAAAACAACATGTACGGCCTACTGACTTAAAGCAACCTAGGGTTTTTTCTTTACCACAGAGTAATAACTATGCCATACACTAAAAAAGTTGAAGTATAAAAGACAAAGAAAACTTCAAGAGGTTTTTAAGAGGAAAAATATGACACTATTTCTTCACCATAAACTAGCTTATCACATAATTATATTTTCTATTTTTTATATTAACAAACCAAAATGCATCATTGTGCTACAAAACTGAATATTCTGTCTGAACACTGTCCCAACTGGTGAAGTCAAACTTAAGTGCAAAACACTTAGAGAAAGATGTATGTCCATTTCATTATGCTGCAGCAATCTCTTTGTGACTTGTCAAGAGGAGAATTGTCAGCCCATGTCACAGAGGTACTCAAAGGACTAACGTGCTTGGGTAAAATGCTGCTGTACATTTTTCTGAACCACCTTTTCTAAATATAGCCTGGGTATTCCAGCATAGCAATAAGACACATACAAGTATGTTAACTGTGTAGAAACCACCAGTAATTTTGGTTTCTAAGTGATCAGTCAATACCACCTGATAAGATCATATCAGCAACACAGGCAACCTTTCAATATTAACCAATTTTGTATCTTATCTTTTCCCAGGTGACTGGCTGTGATGTCAGGTGAAAGGGTGATGAAGAGTTCAGAAACATGAGATAAAGGATACATGCCTGCAAATTTAATTAGCAAACAACAATTCAGGGATAGCTATTATTTAGTAGAAAGACATAAGCCCTGGCAAGATACCTGCGGGTTCTCCTATCTTGATATAATAAGGGACCCCCTGGCAAGGGGAAGAGATGACCTAGATGCTAAATTTTCCCATATATGGGGAAAAATTGTTCCCCTACCCCCCAGCTGGTTTGCCAGGCTGTTCCTGATTTCTGGTCTTTGCTTGAAGTTACTGCTGTGCTCCAGCCATTTCACTCACACACAGAGACACACACGCAGACAGAGTGAGGCATGTTTGCCTAGGAAATACCTCCTCAGATCTACATCTGGTTCATCAGCAAGCTCAGTGTGCTTATCTGGACACATTTCTTCAACTAGAAGAACTCTATCATCCCTGCACCTAAGTCATGACTCAGTTTTGGAAGATGAGAGGGCAGGATGGGTGGGAAGATGTACAGGGAGGAGGAAAAAAATATAAAATATTTAGAAATGATGCTAAGAAGTAGTCCTTTCAAAGGCAGGTTGAAGTTCTGTATCAGTTAGCACTATTGCACCCACAACACAAAATTCACTCAAACTTGCACTGTCAGGTCCCTTGTGTATGCAACTTGCTCATCTGTGGACCATCTATCAAGGTAGATAACATTCTCATAAAATACGGTATCCTGGCTGATGATTTTTCAAGTATGGTTGAACAAACAATACTAAGATATTGTTGATAAAGCACACACTCTTACTTTAGGATTCCCAGATTTTTTACTGTCTCCAGAAATTTGAATTACATATCTAACATTTAATATTTTAACAATATCTAGTTGCAATAGTGCTAGTCTATATGTTTTAAATTTTATTCCTTTTCAGGCAACAGCAAGCAGCAACCAAAAAAAGTTATGTTTGAATAATACATTTACACTGCTATTATTTAGTGTGTTATTCAGCTCTCAGGACCTGAACTGTTGGCAGATTTCCGGAAAGCCAGTTTTATAAATGTACCAAATACTAGAAGGATAGATCTGTATTAAAATTTGAGGTTGACAGGCAGCTGGCTGGATGTAAAGGGAAAGAAAGTAGACTGGTGGTAGCAACAATGTGAACTTAATAGCAGAAAAGTGAGAGTCGTGGGATATCAGAGACCAGATCAGGCTCTGTCAACCAGAAGATAATATTGCACCTTTAAGACCATTGGGGCTCCTGGTCTGGTAAGGAAACAGAAGATTTTAAACCAGCTGTGTCTGGTGTTAAGGGAGCCCAAAGTAAGTTGAACTGGCAGGATTTGTAAAACTACATCACTTTAGGATAAAGTTTGGCCTGCTCTTCCTAGCCAGTTGAGAAACAGGAAAACGCAAAAAAATCCCCATGAAAATTCTAATTTCTTTGTCTCTCTTTTTAAATTATTCTTACACTGTTTTTCAGTTTGCACATACTTAGTATGGATCAGCATGCCTATAGCTGTTTAACGCTATTCCTGTTCTTTGTAGCTATGATTTAGTTTTTCATTACTGAATGCCAAATTAAACTGAATAATATCACTCCAAAGTCACACTATGGAGGAAAGTACACAAGTGTCAGAAATCCTCTTGCAGTTGCTGATATGAAAGTGTACTGAGTAACAGAATTTTTCATACTAATGAGGTCATCTGATTTATTTTATCATGGAATCACTGTCACAGTAGGATAGTTGTATTACATGAATTATTTAAATCGCAGTATTATGAAGGTGTGGACAAAGTATTCTCCTTCTTATGGATTTACATTTCAGGGAACAGGTAAATCATACAAAACACAGAAAAAGGAAATGTGGTAGAATCAATAAAAGAGATTACCATTGGAATATAGTCTCCAAATAATTAATTCCACAACTTCAATATTAGAATTCATTATCCTACATGACCTGCCAAAATTATCTTTATTTTTTGACCCTCACAGAGATTGAAAAGCCCTTCCTTTCAGTCATATATTTAAGAGACTTCTGCAGGATTTTGAGATTTGCATAGATTCTACACTATTTTTCCATGCCACTAGTTGTTTAAATTTGCAGTCTGTTACTGATGACATTAAATAGCACTTTTAAAAGTTTCCCTTGCAGTTTGCACATGTAGACAAGTTCTTCTCAGATATCTCACTATTACTTTAATGATTCCTTGCTGTAAGTAAATTAGAGTACACAGTGTTTTCTTTAAAAGCTACCTGTCTAATTTAATATCAGTAAGTAGCACTAGCAAGAACAGTGATGGCAGTGGGTCTCTCTTTCACACAGTCCCACCATTGTTCCCCACCCCTCCTTCACACTTCAGTTTCTCTGCAGGCAGTAGCATCATTTGACAAAGGTAAAAGAGGAATGCTGAGAGAGTGCTTCTACTTACTCCTCTGTCTAAGCAAAGAAGAAATTGCTAAAGAAGCATCAAGAGCTTTCCCTAGGAAGGTACTGGAGTTATTATGAAGCCTAGAGAGTAAAATTTTAAATGACCCAAAGGGATAGTATCCACTAAGAATTGCACAGAGATTAAAAATAATGTCAGATATGATATCAAAAGCAAATAAATACTTTACTGTGTTAAAAACAAAGGAAAGGATGTTGCTAATAATCAAAGGTAGGATGGCCAGGGGAAATATTGGGTAGTGAACCTCTATCCTCCTGTAAAAGCAAAATCCCCAAATTAAAGTTGATCAAATAAGAAACAGGGAATGTGCTTACAGGAACTTTCAGTAATATTGAGAGCCTCTATTGTAGAAGAAAGAGAAAAAGAAAAAAAACAAACAACATTAAGCAAGCAAATTTAAGATCATTAGTCAGATCTCAGTTGACCCAAACCCTATCCCTCAAAACTTGCATATGAAAGACATGAAAGTTAATGGAAGTTTGGTACACTTGGGTTGAATTTTATTGAAAATAGATTATCCCAGACTAATGCAATAATTGCTTTATAAACAAGATAAGGTAAAACTAAGTTGAAATAAATTACTGTATGTTCAATACAGCACTACAAAAAAAAAAAAAAAAGGAGTTCAGCTGTGGTAAAAGAACTGTAAATTATATAAGGAATTAACTAAAGAAAAATAACAATGATTTGCAGTTGACTGGGACAAAGTTCTTCAAGTAGTCCTTCAAAGACCAGTCTCAGAACTACTATTAATTGGTTAATGTTAACAATTTTGTGGGAGAAAAATAGAATGGACTTATAAAGTGTGTTGGCCATGAGAAATTCTTGAAATAAAGCTGGATGCAACAGTGAATAATTCATGGAAATTATGGGAACAGTAAAAACTGTGAAACTGTGTTGATATTCAGTCAAAGTGCAAGTTCATTTATTCATCAATACAAAGCATTTCCAGTTTTAGATAGGAATTATTTGGAACTGCCAAAGGAAGACAAGAGACTTGAGTTTCTTTTTAGACTGATTGACTGAGCTATTAATTCAGTGTAGCTGTGGAAGAAACAAATACAGTCTTGTGAGGTGGTAGCTGATGTATTTCCATTTTATAAAGTATCGTTAATGTCATAGTACAAAACCACTTGTGAATCAAACTGGTTTAAAACAGTGACATCTACCCTGCCCATAGCACTGAGCTAATAAAAATATGCCTCGTAGAAAGCAGAAAACATAGTCAACTACTATGCTGTCACTTCTCAATGAGCAACAAACTCATTAAAACTGAAGATGATAAGGCAATATATTCCTATGCCTGAAGAAGTTCCTCACACCAATCTGAAAACAGAAGTTATGCCATCATTGTGAATAAGCATAAGCTTCAGCCACTACAAGGCAACTGGACAATGTTAACCCATTTGGCTGCTATTATGTGCCTCATGTTTTGATCCTGAAGACAGAATTTCTAATGAAGAATCTCCACCTGAAGAGCGATTCATCATCAACTAACATATCTAATGGCCTAGAGCAAATTGCCAATTCAACTGTTGACCTTATATATCTCAAATTATTCTTTGTTAAGTTACTTTTCTATAGCTGTTATCACTGTATATATAATAGCTCATGTTGCATTTGGTAAGATTACATAGATGACTACAAGACTATAAATCTAAGTTATCTAATTAGGTATTTCTCTGTTGTAAGTGTTCAATATGTAAGCAGATACTCATCCGAAGCCTGTTCCAATCTAATTTCGGTGGAAACGTTGCTATCTTTTTTCATACACGAAGGCTGGTACTTCTGCATTTTTATTGCACATTCTCCGTCTGTAGGGGCTACAAAATTTGCTTCCTCAAAATTCCAAAGGATTAAGAGCAGAAGCCAGCTAGAATGATACACCATGGCAAATCAAAACAGGGTTAGAATAACTATCATGTTTAACATATGGCATTTAGGGTACAACTTCTAAATATCTCATATTACAGTACACGTTAATCCTTCTCGGTTTTCTATTTACATCATGACTACTGAATGAAAATCAGAAAGTACCTTTACGGAAAGGACAAAACTGTAATGTGGCCTGGCAATAGGCATACTCTTTCTACTTATGAAAGGAGGAAAAAAAAAAAAGAGCAGTATTTTCTAATTTTGCACAAATATTTTGAAGACATTCTTTCTGCTGTACTACAATTGCAGCTTCTCACTGTTCAACATCTACTACCTTGCTATGTGAAAAACACCTACTAACACAATTGTAACATTTGGATTTCCATCACTTTCTGTCCTCCCATATGTGCATTTCTCAGCAAGCTCTCAGTGCTCAAACATTTTGCCAAAAGCTGCCAGCCTGCAATAAAGCTTTGTCTTAGACGCCATAACAAAACAAGGGAATCAAATTAGGAAAACTGATGAAAGTTGCAGCCGCAAGCTTGAGTTTTTATAGGTTCTGCACATTTGTCTGGATCCTCTGTCAGAATCTAGCTGGGACAGGCTGGCATGATGCCAACTGCAGCACTGGGCACCATTTTTCATAAATCAATAAACAAACTTCTGTAATAGGAGCAAGAAGCACAAGCACAACTTGGAAATACTGATCTTACACGATGTCTTCAACTAACTCTGGGTAATGGCAACATAATCTTTACAAATATGTCTCCTTCTTACTTAATTGTAGTGTTGCAATAGGAAATCTCATGGCAGCCCTGAATCAGACAGGGGAAAAAAAAAAAAAAAAAAAAGGGCTTAATCACCAACCTAAAAGCAAAACTAATATATTATGTAATATGATTTTGAAAGTAGTTCTACTGATTCCATATCAGTGGTTAGATACCTGCAGTCAGATTTATGGCATAAATCATGGACATATGCTTAGAAAGAATTCAGTCTCTTTTAAACTATAATTCAAAACTGTAAAATCATCTTGAAAAGATCCAGAGAATTTTGATTTCTGTCATCTTTACATTGTCTATTTAATATTTTCTTTTATTTACTTCTATAAGACACGAAGTTAACAGCCAACCTTAAAGACAAACTAAACATCACCATTATAAATGTAACCTAACAACAAGGACACATGTATAGGGATGTATGGTTTTGTACAATTTTTTTGTTTTGTTGTTTGTTTTTAATGATGTTTTTTAGAAAAGTTTTGGAAAATACAGCATTATTTTCCACTTAAATGAATATACTGATTGTAAAAGTAGTTCCTATACAATTGTATCTGCACTTTAAGTAATCACACTGTTATTCAGCATTCAAAACCACCTGACACATCACATGTGCGATATGCAAAAAGACTCAAGACATAAGAAACTGATTGAATGAAAAGGCAGGGAAAGAAGGAGGGAAGAAGGATTTTTTTTTAGTAGATACTTTGGCATCAGCTTTTGTCTTAAAAAATGAACATAAGCAAAGAGAAATAGTTTCACAGATCTTTTAAGAAAATAATAATAATAATATTAATAGCACAAAATCTTAATAACACCACCTGGAGACCTTTGTTTGCTTGTTTCCAACTTATCAGAGATTCACAATAAATAATCCAATACTAGAACTACTGCAAATGAGTAGTGGAACAGAGACTTTTTAAGCTTCAGTAAAAAGTTAGGGCATGATCTTTATCTCAGTCATGTTCAAGTGAGCAGATACTGTGATCAGCTTTGTGATGTGCCAGGGACTGAGATGATGTGCAGGAAAAAGAGAAAACCTTTTGTGCAATAATGTCCTTTGTCATCAGAAAAGAAATTCCCATTATTTGCACGAAAGAAGGGGGCGCAGAGGAGAAGAGCTCTTGTAAGTTGTCACTGGGGCTGTAACTTCACTGCCACAATGGTGTTTTTACCCTTTCCTCCACTTTCTGGCACAGCAAGTGCTACTTAATCAGTATCCACAGCTGTTGGGCTGCTTCACTGTCCAGACAGCTGTCTGCAGCCCACAGAAAAGATTTTTTTGTTGATGACCTGACTTTAATCCTCTTCATCCTTTTCCCACCAAAAATAAGCAAATGCCTGCAGCTGAAGTCAAGTTAAACCAGCTTTACCTGATGGCAAATAGGGAAAAAAGACATGCAGAATGGGGCTTGTCCTCCAGTGCACATTATTGAAATGAGTTACAGCATATGAAAGGGAGGGAGGTCTGCAAGTGAAAAAGGCAGACAGATATCAGAGGCTTTTTTCCAAAGCACTCAAAGAGAGAGCTCCTTGATTCTTGCTGGCAAGTCCCCTCTGACCTCCTCCTGGAAACGTTAATGATAAAGGTGATAACACCTGATGAATGCCTCATAACCCTGAACATAACCTCTAGATTTAATTCAGACATTCTTGTCTCTTCCACTTTCTGCCATAGACTTGTTCAAGAGCTACGTTACCTTAACTTATAACTTTGACCTCTGAAGGCTAGGGGCACAGAGTCAAACAATTCTTCATACTTTAGACCTACCTGGAGGACTCTATTTCATCATGTCATTGTATTCACTTTCTGAAATATTCTCTTTGAATATTGTGAACATGTTTTAGCCTCAAAACTGCTATGAAAAAATTGAGTGAATTCTTACAACCCATCCAGCTGTAGTCATGTTCTTCTCTTCCTCCTTTTGGGATAGGGGAGTGGTGACCCAACAAAAACCCTCATGACATGTTCAATTCACCAGTGTGCTATTATAAACAAATCAAGAAATTCTTTTTTTTTTTTTTTTAATTTATTTTATTTTTTTTTTTTTTTTAACTTACAAACTGAACACCTAATGCTGTCTTCTACATTTATTTTCATGGTTCGTGGTCTACCTGAAACCATAAGCAACAGAAGAAAGGGGGAAAAAGCATCCTAAAAATTCATGTTTGCCTATCCACTCTTACAAGTTTCTCATTATGGGCAGCCCTTATTTCCACTCTACTTACAGCTATAGGTATGAATTCCTTTAAATATCAAAGTAGGTCATTAAAATAGCTAGCCAATTAGATAATCTGCATTACAGGAAAATACTACTATTTAATTAGCTTGTTAAAAAAACTCCCCTACACATATCCTGAGGATAAAGCCTTTTGTAAAAGAATGAAAACATATTTATCCACTACAGTTGCAACCTTCACAGGTATACCATCATATTTCTCAGAGAAAATATGTAGAGACCATCATGATGTTTACTCTTCTTAAAGTCACAGGATTCAAAACTGCCTGAAACCTGTTCTCTTGGCTACTATGTCTGAGCACAAGAGTGGAAATGCTGACCAGCTGTGTATCGGAAGAGAGGAAATCCCTCTCACCTCGCTCCTCTCCTAAATTAAATACTTTAAACACCAGCCAATTTTGAACAGTCTGTGGAGAATCCAACTAACTTTGCACAGCTTTCTCAGTTACTTCCTTATTCGCTTTCCTCCAAATTCACACATCTGCTCTTCCATCTCCTACAGTCATCCTTTTTAAAGATAGATTTACATTTTCCTCCTAATTAGGAAAACTAGGCAGAACAATTCACTGACCCTTAGAAGAGCTGTCAACACCAGAGTCTGCTACCTAGAAGAATAATTTATTTCTCATTATATTTGAGCTGTTATTAAATCTAGAAAAAAGGAAACACCAAATGACATCAGTAATTACACTGCAAAACAAAATGAAGCTTTCTACATTTTATGTAGAAGCTGACTAATCTTGCAAATGCTCCTGATAATTTGTATTACCCTAGTAGAATAAACAACAGCTTTCCCCAGTTTTTCAAGTTACCTATAAAAGAAAGCTGTGTGAAGATGGAGACATTATGCACAAAGAAAGCTTCGCTACACTCCCAACTTTCCAGCGGAAAGAAAAACTTCTGCCTCATGATTCAAATACAGATTACGTGAGCTAATTTTTGACCTGAATTATGCTGGGATTAGGAGATATTTGTAATCTGAACCACACTTTGTAACACAAATAGTTGACTGAACCATACCAGTAAGAATATTTTCACAACATGCTTTGGTAAAATCCACAATATCCTTGTTTTTCATACACAAGAGGCCAAGATTCATAATGATGATGCTATTAATCTTAGAACACCAACCTAAATCCTTTCCCAGCTACTGAAACAACTATAAGTAATAATTCCAATATGAAGATTTCTTAAAGTGTCCAGAGGAAATTCTCCAAAGTAGTTTCAGGAAGTGATTTAACAAAAGAAAACAATCCCCCCCAAAAGTTTATTGTACTGTTGCGAAGCTATAATTCGTTGGCATGCTGTCTCCACCTAATTTGCAGTAATCAGCAAAACCACTCAGTGGAACAGACACCATGATCTTTGCTTCATGTGAAATGGGAATCTTAAAAAGGTAGCTAGGGCTCAGGCATCATATGTAGGATTCAGGGCAAACATGTATGTTTAACATCATTTTAACTGTCAGATAGTATCCTGACTACCTTCATCTGCTTTTCCAAAATGCCTGTCTTGTGTCATCTGACAACTCTATACACTGATTTCTTGAATACCCAAAGCTTTCTAACTATTTAGGCAACTGAATCACAAAATATACCAAGTTCATAACCTACCAACTATCAGCTTATCCACTAATATGTGTGCATTTGATCAACAGCATACAGGCATTAATTAGAATCTCATCTGCAATGAAAGATTATCACCATCTATTTTCCAAAGGTTAAGAGCATACCCATACCTGTACCTTCTAAGCTAAAAATACTAAGCCTGAAACACCTTAAAAGCTTCATTTGCAGTTTTGTTTTTCAGGAAATAAAACTTTGTTTCATAGCTTGCTTGAAAACCTACAGTAAATCTGCTATGTAAATCTGGTAAATCACTAGAAATAATTGTTCCTTGAAGCTTTGGCATAGCTCATATCCTACTTAGCAAGTTTATCCTATAAACCTGCTTCAGGATCTCTCATTACAGATAATCTTACAGTGTCATGCATAGATGATATTGGCTTCTGCATTGCTTTACAAGTTTCACACTACTATATACCATTTTACTAAAAAGGGTACATTCATAATGCTTAATGAGGAAAAAGGCCTCCTGCAGAAGACTGCTTGATACAAACATTCTTATTTTTTTCTCGAGTATGTTATCTTAATCAATCATGGCATATATAATCATTATATAAAAATGTAAATATGCTCACAGCAGCTCTCTCATAAATGCTAGTGTATTTCAACTAAGCTTGACAGAATTCTAAGAGCATTGAGAAGAAAGATATTCCTAAAAAATTCATGACAACTGGCCCTTCAAGGTGGTGCTCATGTGGAACAGCATGGACTCTGCAGCAGAAGACGTCTTTTTGGCCTGGCACTACCATGGGCACAGTGAGAGTCATCCACCTTGGCTGTGGTTCAGAGGTGTCTGACACTGCTGGGCATGTTGCATGTGCAGCAATGATGGGGTTCTCATCATCATGGGCAAACCTATAGCATTCTGGCTGAGAAACTAAATTTATTGAAGTGAAAGGAGATCAAGAAGGTTCAAACCCAAAATTACATGTTGTGCTCCTGTTCTACTATTAATGAAGTCCACCCTATCAGGGGTTAAATGGCAGGATGGGACATACAGAATACAAATGCAAACAACTATTTGGTCAGGGCAAGACACAATCTCTGTGATAAAGTTACCAAGACTTCACTGAGTATCTGTTCAAGAGATCAAGAGGTTGAAGACGAAGTCATCTCTGCCCAGTTGTGTGACTGTTTTCACCCATGTCACTCCAAACTGCAGGGCTTACCTCTCTGCTGAGAACAGGACCTCCAGCACTTCGAGGAACCTCTGCTCACAGCCAGGAACACATGAATGAGTTGCTCCCTGCCCTCAGATGTATTTTGTGACATTATTTGTACCCAGGTGTCTCCACAACACAAAGATTCAAGAATGCAATCTGTATTCTAGTTTAAGGAATATCTGCATATAACCACTTCTCAACTATTGTCTACATCACACAGTGGGGAGGTGGGGGGCGAGAGGGAGGAAAAGGAGAGAGGATGTTTCTCCTTTCCTCTCCACCTTATAAGAAACAGAAAGAAGTGGTGTTACACTACAAAGGCAAGAGCTTTTCTCTCTGTGCCTAGTGACTGCTGTTTTCCCCTCACAGCATATGGTCTTGTTTAGTTTCTCTCTCTCCTAGTAGTGAACTAGTAAACAAGAGGTAGGCCTCTGTCTTTTCACCCAGGGAAATAGAGAAACGTACTTCTAACAAAAGGTAGACACTTGTCTTGGTGCCAAGAAAAAGTTTTCATGCCCCATTAAACAGAAGGTAGATTCCTGTCTCACTGATTCTTTTGTTTGTTGCCTCAGATTGTTAAACAGAGCAAGGGCACTCCTGCTTCCAAGCACCTGCATTTAATTGCAGCTTATTGCATTCCCCACAGGGAGGCAGGAACAGCTGCAAGGGAACACTGTACTGATGCAAGAGCAGAAAATACTGCTTTTTTTCCTGAGCAGGAAATGTGCTCTCTTCTACAAAAAGCACACCACTCTAGAGAGAAATCACTAGTAAAAACAACTAGTACTGCTTGATTTTCCTCTGTTGTTTTTTTTTTCTCATTTATCCTTACTCCAACAAGTTAACAAACCACTATTATAAAATTAAAAAACAAACAAACAAACAACAAACAAAACCAAACACATCTATAAATAATCTATTTAAAACTCACTTTTCAAGAAAAATACCAGTTTTGTGTTCAGCAACCTGATTGTTTAGTAATTAAAAGATTTTCCACAAAGCCTTGGCAGATCATCAAGCTTTAAATCTAAGTGAATATAGTTCAATAAAAATAATGCATAAACGAAGCTCAGGACTAGCTTCTTAAGAAGAGTATTTCTCCACATCCTGCATGGTGTTTAATCTCATTTATGGAAGGCTGTGTAATGAAACCATAGGAAAGCACATATGTTTTTCCTTTTAGGTCAGCTACACCCAGTCTCTCTTCAGCATTTGTTCTATTTATTTGTCTTCTGACTAGACTATTTTAATAACTCCCTCTAAACACAGGTTATTTTTTTCTGGTATTTTTGCTGGATTTTTCCTTGGTCCTTTTTAGAAACTACCTAGTTTGAAGAATGCTACAAACACTGTAATAACTATACCAAGCCCAAAGCCCACAGGCTGGCCAGCACTTCCTTCTTCAAACTCAGGAGATCTCCATCAGTTGACAGAACAGTGAGCAAATCTTTATATGACAAGGAGAACTGGTTTGAGAGCTTCTCTGACCTAAGAGAGCAAAGGAAAATCAGAAAGCCTGTCCTTTGGTTTGATGAAAGTGAGCAGAAAGGAAGGCACAGCGATGCAAGGAACTATCCCTGCTCATCTCACACTGAAAAGTCAGCAGGAGAGCTCCTCCTTTTACATTAAGTTCCCAGGGTTCCCTTAGCCTAACTAGGTCACTTCTACCAAAAATCAAATGGAAACAATCATCCTATGGTTTGGGAGCCCTAGGGCCTCCCAGCATGGTCACAACAGCTCTTTTTAGATTGCAAATGTTTTCCAAGTCCCAAGATTTGAAAGAAAATTTTGCTTTCTCTATATCATCTTCTGTACCCAGAGGCAGCACAACAAAGAGTATAGTCACAGCATTGCTTTCTGCCTAGACCTTCTAATACAATAGAAGAGAAAGAATGATTTTTGTTTCTTCACATACCACTATACTGCCTTATTGAATTAAAAAGTGGCAATATTTTTCCCTAAGTACTAAAGAAATAGAATATTTAACCTCCCACCTGTTTCCCTGAAATAAAAAAGACTAAAAGTGGAAATGTTTTCTTATGCTCTTTGAAGTTCATTGGATTTAAGCAGACTGTAGTACTGAGGTTTGGTTACTTGCACGCACTGCATGCTTCCTGCTATGTTCCAACTTATTTATTTTAGACAACTAAAATAGACTTGCTTTTAGTCTAAACTATAGACTAAAAGAGTCAATAAAAAAAGCCAATTTGACAGTCTCTGTGGTTGAAGCCTTTGACAGAATAGGCACAAGTCAAAGCAGCATTCTTTTCCTACTTTGTTTATTTGCATCAGCCTTAACTTGGAGATACCTCTTTTTTCATTCCAGAGCAGCTCAGCTTTAGCAATCCTTCTCATTTTTTTGCCTTAGGTCCTACAACAACAGGGAATTTTCAGATGGGAGAAGTGAAGTCTCCATTTAGAAGACAGAATACACTACTACATGTGTGGGTTAAGTGAAGGAGAATATAAGCACTCTATGCATAGTGTTCCTATCACAAATGCTGGAATTAGAGATATTATTGAGTATCTCAGGGAGTCCATCTCTTCCTTCTTCCCCTTCTCCTTCCCTACCCTCCAGTCTCAACTGTCTCATGAGAAAACTGAGAAGGGGGTGACTGCTGCTCGTGTTCCCCCCTTGGATGCATAACCACCTTACAGACGAAGTTCAGAAACCACAGGATTGTCCTTAACATACAAGAACAACAGTTCCTCTTTGCTGCCTGTCCATGTGCATCTTAGAAACCACAGTGGTTCTGGAAGGACTATTTCCTCATCTCTGCAGGGGCATGATGATGAGCCTGCCCAGCTCCCCTGGCTCACCTTGCTGTGTGCCCGGCTCAGCTTGCTCTGATCTCTGCCTCCTCACGCTCCTTTGCTTCTCAGCTCAAAGGGGTTGCTCCAGATATTACAATTGAAAGCACAATAGTCCAGATTATTTTCTGCAGTAGAATAAGTCATCTGGGGGACTGAAAAATCATCTTATAGCACTAAAATAACTAGAACCTTCTAAATTAGTTTCTTTCCACACAAAAATTTCCTAAGTATTTAGTTAAGAGGCATTCATTATTTCTTCACAGTCTCTGGTAATAAGTGGTTAACGTGGTTATTAGGTATAGGGGCCAGAGCTTGAGGAAACTTAGAAAACCTTGGCAAGCTGCAAGGAAACAGTGGTTGAAGAGTACTGGTTAGTAGTGGAAGAACACTGGTTAGTACCGCCAAGTCTGAATTAAGGCTTAACATTTCCTTCATTTGCTGTACCTACCTCGGCTTAATTCATTTTCTATTTGGCCAAGCTTTGGTCTCTCGGTCACCTCAAGGGATGACAGGCCTGAGACTGTGACAGACAACATTGTTCTCAGCTGCTAAATGTAAGACACTTTCACGTTTTCTTCTTGTACAGCTGTCTAAGAGTACTGTCTCATTTGTCCTCCAAAGCTAAGATACTTTTAGGCATTTAGAGGGTAAGAACAGCAGCAGTTAATTCTAAAGCAGCTAACACTACACACACTCATATCTATGCCTTTTCTTTAATAAAGTTTCTGAAGCCTTATTCATTTATTTGCTCATAACAGGCTCGATTAAGGTAATAACTATTCACATTTATAATAGCAAACTAAAAACTGGAAAGATTCTCACACCTAGTCTGAATGCAATCTGTCTTAAAACTTGAACGGAAACTTATTGGTGGAATTTTGAAGTGGGCCATGCACTGCAAATAGTTTGCTTTGAAGATTTCCCAAGAAATAAAATACAGCATCCTAATGAGAACTTTACCTACTATTAAGTCAACTTCCCTTAACTTTCGTACTCTAGAACAATAAATCATAATATACAGATAATATTCTGCCAGTCCATTTATCTGGCATCAAGTATTGTTTTACTACATACCATAAGCTAAAGAGGATTCATGCAAATAATTCAAAAGTAAGTCCTCTAATACAGAGTAGATTTTTACATCTCAAATGAAAGCAGAAAAAAAAGAGATTCAATAACTGTTCCAAATGTATATGTAATAAATCACTTATCTGGATAGGCTTATATAGCGTGATTATCTCAACATTTAATATTTAATTAGCAATATTAATTGATAGGTCCTATCCTTTACTCTGTGACTATATCTCATCATCATCAAAAGCAAGCACTAGAAGAAAATATAGCACAGAACTGAAGAGGTGACATGACCAACAGCCCAGATTAAGTGTCTGTACACCAATACATGCAGCACAGGGAACAGGATTTTCAGACAAGAATTTTATCTAACTTATGACCAACAGTAAGAATCCTTACTTGCTACAATAGCTCCAAAGTAAAATATTTTCAGAGTTCTGAGGGGCATATGGCTTTAAGTAAAGCTATCGTATGAACACCTTATTTTGTAATTATCTACATAATGAGAATTGGATGAGAGTTCTACCAATTCCATTCATCACATTTGTATTAATAATTTTAAGGTGACACTTTGCATCTCTTCTGCTTACTTTCTATTTGTCACATTATTTTTCATATTGACAAGCCGTGTCTTGTCAGATTCTATGAACATTATCTACACAGTGGTTACACACATTGACAATTTAAAATAATTATTCATAAATCATGCTTTCTGCTGTTATTCAGCTAGTCTCTTTTGTTCCCAACTTCTTCCCAGTATACATGGCTCAGGTGCCAAAACCCTTGAGATTATCTGAAGCTAAGAAAATGGACATTTCTTTGGCACTGAAGCAAGAACAGTACATTCTGCCAATGTATATTAGAGGCAGCAGCTCTATACCCATAACATATTTTAGACAGAATTAGATGAATTTGTATATATGCACACATTATTAAAATATCATATTTAGAGTTTATCCAAGATCTAATTGCCTGAACACTAAATTGAGGTTTTATTGCTCTTTGTAATAGGATATCTAGATAATTATTTTAGTTTGTTTGTATGCTGGCCAACATAGAAGTTGACATAATTCAATCTTTCAGATTCAAAGCAATCAAGATCATTAAACTATTTGCATAGTATTATATCTTGAAAGAAACTCCCTTTCCAAAATATCATTTAATGTAGAGGTCTTTGTTTTTAAGAACATTGAGCTGAAGCAGAAAACAGTTAACACAAATCCACAATCTACATAAAAGTATGGAAATCTACAATATTTCTAGCATGTATGAAAAAGGAATGGCAACTCAGTAAAACAGTGATGGATTTCTTGGCTACTACAAAGGACAAAGAAAAAGAAGCATGTGCATGTATGCCTTTTTGAAACACACTTACAACCTTACTAAAACCATTTTAATTTTAAAAATGTTTCATATTATTAGCCAACATATGCATGAAACTTTCAGGGGTTAAGTTAATTTGAAAGTTTTTCTGATGATCCTGTATTTTAAGGTTTTACTAAAGTTAGTCACAGCTACTAATTAATATATTTCTTGTAAACATGAACTGCTAAACTACTTGTATTACTGTCTTTTAAAATAATGTGTTTTTACCAAAAAAAAAAGGAAAACAAACATCCCATGTACAATAAATGCTGCACCTGAGGGAAGCACATGTATGGGAGAAATTCCAAATACTGACATAAAGTGTATGTTAGTTACCAGGATTATATCAGCATATCTTGCAAGCAACACAGAATCTTGGTTTCTGCAGGACATTAGGCACATCCGTGCTGCTGTGATAAAGAAGTTGAATAACTTTAAGAGATAGACCACTATACTGCCTCTGAATCCTCAGCACCTTTAATCCTTTATTCCAGCTCCTCTCTACAAACATCCTGAAAACCACAGTAAGTTTTGACCAAGCATAAGTGATAATGTTACTCTCTCAGACCATCCTAGAACCTAAAGTGAAAAAAGAGGAAAATCTAATTAACAGCTGAAACTATAGGGATCTGTCACATGCTGTTTGCCAGCTAAGACCATAAACTACTCTGCCTCTCATCCTTCCCTTCTCCTGTGTTGTGCCACCCCATTTCACCTTGTGTGTTCCTTTTTCTTGAAGTTCATTATCCTAACCATGGATTCTGATACACTGACACACGCCAAACATTAACTTCTATTTTAGGGCCTCTCTGGGTTTCCACTTATTCAGGTTCCTCATACGCAGCTGCCCACTTCTAGACACTTCTTTCCTTTCTGATGCCTGCAATGCCAGTGATCCAGTTGACATGTGCAAATATAACTCAGAAGTAAAAAATGTACTCTTTCGATAACTACCCATCACACCATCAATATTCAAGACTCCAAAAGGATGAGGAATTTACATAAATGAGGGTGAGAAGTATCAAATTTGCCTGCCACTCCTGGAAAAAATTCAACAGAAAACTAACTATAAAAAAATAGTATAGTCTACAAAGAAAATGCTTCACCTGTGTCTCTCCACAGCTAGAAGCCAGGGAGCACAAAGGAGCCTGTCAGAATCCACAGTGTGTTTAATACACATCCTTAACTGTCTTCCTAAACCAAATATAACACAATTTTAGCTAAATGAAATGGAATCACTCTTCCTTCTTGTGGACTTGGGGCACTCAGTTGAGAAGCCGACTGAGCCTTGCTTGCCTTTCATATAACATCAGGAAAACACAGAGAGCTTTAAAGAAGATTCCGTTCTCTCCTGCTTGACCATCCTGTCACAGAATCACAGAATGTTAGGGATTGGAAGGGATCTCAAAAGATCATCCAAGTCCAATCCCTCTGCTAGAGCAAGAACACCCAGATGAGGTTACACAGGAATGTGTCCAGGTGGGTTTTGAATTCTTCCAGAGTAGGAGACTCCACAGCCTCCCTGGGCAGCCTGTTCCAGTGTCCTGTTACCCTCAATGAGAAGAAGTTTCTTCTCAAATTTAAGTGAAACCTCTTATGTTCCAGTTTAAACCCATTACCCCTTGTCCTACCATTGGTTGTCACTGAGAAGAGCCCAGCTCCACCCTTGTGACACTCACCCTTTACATATTTATAAACATTAATGAGGTCACCCATCAGTCTACTCATCTCCAAAGAGACCCAGCTCCCTCAGCCTCATTACCTTATATAAGTCATTACTTTATAGAAGGCATTATTTTATTACAAAGACAGAAATCTGTGTAATTTTTCAAATATGGTACTTATCGGTAGTACTATGTCAAGTTACACAGTTGTAGGTAGCAAACCTGAAGACGCTAAAGCAAACCTGTATTCTTCCCACTTAATCTTCACAAAACCTGACTTACACCACCCATTCAGCTTAGCTTTTGCTTATACATCTATGATTTTATTGAGTGCATATTCATAAAACTTCCTTATTTTACAAGCTCATTTTCATTTAAAAATATGATAAAATGTTTAAAAAGTCAAAGTTTTAGACTGATTTTTGAGTATGCAAACAGCTGTACTTGCAAACTCACACCTATGCAAGATGCCATGAAACTCTTCAGAGAATGCTAAATCTTGGGCTACCTTTCTAAACAGAAGGATAACACAAAACAAGAATCTTAACAGGTACAAATCCAGAGATCAGTAAATTAAATTCACAGAACAGTCTTTCCCTGGAGATTAGTGCTTTCACTGTTTCACAGATACTTGAGGAATAATCCCTTTACACAGGCATGCAGATTAATTTTTACAGATAACATATTCTCAAAGAGTCTCAACTTAAGGTGGTCTTTTCAGAAGCCAAAAGTCAGTATTTCAGATTGCTTCCACAAAAGACCAACAGGTGACAGTAATTAGCAACTGTCTTAATTCAGACAGTTACCGAGATATGCATGTTTCAGGTGAAATAATAGTTGTGTGTCATGTGCCTTATACATACTCATTGGAATTTTCCATTTTCTTCATATTGGCTGCAGTCTCTCTGTTGGCTCTTTTATCTCTAATGAAGATTTCCACATTTTATTTCAAAAGCTTCAACTATGGTAGTTGTAGGTGCTTATCACCACTTTTTATTTGTATCTGTTCTAACAATGTTGCTGTGCAAGGACTTGTAACTAGAACTAGTCAGGAATTAATTTCAAAAAGTCCTGTTTTACACAATAATTTTCTTCAGTTCAGAATAAGTAATGGATTAATATTAGTTTCAGATAAGATGAATTTTCAAATAGGAGTGATATTGTTTAGCTGTGTTTCTGCTAAATTAGTTTCCTAAGAACATCAGGCTATTCAGAATGTTTGGATTTATTACACTAGAACTATGCTTAAAACAACACACAAGCTGCTCACCCTAGAGGCCAGTCCATACTGATTCCTGTTGTGCTACTTCAAATGAAGACATCAGCTGTATCAATAGGACCAGTTTTAGCAAAAGATCTAGCTCGAACACATACAAAACAAGAGCAAATTTAATAAACTATATTTAGGAAATACATTATGCTACTTTTGTTATGGGCAAATTACATGGCTTTTAAGGTACAAGAAAAAGGGATGCCAAAACACCTTATATATTGAGGAAGATTAGCTATATTATTTTTGTATAACAGCAAAATAAAAAAAAAACCCACATTTGTATTTAGAAACAGAACTAACCCGTATATCTTCTCTACATATACATTATTAAGACAACACCAAATTTAGTCAGGCTATTTGAAGGCTTGCTTGGTTGCTTAAAAGATTTCTTCCTTTATTTACTAAGAGTGTTTTTTATGTGAAAAGAATTAAAAATCAGACTGAAAATATAGTCTATCATACAATTCATTCTCATATTTCATGTTTTGAGCATAACATCAAAATACCTATTTCTCTCCTAAAGGTCATTCGTGTTTTATGGCTTCCCTCTCTTTTTATATTTTAGTGTATCAAATCTTAGTGATTGGTTACTTTGTTCTCAGTCCCACTGGGCCTGTTATCTGTAATTAAATATAAGCCTCCTTGATATTAGTAGTGCACTGATGGATTGTTGCTTACCTACCAAGCAGCACTTAGAGAAATGGAGGTCCTTGAAAGCAAACAGCATCAGAGCATAAATCAGCTAGAATGAAGACAGGAGTGAATATAGATTTTGTGGTAAGAATGCTCAGGAGATTGTTCTTCGAAGTCCACAGATTGGAGATTACATCCATATTGATTTATTGTCAGACATTTATTGATCATTGGCTAAATGACTGTACAGATAAACATATGTATCTTTCCACTTCTGCCACTAGACCTAACCTTACTGAGTATGCAAAACTAAAAGCATAACCCTCTCAAACCTAAAATTTTGAATAAATGCTGCATGAAGGTTTATGCAGTACAAGGAATCTGAAAGAACACAAAAACACACCCCACCTACTACTCCCAAAAGAACAAAGAAAAACCCAATTTAAAATGTTTCCAATTTATTTTCAACCTTTTAAGTAAATACTTCTATGACTACCCCTGCAATTCTGAAATCCCCTTGCTACATTTCTTGGAACATCAGACACACATAAAAAGAAAACAAAAATTTAAAACAGAACAACACACACAATTAAAAAACAAAACAACAAAAACAAACCACCAACAAAAAACACCACACAAAAAGCCCACAAATCCACAGCTACTTACAATTTCCAGACTACAGGGCGTTGTTATGAAGAATAGATATCATAAAAGACAGACAGCTTGCCTAATGAGTAGGAGCTGTCAGTAAATTCCTAAAATTATTTTCAATTAATATTATCAATTCTCACTCTGTAGTATCACAAAAAATATTCTCTTTTCTAGGTAGCTGAGAGATAGTTTACTACAACTCAGTACAAGAAACTTTTTTTTTTAAGTAGTTGATTCAGATTTTTTCAGAGAAACCACTTATTCCATTTGCAAGTTAAGTTACACTTAGAAACATGAAATGTGGATTTGATCAGACCACAGATCTATTTTCACAGCACATGTAAAGCCAGTCTTTCAAATAAAGGAGTCTCTAACTTTGCAAAACTTACATTCAGCGTTGTCTTCCATTTGCAACACATGGATTTGGTGAAATTCCTGTTAAGGTACACTCACTTAGTGCTTTTACTTACTCAAGTGTAACCAATATGCCAACAAAATTATTAAAAAAAGATCTTACATAAGCCAAAATGAAGCAGAGAAGGAATATGTAGAAGAAGGAATCACTTAAATACAAAGATGAAACCAGCAATCAGTGAACTGGCAGTCTAATTTTAATGAGCACATCAGTTTTGCAGTGGACATCAATAAAGGTTTCCACATGCTAATAAACAGATAGGTTCATCTGAGCTCAACCTTCGTTAATCAACACTCTTTCACTTTCAGAATAGAAAACGATACACAGATACTCAGTACAGTGCCAATTACCAACCTCGCAGATGGACGTCTCCTGTCAGTCTCCTCCTCCCCAGTAGCAAGACATTTGGTGAGGAGAGAGATCAGAAGCCTCTGCAACTTCCAGACACTCCCCCACCATAACTCCTTACAAAGTTGGTTGGTAGGAGTGCCTGAACTTAATCACTCCTACTTTAGAAAAAATAAGACAAACTCCTTAGAAATGCTTCCTACTTCATACACAATCTTTCTTGCAAGGAGTTTTTCTTTCTCTCATCCCATGATATTTTTTTTTGCCAACACACTGGGGAAGTCGTTCAAGACCTGTTGCTAGAAGAAAACCTCATGCATTTCTCTGAGCCATCTGGCCTCCTGATCTTCCTCTCTCTAGTTGCTGCAGCTTGTAATTAGTCCCATCTGAACAAGTAGTTAATCTTCTTTAACAGTCAGAATCACATGGGGCATATACATCTCATTGCTGGGCATGGACCAAATATTTACATACTAAAAGCAGTTTTCTATTATCACCCTTTCCTTGTCTTCAGAATCCATATGTTGAAGATTAGCTTGGAAGTCCAGAAAGATTATACATCACATTTTATGATAAAATATAACTGAAGAAAACACCTATGTTTATTATTAATTCAAAATTAAAATTAGCATACACTAAGGCTTTTCCACTGGAAAAAAACAAATAATTAACTGTGAAGATAATATCAAGACTTGTTTGCAAATAGCAAATATTTGTTTTGTAGAAAATTACATCAGAAGCCAAAGGTTAGAATTTATTGCTAGAAAGAAGACTTTAAATTAGGAAGTATTAAGTCAAAAGAAATTGTGCTGACCTAGAACTATGAAAATGTACCTGGTGATATTTAAGGTTAACTTAATGTATAATACACTACTAGAATGAAAATAGCCAGATTAACTATATTATCAGGAACACTTTGAGAGAACTGAAGAAAATGAAATACTGAAAAATAATGATTACTTTGGAATAGGAAAGCCTATTGCTTATATTTTAATTTACAAAAAAAAAAAAACAAAAAAAAAACTAATGAGATTGTACAAAACTATATTTTCATTTCATGGTTAAAGCTACAGTGAAATGCCTAAACCAAAACAAATTTTCTTCATTGTTGTTCGTTATTTATGTTGTTATGAGAAACCAGCAACACAGTTGGCCAAGTGTTAAAGCAAATTACTCTCACTGCATCCGTACACCCATATTATTAGAAGTGTGGACAATTCGTAATGAATGATGTGACTTTTTTTTAATGTTTTCTTCACCATCACCTTAAGGCTATAAAATACAGCAATGCAAAGAAAAAAAAAAAAAAAAAAAAAAAGGGAGAGACACAGTCCTGATAGAGGGAGCTGAAATGTAGATGTCAGTCATTCCCTCACTAATAATCACTGGACTACACCCATCCATGTACGTATAATTTATCTTTGTAGCACTGTTTGCTTCCTAGTGTTTATAAGAGCATAATTTCACCAAAGCAGAGGCAGAAGGTACGTCCACTGTCTGCAGTTCAGCATAACACACTGAGGAACATCTGCAGATGCCTGCCTCCACGAAGGACATCTCAGCTCCAGGTTGCAGGCAGGGGAAGCACCTGTGCTTGGGGGTCAGAAGCAGCTGCACCTCTCTGCCCTGTCCCATGCTCACCCTTGGCTGGTTCTACCTACATCCTCCTTGGAGGGGTCACCTTCAGCCATTAATGTGGACATCTGGCCCACTTCCCCAGTTCTAAGCATGGATATTTTTTATGGATACCTTGAGTTGAATTTCATGTTATTCATGGTGATCCTGAAGTAATGCAATGACTTGTGGTAGAGATTTATGGACTCAGGTGCCCCATGGGCAAAATGAAAATAAAAAAAAAAAAAACAAACAAACACACCACACAAAAAAAACACTTCTATTTTAAATGTTGCTGGTGAGAACTGCAAAGAATAACACTACACATGGCATAGAGCGCTGTTAGATGAAACTATTGATTGGCAACCATGTGTCCCTAGTTTTGCTCCTGATTTTGCAGCTGAGTTACAGTACAAGACTAAATGAATCAGTTTTATCACTTTGTGCCTTTGTTTGCCTATCTAACAGATAATGTAACTAAAACTCGCTTTTCCTTTGAAAACACTTGAGAGATGGATGGAGGAACAGCAAAATATACACCTTAAGAGTGAAAAAAACTTGAGCATGAAGCTGGGCACAAAAGACCGCAGTCTGATGAATGCCTTCCTGAATAAGAGCTTCATATCATTTCTTCATCCCTCTAAATAACTATAATAAACATAATGTAATTCTTCTACAGAACATTACATTTGATGATAACATTTGGTACTGTAATTTCTGTGAAAATCTGAATAGAATCATGTCAATTTTGGCTTTGACAAAATGAGGCTAATAACTACCAATCAATCAATTCTGCTCAGATTTTCTACAAAAAAGTGTGCTACAGACATACATAATAAATAGGTACAAATAGTAGTAAGTGAGTATTAGTCAGCTGAAAGATTTTACTGTGAAGACCTTATAAACACAATGTAAAAACAAGCTATACTTGCAAATGTGTTTCAAAGTGGGGAAAATCTGTATGTTCTAAACATGGTTTTGCATTTTCCAGTCAAGTTTAGAGCCTGCATGTTGCCATGTGGCTAAGTAGTTTTCTCAGTGTTAATGTCTTAGTTTTCTTTCTTGTTTGAATGATAGCAGCTGGGAATGCTCACATATTATAGACTGCCAATCTCTTTTAAGAAGCTGTGGTTACAACCATTAAATAAACATCAGTTATTAAAATTAAATCTTCACCATGCTGAGAAGTCTGTGTTTTTATTTCTATTACAAGTAAATGTGTTAAAAATGAGGATGGTATGTGCTTCTTTGCTGTTTACTCCTCCATGCTAAATGTAAAATGCACTGGTTTTAGTAGCTCAAGGTATACATCCCCTCATGACGATCAGAAGAGTTTGTTGTTACCAAGAAATATGTCTAGACAAAAGAATTTTTTTATTTTTTGGTAAAATATCTTCTCCACACTACTAACATTCTATGTTATTTACATTGCAATAATATTTTATATAAATACCTGTATTCCTTTTCATAGTTAAATGAGACTTGGAGTTGGCACAGAGGGAAGGATTCGTCTACACACCTTCAGCCATACTAATTGTAGAAACTATATCTAAGACCTCAATAAACTTAAAAATTAAGGAAATACACAAAGCAGGAATAAGAGGATGGGACTGAAACGTAGTACAGAAGACATAAGGAAGAAAGCTGAGTTTAGGTGAACGAACCACACAAAGCTATCGCTAAATCAGGTGAAAGAAAACATCCATGACATATGACTTTCCATCATATCCTGGGACCAGATGAGAGTCTGGCAAAAATTGAAGAACAAAATGTTAATAATCTAGCTATAACCAGTCAATGAGTATTAAGTGAATTAATTGTCAGTCTTGTTTATTCGACACAGAGATTAATCTTTGAATAAATCAAATCTGCAAACAAATGATTAGAAAGAACCACGAAGTTTTAGCTCCTTAGCTCTGAGATCACAGGAAATCAGTTCCTTTTCTCTATTTTCCCACATCTCATCCCCACACATGGAGAAGACTGGGCCAAAGGTCACACTAAAACTTAGAAAAAAATGTTGAAGGCAGTTTCCCTTCTGTTTCTGTGTAGTATTTTATATAGTAGTATAACAAATATAACAGTTTTATATAGATACACGTCAATATGCAGTGGTAAAGTTAAGACATGTTTGCAGCCTAATTAAACCAGTCCTTTTTTCTTATGTGATGTGCTTCAGAATTGCCAAGCCTTCTTTGTCCATCATTCATGCTTCAAAGCATTGCACAATGTAACTGAAAAACAGGCTGCCACATTGTATGTTTGACTTAACACAACTTGATTTATCCATTTGCTTTTTCTTCTGTATTCCTTTTTTTTTTTTTTTCTCCCAGCACACACACAAAGTGACTCAGATGCCTGGTATATGTGGTACCTGCTGAACATCCTGTTCTGCCTCAAGAAAACTGTTGATCAATACCGATTCCATGTAACTTACTGTGCATTCTTTAATCCTTCTCAACTAGTATTACAAAACCATGTCCTTGTGTTAGTCACCTACACACAGAATTGTTGGGTTTGAATTCCGCAATAGTGATACAGGCATAGATAGCATGGAAAACATACTTAATTCCATCTGGCAAATAACACTGACAGAGTTATTTTTAAAAACACTTATTACTTTGTTTTTTACTTGTAAAACAAGGTAACACCTCTTTTCATATTTCTTTTAATTGAGAAACACTCTCCAAGCCTAAAGAGACTGTTTCAACAAGTAATTCTAGACTGATTTATCTGCACTGCAATTATTCACAATAACTTACAGTTTTGTCAGCTATCCATTAAAGGCTGTCTATGAACTAGAACCAGATGATGGACTATCAGCAAAAGTATAAATATTGTATTTACCTTCAGAGTTTTCATTAGATCTGTTTGCTAACACATTCAGACTGGACATAGAAGACATTGAGGATGAGAAGCTCTCTTCAGATTTTACTGATTTAATGTAGAGTAAATAAGAAACTGGCTCTGCAGGTGCCTCACAGTGGAAAGCACTATTAACACACCAGCTACATCCATACACAACACATCAAACGTTGCATTCAGAAAGTCCTAACGAGAAAGAGTTCATCATATCCATTGTCTGATAACTTTATTTCCAACATCAATAGGCCTTGTTTCAAGTACGAAACCATTCTCAAGTAGGAAAATTAATTTTAATTTTCTACTTAAAACTACAGCTGCATCTAGAAAGTGAGGATAGCAGGTACTGTCATGATCTCCGAATAAAGAAATGCTAGACATTTTTGAATAGTAATATGATTTCAATGGCCTACCAAGAAAATCGTAGTTATCTAAAGCTTACATTTATAGAAACTATATTTGTTAGTGGTATTACAGAAAATCTGTGGGGTTCCTTGGAATTAGGTGCTGTAAAAAACCCCAATAAAACCTAAAAAAATCCTCTGTTTTAAAGAGCTTGTACTCCATACAGAGTAAGAAAAGCACCAGGAGTAAACCACAGTTAAACTATTGTGAATGGGTTTCCTGATCAGGTAGGAAGTGAGCTAAATCTTGTGCCTCCTCCTTCGTCACTGATCATTCCTAACTTCCATTGAATGAACTAAAAAATTTGTTTATTTCTATGCTTTAGAAGTCTGTTGAACTGGAAAGCCTCCTAAAAATGAACACTTAAAGGAAAGAGATCGAATAATTGTGTCACACTGAAGAAGTAAGTGTAGAATATATCTATCTGATGTACATTGGTTCATCAGATATACTACGAATGACTTATAAAAGAATACTTCAATTTGCTGCTAGGGTATTTTCCGGCATATATTCACTGGCTGTATCTGACATACTTTTTGGAATTGCTTATAATTTCTATGAAGAAAGTATATGAAATCACTGTGTGTATTATTGTTTATTTTTAATTTTCTATGGATTATAAAATGCGCACTGAGAACTGAAAGCAAATCATTTCCTCTTCAGTGTTGCTGAACAAGATATCAGATTCTTAATGAGGAAAAAACCAGAACATAAGTTGGTTATGCATCTTATTCATGAGTACATCCAGAAAGGATGAATAGATGGCTGACTGTAATAAGGAATAGCTAATGATACACAGCACATTAGACATTTTCATTATACATCACTTCTCTTCGGTTACCAAAACTATAGATTAGCAATGATGCTGGGAAAAGGAACACACCTGACATTTTGGTGCTTGATTCAGCTCATATAAATGAGCTAATTTTCAATAGATTTTTGCTAGCTCAACAGAACTTCCTGAACATCTTGTATTTTCAATTTAGAGATACAGAGAGCAAAAATAGATTCCTCTCTTTTGCATTTAATTGACAAAAAAAAAAAAAAAGTAAAAAAAGCCAGTGAAAAATAAATACACATATATATATGTATGTATATATATATATAATTCAAATGAGTGAAATAAGATGAACAATAAAGGAAAAAGACAATAATAATATAACACATTAACTGGAAATAACTCCTATTCATGTTATCACTTTTTTGCGTCTTACAGTCCTAACAAAGCATAGCACATGGAGACTGTCAGCACAATTAAAAAAAATAAAATGGGTTGGTTTTTTTTGTTTTTTAACTTATGTAAATGATACTTAACATAAAGTGATGGATCAAGGCTTATTTTACAACAGATAGTTATTTTGATCTCATAATTTGATTGTGAGTCTCAGTATATTTTTATAAAGTATCATCACTATGGCAAGACTAGCTCCTTTTTCAACCTTGAGATGAAGAGTTATATTTACTTTTGATTCTCAGTTACTATGATTGTTTTGATATAGTAAGGAAGCAAGTATTACTAAATACGAAAAGTCAAATTGCTCATGCTAAATGTGCAAAAGGACTCCTCAGCCACATACCTCCACTCCATCCTACCTGCCAGAGACCTTTTTTCTTCCTACCTTCACATAAAATATGATAATTGTCAAATGCACAATATGAAGCCCAGGGCTATGCAATCGTTTTTTTTGCTGACTTTTGCAAAACTGGTTTAAAGTCTCTCATAGGAGACTGAAATTGGTCTACTGGGAGAGTGAGAAATATCTGGGGTCAGAATACGTTTTTCCTCCTGAAGAAAGCATTTTGTACAAATTCTTCAAAAGGGGGAAGTTGTCTTTTCTTCCTCTCTCTTATTGCTGTAGCCAAAGCCTGGATGTTTCTTTATTCCATACAGTTCTGAGGGCTGCTTTATTTGAACAGGTTCTCAAGGAAATACCTGTAAGTGGAAATCTTACGACACACAAAAAAAGTAAAATCTTAGAAAATTTGTGCTTCCAATCAGAACCAAAGTTCTTGCTCCTACAGCACACCAAAATATAACAAAAAGAAGCTATTTCAGTCTTCTCGTGTAAATGGGGTTTGTTCATGCATACGCAGTGAATCTAACAGAAAAATAATTCTATTCAGACTCCACAAAAAGCTATTAGAATCTTAATTCACTATCAAGCTGTTATAAATTATTTCATGTAAAGTTCTAAATGAAAAAATAGTATGGATATCTTATTCTAATAATTCTTTCATTTGTGAAATACACTTTATTTTAAGTATAAGGAATCTGATCTTACTTTATAAATATATAAATATAGTAACTAAATTAACTAAAGGTAATAAAGGATTATTATGTGTATTGCAAGTGGGCACGTAATGGTTTTATCTATACAGAGCAAAGGAGCAATGAGTTGCCTATTTCTAGATTTGATATCTATAGCATTGTCTGTTCCTGTTCTTATATCATCTCGCTCCTGCAACATGCTCAATTATTCATATACTATTTATAAGTCGAAAACAAAAAAATTTAAATGAATTATTGTCTTATTAGTTTGCTGTGTCCCCTTGCACAAAAATGACAATTATCTAGGAATCAGGAAGGAAAACAATGGAAAACTTTTGGAGGAAAGCTATTACAGATAGCTGGAAACACTACTGATAATGAGGTTGATATACTTGCCTGCTATTTTGGACTAATTAGAAAGATGTGTAGAGTAGACTTCCATAGAAGCTACAGAGAAAGACACCCAACATCAGACTTATGCAACTACAAACTAACAACGAGATGAGATTTACTGAAATTTAAGATCTCTGAGCAGTGGGGTTGATTTCTTATCAACTCTGTTTTACCGCATAATGAGGCTATGCCATGACCAAATATGATTTGTCATGCAACTTGAGAAATCTACAGACCTGTAAGGCTTTATTTTCTGTTCTAGCCTCTCTCTTTTTTTCTTGACACATAATACTTTTGAGAACAAAATTCTGTTAATGTTCTATTACATTTTTAATGAATAATAACAAACTGTTAAATCACATATCAATCATTTTGCTGCATCCTTAATGTAATGAATTAGTAAACTCTTTGACAGTTCTGCTCTTACTATGAGTAGAAAGTTGCCAAAACATGGCTGATAAGTGAAAAAAGAGCGATCCATATACTGGAGTACATCTACTAATGTGTGATTACTGTCTGGCTACTAAAGTAGAAATGACAGTCCATTGTTTCAGGAATATACAATCAGACATGAAAAAACAAGGCAATATCATGAGATACGGCATCAGAGATACATTTTGAGATTATAATTTTCCTTAATATGCCTATGTAAGTCTGTTGGTTTTCTTTAACATACGAGCTTCTCAATAATAAAACAAAGGAGAACCCAAACCAGAACATGAGATCCAGTCTTCTTCTCTCCTAACTTTTGGAAAGTAAAGATCTTGAATCAATCTCTCTCTCTTATCAGTGCTACAAACCATCTCTCTTCCTATTTGCCAAATCAGAACCTTGAAACTAAACTAAGGAATTCACAAACCTTAGCTTTAATCTAAATATTGACCAGAAGTCTGCAACCTACTTTTCAAAGCTCAGTTCTCTGATCCAAGACACTTACAAATAGATTTAAGAAGTGCCAAATACTGCAATCAGACAATCAAAGGAGGTAAGCAGGCTCTGTATTTCTGAAAGGCAGACCTCAGACAAGCCCAGCAAAATAATGGGGGTTTCCTGCAGGCTGGAATCTACCATGGGCTAGTATCCAAAGTTAGGAAAAATCCTTACAAGGCAATATCCTTCACAGGACATTATGCTCTTAAAGACAGACATTAGAGATATTATTGTGCATTGTTACTGAAGTGTTTGGGTAAAACTCAAGGCATTTGCTAATAGTTGTGCTCATTCATTTGATCCCACCCAATCATATCAGCAGGCATGTACTTGTTCATTAGCTGAAGAAGCCTTCTTTGATATTCTTTGAGGTTCCTAAAGGTCACAAGTAATTCTTGTGAGGGCTACTCAGTAGAATATTGCTGCTAGCAGAAGACCCAATGACATCTGACTATAATAAAACTGGACTTAGATTTAATGACAGTGACCTACCTAAAAAACCCCACCATTTGACCTTGCAAAAAAAATATGGTTGTGTAAGTAAATATCTAACATTTTAACCTCTAGGTCTTAACTGCAGCATCTAGTCCAGGCTTAGTCAAAAGAGGGTTGTGGCAAACTTCTCAAACAGGCTTCCAGCTTTCATATGCTTCTTGGGAATGGGGTCTACTTTTCCATCAATATGATAGATCAGTTCGCTAGAAACAAAACACATGAGGATTAGCCTAAAACATCTCAACTAGACAGTGCAGAAGAGAGAAATCTTTACAGTCTGGAGTGGTCAAACACTGAGAATGTTACACATCCTTGCCAAGAGCAAGAGACTTGCAGTTTCCCCTTCAGCTGAGGATGTGCACAGATGTTAGCGCAGGATCTACACCCAATCATACCTCAAAGAGGTATGTCTGTAGGGTGCTTCAGCTGGAATCTAAACATAAACTGGCCTGCCAGATCCATTGAGATTAGACACTCTTCGAGGAATCTTTGACTTCATTTACATGGCTCCTGGACAATAGATTTTCTGACATTTTCTGATGTATATATATATATATATACACACAATATAAATATAATCTAAAACTAAGAGTAGCTCACATGTATTTTTTTCTCATCAGAGAATTTGGCCAGATAATATCATTAGATATATAACTGTTAAAAGAAATTGCAGAAACAGACCCAAAATTTTGATCATTTTTTGTTTTGCAACATTTTCATAAGGCAATTAACCTCTGTCATTAAAGATCTGTATGGTTAGCAGAAATACAAAATTATTACAGATACGTTTGTGCAAAACAGCTTCTCTATAGAGCTAAGGTCAGCTAAGCCACAGTATGCTTCTACAGCCTTCTGTTTCTGTCCCAGGTTAGTGAAGATGCAGCTCAGGAGATAAGAGAAAGCAGAGTGCTTCCCATCCCAAAATGGAGTGATAGCAAGCACAATAAAGCCGGTAAGCAAATAACAGTATTGTGCGATATGTAGGAAGAGCATCAAAGCCTGGAAGAGCTGCAATTCAGACCCGGAGTCACTTTGCAGCATAAGCTGCATAAATATTTAGTTAGTCCATTGGATAGTGTCATAGTCACTGTTTCAGTATTTCACCTGCTTCAGTTTCTGCCAGTTTCATAACATATTAATCCAGCTCTTCACTCTGCCTCCCCATCCCTCATTATTGATTTCAGTCAAATCGGATGCTGTCCCGACAACGGGGATAGCTCCGGATCTGCAATTCTGCTGAGGCCACTGGTCTACACTTTGCAATCTTCCATGAAAAGGCACCTGCATAGGTGCTCTGCAACAGAGATACAGCTTGCGCTTGATACTCCTCAGTCTTTTATATGCTTTATATAGTTAGTAGGCTGTTATGGTGCATTGTTTCTAGGACGTCATTCCTGGTGTAATGTATGCCCTGTGCAAGGTACTTAGAGTTGCTCAGCACTGGCTATTGGTGGATACTCACTCATCCCTCAGATATAATGTACAGAAAGGACTGTAACAACCTTAGGAGGACTGTCCTTACACCAGCTTTGCTTTGCAAACTATGGCACCAACAACCAACACAGGAATAAGATGCCCTATGCATTTTTAGCCACTGTTATAGGCATAAAGGCTGGTTCACACTGGAGTCCACGGAAAGCATGCTGGGTCCCTGACTGGGCATGACACGATCATGGGTCACATATACATCACACTGTGTTGGTATACTTACCCCTATGTTTAGGATTTATCATCTTTTTAAATTTTACGTACATAGTTGCAAGGTCTCTTGAACACTAAATAAATCTTAATCTCTTGCCTGAGTGAAGAGTAAGTGCAAAAAGAGATTATACATTATATTTTCTAGTTTTCCAATCTGCTTACCGAATTCTTCTTTTTTAATACGTGCAAGTAGCAAGAGACTATCGGGTCAACTAGCTTATAATTAATTATTGATTAGATATTACAACTGTAGGCTGAGATTCATTTGGAAACCAAAGTGCTTCCTTGGTACTTATGTTAGCAGTTATTAAATATGCATTATTAATCTGAATTATGTTGTGTTCAAACGTAAGCCCTTAGAGCAAAGATAATGATCACAGCATTTGTATTTGTAAAACAGAATTGATTTTCCAACTTCACCAAATTAGTTGAAATATGAGATAGGCTGCAGGTACTGAAGAACAAATGCTACTAGAGGAAGTAGACATGCTTAGGTTTTCAGATGTTCCCCAATAAAATAATTAAAGACAAATCTAAATTTATTCTCCTAAATAGTGTAGTAAGACCTAGAGGCCTTCAAAAAATAATTAAGAAACCTTATTCATACATCATGGGTCACACATTTTTTTTTCTAGGAGTTCTTGCAACATTAAAAGTAGTTATCTTTAGTTTTCCACGAGCACCTATTCCACAGAAAGCTAGTAAAACTTTAGCAAAGTAAATGATTGAGCACTTCGCTATGTATTTTGAAATATATTATTTTCTTTTTCTCATGATTAGATATAATTATATAGGAAAGAAAAATAATAGCTTAATTAAATGATATGTATAACAAATAATATTTATTATATTTGTTTTGGATTTCTTAAATTTTGTATTTTAAAGACATCTTGACATCTCACCATGAAATTCACAACTCAGCAATAATCCTCTCTATATAAAATTTCATGTACAACATCCAAACTATATAACATTGTAGTGCTTGAAAAATTATTATTTTAAAAAAATATGGTTAAGTCAAGGGTCACTTCCTAGAAGAAACATGGAACAATGCAGTTTTGATAAGAAGAATTTTGAGCATCCTTGTGTAAAGAATCTGCCACAGACTTTTTTTTTTTTATGCAGTACATCAGACAAGGGTTAATTTTAGTATTTTAAGTGTTTCTTAAAAAAAAAAAAAAGGCAAAAAACCCCAAACTGACCCAGTAGTGTGAAGGTTCAGTGCCAGGTGTCATATTACATACACTACAGGAATAATTTCATTCATTTGACAGCACATTTGTCTAATGCCTTCTTAATCCTCTATAGTCAAAATTTTGTATTATCCGTATTGAGAATTTTCATATTTATATTCATGTTGTTTTCACGCAGCAAGAAATATTCAAAAAGAAATGAACTCATGTTATTATAAATGTCATTAAAAAATGTAGAGTGACGGGTGGGAGATACAGAATCTGAAAATAGCCTTCTGACTGCCTTTTTCTTCATAATACTTAAAAATTATGTTTAAAAGCAGGGAAGAAAGAGGAAGTAGATTTGTTAATTTATAATTATGCAGTCTGCATTTTTTCTGACAAGACTCTGAAACACTTGGAAGGGATGGGGCATTTAAGAACAGGCTTTTGCCACATGATTTAAAACCACAGCATAGCTAAAATCAGTTTCAGGGTATCTTTTTGTTGTTGTGGAATTTTTTTGGCCACAGACCAAAGGCTGGTGTTTCATTTATAATATGGCAACTAAACCTGAAATATAAAGGGAATATCACGACAGAGAAGAAAATGGATATTTAGAGTTAAGTATGCTCATGGTACCCACTAACCTACTTACCACTTTACATGAATAAAATATTGAAGAAAAACAACAAAAAAAGGAAAACATCACATTAGGGTATACTTGTTTTTAGAATTTAAATAAGGACAAGAGCATAATACTTTTTCGATGTTTGCTTGTGCTAAGGGAAAAATTCAACTGAGTGCAGCAGGTTTAAGACGTATTTGTATGTACACATGCACACATACACAAATTGCAAGTAAAGAGCAGAGGGGGAGACAAAGAAAACATCCTCTTCTGTTAGAGATAACACTCTTTTTATAGTCATCGCTCATTTTATGTCTATATTCCATTTTTGTTGTTTGGCTCTCCCTTTTCTGTGATTACTTTTATGCTCAAATATCCTTACTTTCTGTAAATTAATTCTTACCAAATTTTTGAGCAATCACACTACTTGGAAGAAATTAAGAGAAATATGAATAGAAATTAGCGCTTCATGTAGTATTTGCTCAAAAAAAAAAAATTAAATGCATTTTGATCTTTAAAGCACGAGTTTTAGTTTTAGAGAATATGTTTTCCCTTGTTTGTACCCATGAGTATTGACAAGTATTAAATTAGATACCAAAGAGCTTACCTATTGTTCCGCAAATACAATACAATTTTCAGCAAACAAGGAACTGAATAAAGTGCCTGGAATATAAAAAAAAGACATTTTATCTAGTAGGCTGCACATTGTTGGTTCACATCTTTGAAATTAAGCCAAATTATTTTACAGGTGAAAACACCTTTCACGTAGCTATAATTATTTCATCACATATTATGGAGACTTCATTCCTGATTAAGGTTAATACAGTAGTACACAACAAATGATTACATTTAATCTCCACTATTATTGCTCAAGTGACAACCACTTGTTATTTAAATAGAGAAGTTACTTCTTTTTCCATTTTAATATACTAGTGCATGGTTTTCTTTCCCATATTTTTATATACCTGCAGTTTAACATGTTTCAGCAAAGAAAACTCACACATTTATTCTCACAGGTTTTGTGCTTGTGGAGTGAACATATTTTAAAGAATACATGCACCATAAAAACAAAAATTAACTATGAAAAAACAGACTGTAAGTTTTCTCACCCCTACTCCCACAACAAAAAGCATAATACAATTCTGAACGGACTTCATAAAGGTGCACGTGTGGTCTGGAAATATTTGTAGATTGTATCAACAGTTTACCCCAAGAAGTTTGTATGTGTATATGTACTGTATCATATCATTACACATTCCATATAAATAGGCACATACAAATGTTCTGTCTTCTTTTTCTCAATAAGTTAATTCAGCAGCCTCAGGTTACCAGTTTAGCAATAATTGATCATAGGGCAGCAGCAAAAAGAAAAAGGGAGAAGGGAGAAAATGTTGAGTGACAAAGGAAGCAGATTGGAGAAGATAAGGAAAAACTTGTTCTGAAATTACTATTCAATCAATTGACAAGTTATCCTCAGGTACCCCATGAGCATTTGAATGACTATTGGGAGCAAGTATGCTGGAAGCTGTACCTTAGCTGGTGTAAAGATTCAGAATGTTATTGAGGTTAATAGAACATGTGGGAATTTACTCCCTGGTCTTTGACAGAGGTTGGATGAAAGGCAGAATTTGCACTATCTGGGAAAAACAAAAATCTATTTTTGATTCTGATTTAGAAAAAAAGAAAAAAAAACAATGAAACAAACAAACAAACAAAACAACAACAACAACAAAACACAACAAAACAAACAAAAATGAGAGGAAAGGGCTGTTGCTGGGTAGGATGGTTAGAAGTGTTGCATACTTGAAGGTAGCTGTACCAAACTAATCTGTGGAAAGGCAACCTTCCCTGTATTCATACAGTCCACAAGAGATGTGTATGCTCTCATTTTAGTAGAAACAATAATGAGAGCTGGGTATTGTCCTGTTTGAGGCTTCCTCTGAGGCATTTTGTTCACATCTTAGTGCAAACTGTCACCAGTCCCAAAAGTTTGCATATCATCTAACCACCACCTACCTCTGCTATTTCTCCTCTCCCTCCTCCTTTTACGCTTCCTTTCCACACCCTGCTTCACACACATTTCTCTTTAGAGTTGTTGTGATTAGAGGTGCAGCCTAGCCCACAGAGATTAATTTATTTTAGTGTTGCTAAACAATTAAAACATTATGGGCTTTTGTCAATGCTTTACTTTAAAAAAGTAGAGAAAACAAATATTGAATTCTAATTTGATTTGGCTGTAAGATCTACAGAGTCCTGTGGTCATTTGTTAACTAGAATGCTACCTTATCTATTAAATATTATGTTTTCAGATAATGAGAGAATGCTTTGTGATTTTTGTTTTCATTGTTGTTGCTCATCATGATTATTTAAATCTAATTTCACAATAAATGAATACATGCAGTACTTGTCTCCTTTCTCAGATATTGGATTCCTGCTAGCTGCTATGCAGGCTTCACAGCCTCAATATGGTGAAACTAGAGAAAAGCAGGAGCTTATGTCCCAGTCATTATATCCTTGAATGAAGTGTTTTAGCTTCTCATTTTGGAATCTGAATTTCATTTCCAGACCAGCCAGCCTGTTTGTCATCTCAATATGACCCATTTATTTCAGACTGCACTTCCGCAATACCTAGGTCCCATAATGAGTGAATTTATAATAGCAATTTATTAATAGACATACATTTAGGACAGGGACAAATTCTAACAAAAATAAAGAGACTATATGGGAACTGTGTCTTGAAACACATAAACAAGTAATTTAAAATCAGTTTTCAAGAAGATCTCCTAAAATTAGTTTTCAGTATAGAAAAATTCATTCTTCTAAGATAAGCTTAGTACCTTAAACATGTTTTACTAAGTGTGTTAAAATAAACAAAATAAAGTATATACATCAAGAGTGAGTGCTCTTGGAAAATAACATGAATACCTAAAGAGGTAAAAAAGGAAGTGGTGCAACTAACAAAAGTACCATTCCCAGTGTGTAAAATTTGATTTTCTTGTGTTACAATAAAAATAAAATGTATACAGATGTGTCTGTTTATATTTGTACAATATGTTCTCAGGTCGATCTGGAGAAATTTGGGCATTCGGGGTACATACTTGTGTACTGTGGAACTCCAAATGAATGTATACATAATGCTAGATATAATTGTCATAATTAGCTACAGTATTCATCTGAATAGCAAGAAAGCGGTGTTTAGATAAGTGAACTAAATATCCATATTGAACAGTAGCTGGAAACAATTTTAATTTGCAACAAACATGATTTGAATAAATATTAATTTTTAAAAATGTAAAAATATTTAAGCAAGATGACAAGTTCTCTGTCCTTAGAGCTCATTAAGAACTATTAGACAAATCTCTTTCTTGGGAATATAATATATGTTCTGTGAGATTCACTCCAGTCTCATTTATTTGTGTTAGTACTCACACTCGTGTGTATGATATATATGCATATATACTGTAATGCTCCTCAGCCAAAAAGTGCATGATAAGTACGACTGATGAAATTTTGATTTTTTGTTATAAGAACATTTAATTTAAAGTCTTCTAAGAAACTTTAACTCAGCTCTTCCGATACTTTTAAGTAAAACTTTCACAGGGTCCTCAAGAAATTACCTTAATAGATAAATGGAATTGAAAATGTCTCTTGTTCAGCTGGTATGAACTACTTTAGTCTTGCCTCTCCAAGAAGCTAATTTTCACTTCTAATTCCAGGAAAAGAAATCTGATATACAGTAACATTTATCTGAATGTAAACATCAAAGCAAAAAGCTTGACAAATATAGACAGGCAAATTCATCCAGAAAATACGTAAAATAGTGTCAGTACTTTCTAGAAGATGTGGTCTCCCAGGAGATCCAAAGCTCCTTCCTTCTACCTGAGCTAACCCTGTAATAGGAGGAGGTGCGAGGGATGAGAACAGGTTTGTGGATTAGCAGATAAGACCCGCTACCAGCCAGGTAAAAATGATAAATGAGAGTAAAAAAAACATAGCTAACTTTTATGTCTACTCAATTTTGGAGACAAGCTATTATTAGATGTACAAAACCAACCCAACCAATACTTCACATTCTACCACTAACAACAAAATGAACTAATGAAGCAGATGCTCAGTTCACCGTGGTTTACCAGAGCCTATTTGGTAACAGCTGAATATGCATGGAAATTTGGAAAGGTCTAGCAAATCTCAGTGCAAATTCATTCTACATCTCAAACTCTAAGGAGAAATGCCAAAAACCCACATCCAGTGAGTGAATTGCCCATCATCCATATACAATGCATGGTTCACTGACTGACTTATCACTCTCAGAAAGAAATCCATTTGTAGGCTGTAAATTACTAAGCTGAAACTTCCATGCTGGTAGCTTTTAATGCACTTTGCTTCAGCAATCCTGACCAAAAAAAAAAAAAAAAAATAAAAAAGGGGTGATGCATCTTCTTTTACTGCAAAATATGTGTTACAATTTAGAAATATTGATGAAAAGTCAAAATCAATTTTTTTCTGCCATACCTTTCTGTAGAGACCATTTGGAAGGTGATATACTGCAGTTCCAATCACTCTTATATTTTCTAGCATACACATATATATATAAAGTATAAAATAAAATGGTCAAAGGGGAAAAAAATAAAATAGAACAGAAAAGTAAAGATACATGCTTCAAGCATCACTATGCACATCTCCAACAAGAAATCTGGTGTATTCATCTTATTTGGTGCCAGATCCATCATCTTCCTAAGTAAAGATATAGACTATTACTGGCTTCAGTAGGAGTTGGAACAAACCTCCAAATCACAATTGACAGGGTTTTGTTTGCTTTGTAACATTTGACATCAGCAGGCATGAAACAGATACCGCATTTTGAGGGCATTTTTACAGCATGCAGATAATAATAGATTACAGAGTGCTCATTGAATAATGCAATGTTGCCCTGTAATTGCATGTTGTGGTAAACATACATTTTATGACAGAACATTTGCAAAACTTCAAGAGTACTGCAAATTTAATCCCGAAGAATCCACAAGTGTATTATGACTAGACAGACATAAAGGGGGCCTGATATCAATGGATAAATAAATGGTGAATTCCAAGCTAGTATTAAACATTTTAAGATACAGCTTATTTAAGAAAAAAAACAAAACCAAACACATTTTTTATTGCCTATTTGTTAATTGGCTGAAATTCAAATAGTCTATTTTCTGTAGATGTATTTTGTTTGTACGATTACTTTCAGAAAATACAAAATGTTTCATTCCTGTTTTCAAGATGGAACATTCCAACTTTCCAGCTTAAATTTGCAAAAAATCCCCAAATAATTGAAATGGAGTAGAAGAGGTTGAAACATACATATGCATCATCTGCCTTTGATCATTTTCCAGCTTTGCACAGGAAGCCATTGAAAATAAAATAAACTCAAACAACTTCCTTTCCTTGTTTTTATCTATTTATTTTTCATCCCACAATCTAAAGCTGTCTTTCTTCTTTAAAGTTCTGCTCATGTACACATAAAAAAATACAGTGTTTAATTTAGACATTTTAAAATATAAATCCCACAGTATTCCACAGCTGCAGCTACACTTGGTGATCATTTCCTCAGCGATACACATCATCCACATGCAGGTGAGCTGGCCTTTTACAGTTTGGGGCTAAAGTGTCCCAGAACTTCGTTTATAAAGAGTTGGGAAAAATGCCACAAAACCCACTAAGACTTCCCAGACGAGACTCATTCCTGGCTTTTTCTCTCTACTTGTCACCAGTGTGTCTCTGCTGACAGATCTAGCTGCCTACACTCAGCCACATCTCTCTCTTCTTAGAGGTATATATATATTTTTTTTTCATAGTTTAGCTCCCCCAAGATTATAGATTTTTATTTGATCTTCATTTATCTTCAGGTGGCAGCAATCACAGCTGGACATGCACACTGATCCACAGATTACAGACACAATTAAAGAAGGCACTGTTTACAGAAGAAAGTAGAAAAACATGAAGATTTGCTCAGCACTCTTGTCCACCTGAACATACAGCTGTATAAGCTGCTAAATAAGATCTCACAACTTAAGTTACTGAGGTTGAAGATCAGTAGATACAGCCTCACATTTTATGAGATATGATTCTGTTTGTAACCATTTCTTGGAGCTTCTTTTATTTTTCTCCTATAAGTGCCTTCTAATATCCAGAAGGTTTTTCATGCAACTCTTAAAATATATTGGCTGCCTCTCTTACTAGTGTCTTCTTTCCTAAGGTATAATATTCTATACATTTGTGAACTGCATACCACAAAATGTATTTCAGAATTTCTGAACATTTTACTCAGATAAAATATCCTGTATTTTTTAACAATTTTGTGAGGGACAAGAACACTAAAACTATGCTTCTTCCAGTTAGACTAAGAAATAAGAAATGTAATGAAGTTACTCTTCCAAATCATCCTTTTTAAAGAAGTTCAGGGAATATTTCAATTCATGTCCCAGAGTCACAGAGAGAGGTTGCTCACAGCACTAACCAACCCATCCTTGGCTCCTCGGGGTACTTCACATTCTGGGGTCACAACGAACTATAACAAATCCCAGAAAAAGGGTTTCCTTGCGGGGTGGGGGATGCATGTGGGGGATGCATGGTAGTGGTGGGAGGGAGTATCAGTACAATTGGAAGAATCAACAAATTTTTAAAAAAGCATTGTTAGTTAAAGACTCAAGAGCTGTCATGCATTTACATTCAAAATGCTTTTTAATAAAGAATTTAGAAAAGGAAATCATGCCCCAAAAGGTGGTTAGATCTTGAGCTATTTATTTTCCTTCTCTTTCCCCTTCTCTCATATTTACCACGCTTTGCTCAAGTTTGTGTGCTTTATTGTCCCATTTGGACAATAAAATATGGCTATTGGTTTGAACAGATTTCATTATTATTTTGTTTTATTTTTGTATGTCCCCTCATAAGCCTAATTAACTACTGCTTTGTTAGAAAGCTGGCTGTTCAAAGTAGGTTACAAACATTTTAATAAGCAGTCACTGGCTGCATGTGGTATTTATTTAAAATGCTAACTTATATAATGGATGTGCACATTTTGATAGCACAGAACAACATGTGCTTTGAACAAAACAAAGGATTACTCAGACAAGCTATTAAAATGTCCCATTTATATTCTTGTTTATAACTATTTAGCTCGCATATGATAAACTGGCCTCCTTTTCCCCTGATCATGGATAGGAATTTGTCTTTCTTCAATTAGCTAATCCGTGCCACAAAATTTACAGAGCTCCGGCTTCAAAATCAGTTTTCTGGTTATGATTCTTCAGAATGGGAGCAAGTAGGCACAGGAGCCAACACAAGAGGGGAAAAGTGTAAAGATCAAGGACAAAGAGTGGAATTCATTTGCTGGAAAGAGAGAGGTTTGAATTGTTAATCTGGTAGATCACAGAAACAAAACGGAGACTTTAAATTTTGAGGAATATAAAGCAAGAGAGAGATAGCAACAATAAAATATAGTAAGAAAGATACATCTATGTCATTCAGGAACAATAAAACTCTACAAATAAATTAAAAAAGCTATGCTTACAACACTACAATATCGTAAAAATACTTTTTAAAACACACTATAGCTCTAACCTTGCTTGTGTGGTTTTGATTTTGTACCTCAACCTGACACTAGAGAAGATTAGAGTCATGCTTCCAGGCACAGAAACCTCCCTAACTGAAACTATTTTAAGATTTATGAGTATGTGTATATTCTTTCGATACAGCTGTGTGAAAAAATACAAATATTAGATAATCTTTATTTTGCTTTTAAAACACTAAACTTGAAGTACTGCATTTCAGAGAAAAACACCTATGATTTACAGAGTTAATTCATAAACTTGGATAAACAGTAACTACAAGGTAGGTCATGGACTTCATTCTCTGGTGCTGTTCTCCTCCATTTCTCTATATAGGTTTTGTCAAAATAAGGACATTCTGCCCGTGAATGACATATTTGCAGTACTGCCCAAGTACATGCTGCCTGTGATGCAACTAACTAATGGATTTTTCAGTATCATGCGACACGGATAAACTAAATACCATGTCCCTTTGCTCTCTTTTTACTGTTTTGAATCATACTATGCCATTGATTTTTAAAACAGAATTCTCCACAGAATCTAACAGGGCTCTACTTGGAAATCGATGGTACAATAAGGCCTTAAGTATTCTATTTGATTCAGCTGCAGAGGCGGACTGAACAGGTTAAAAAAGGTGAAAATCACACCAGCAGGTAGGCTGCAAACAGACCAAAAAAGAATTATCTTCTTTTGTCCAACAATTTCTTCACATAGAAAAAGTTGAAATAGGTTTTCTTCTGCCTTGCCAGGGGAGGGCAGCTCAAGTAAGGAGCAACCAACACCTTGTCCTCAGGGCCAATAGGCACCAAATCAGTGTGTCCCCATGGCCCTGGTACAACTCTCCAAAACAACGACCAACTTCAGTATGACTCCATTCCTGCCCAGCACTTCCATGACCAGAACTTTGCACAGAACTGAGAAATACCTAGGACCCAGGAATTATTTAAATTGGTGGCGTTCACAGGTACAGAATCAACAGGAAAAAGTGAGCTTTTAGCTACTTCAGATACAAAAGACTGGAAACAAATAAAAACAGTTTCTTCTTCTACAAATAGTGAAAGCAACTGATGATTGTATAGAGTTCGGGGCAACTGTGATCTTGAGTTTTCTTTGAGTGTGTTTTTTTTGAGTTTTAGCTTGTTTGTTTTGGTTTTCAGTCTTTTCAGTTCATCCACTTTTTCAATGCAGGTTTGCAAACCTCAGTTAAAAAAGCCAAACAGCAACAACAACGAGCAAAACAAACACCCTCTTCATCCCCCCAATACACCAAAAATAAAAAGCAAACCCAAAGAAACACCAAAAAACCACAACAACTTGAAGAGAATGCTTACAGGGTTATTCATTTAGAAGGAAAAGACAATGTAAATAATACAATTTTGCTGTAAGGATCATAAATTGCAGATCAGTGACTAGACATGCATCCAGCAGAATCCAATTTTTTTAATGGCTTAAGTCAGGTGATTTACATTCTAAGGGGCAAAAGACACATGATGTACTACCTTATTCTTTCAGACTAATTTTTAATATGGCCTAGCTCATTTCCCTTCCTAGTAAATTGTCAAAGACTGATGATGAGAGTGCAGTGTTTATTCTAGGCCCACTTTCTGTCACATTTCTTTAAGTAAATTAACCCCAGTGCCATATGGGGAACACAATTCCAGAATCCAAAACCTTATCATGTCAGCCTTGCTCTCCCCATCATCCGTATTACTGCAGGCCAAACTCAAAGGGACATTAATTTGTGCAGAATAGATTACATTTAGCATATGAAATCCAAGGAAAATAAAACTAATTACAGTCCTGTATACAAGTAGCAGAACTTTTTTTTTTTTTTTTTTCTGATAGATATAGAATAGAGCCTATAGAGCCTACATCACCAGCAGAAAAAGAATAGCAGGAACATAAACCATTTTTTTCCCCCTAACATGCCCTTGTACAGTTCTTCTCTGATTAGAACAGGTTTCTCTTTAATATTAAGTGCTCAGTAACAGAAAAGAATTTGTAATAAGATTTCACGTAGATGAAGCATCCACTTTTTGCTTTCAGGAAGCAGCATTTTCTTTTACCCAGCACAGATTTTAATTGCCTAAGATGCAATTTCCCTTATGAATAATTTGAATACAGCTGACTTTTTGACTAAGTAAATTTTCTTCAGAACTCAAATGATGTGTGCACTGTAAAATATGGAAAACCATGTGGTGGGGTTACAGAAGCAAAGTGATGGAAGTATAGCATTAATTTTAATGTCATTTAAAAAATCACCGAGGTTCTTATTCTGCCAGTGACACGTGCCTCTGACCAGATGTGTAGCCTACATTTCAGTTCACGGCACAAAGCTATTCTCTGCAAAGGTCTGTTCACATCATCCTATTTAATGTCAGCTTTCCCATCACAGACCCTCTGTTAGTAGTTCATAACAGCTCTGCAAAAAAAAAAAATCCCCTGCAAAGTGGAGTTTGGCTACAAAGCTCTGTCTCTCCATCAGAGAATATGATCCTGCCTTTCCCTCATATACTGTCCTCTTCCTGGGGCCTTACTCTTCTGACTTAAAATATGAACAAATGAGTGAAATCACTATGTCCTGCAGTGGGAAAGCAAACCTCAGCAGCTATAATTAAAAGAATTCTGTTTTCTTTTGACTAAAACATAATAAAGGAGGAAAAAAAAAAAAAGATTGACTAAAAATATTTAAAGTAGTACATTATTTTCTGGTGCAACTGGCAGATGTGAATTTAATCAATAAATCATGCAAGAGACTTAGGTATCATCTGTCAGTCATGGATAACTTATAACAAGTAAAAATTAGATCATCTTCCATTAAGAATCAAGCTGTACACAAAGGGTGGTTTTCATGGTATCACAGGGCCCAAATAGGACTAATAAAAGCAGCTTTGTTGATATCATCAGTCTATATAATTTGGAAATGCATTAACTGGTCCTGAAAATGTGCTCAATTAATACTTTGTAGAAGCTATATTAGCTGCCTAGTCTAGTAACTAAATTGAAATACTAATTATTATTTCCTTGGAAGTGGGCTTTGTTATTTGTTTTCATGTTGGAATTATTTCACTAAGAAGAACTTTATTTTGCGAAGATTGTATTGGGAAAGTTTGTCTCCTTGGGGAAATAAACTAGATACTTTTGTACCCTCGTAAGGTACTTTAGATGATGAGTAACCACTAACCATAACTTAATATAATTTCAAATTATTTGCATTTTTACTTGCCTGTAGCAGCTAAGCCATCTGTTACATTTTATTATTATTATTTTAAAATCAGCAGAAGTAAACACTCCTTATCTATGCCTGTTATAGTGGTAAGACAGTGTTCAGCTAAACTGCACCAGTGAGCCAAAAGAAGAAACCAAATTCAGCAGTTTCTGATGTCTCTTACAAATGTCTGATATGAGATTTTTAGTTCAATGGACCAGATACATGCACACACTAAACTCTGGCAGATGAACATATATTCCAGGAAGTTGATCCTCATCATGTTTTATACTATTCAGCTATTTTTTTTTTATATCAGTTACATGTAAAAAAAAAAAAAAAAAAAGAAAAAATCAGTGAAATCTGCTATAACCCTATATTAATTCCATTTTATAAAAATAACTAACAATTAATGTACTCTTCAGAACAACAGACCTTGACTAATCGAATAAATCCAGAAAAAAAAATAATCTACTTTAATGTGTGAAATAGACTTGCTGGTTAAACAGAAATACTTCATTGCTTTAGCAAATAATAAAACACTTGTAAGAAAATAGGCCTGCAACTTTATTATTTTATGTAATTTAAATCCCGTATATCACCAACCATGATGAGTGTATTGCTATGACTGATGATATAACAGGCTCTTTTTGAGTTTGTGAGACCTACTATTTAAGACAGAAAGTAAAATCGCACCAAAAAAAAACCCCTCACATGCCAAAAAAACCATAACCAAATAAAACCACAACACATAAAAACACCCAACAACACACCAAACCACGAACAACAACAGCAAGAAAAGAACAAAAAACTCACAGCAGTTTCCCTGCCCTTCTGTTACTCCAGTGACATTGTGCTGTTTATGGAGTTGTGGGATTTCAAAGAAATCCACATTAAAAACTTGGAAAATGTTTCCCCTCTGGAGAACAGTACTAATTAATTCATTAGTGATGAAATGCATTAGTGATGAAAAACATCTATATATTTAGGTCTATCTTCTGATTAGGGAAATCTTCTCTGTGTGTTGGAGAGCAAACTATTCCCAAAAATTAATACATAAAAGCATCTGTCTGTCAGGAGAAAGTTTAGTAAAACTCTGAGGGAGAAAAATTAAATGAATTCCTAAACTGTTTCTCAGTGTAGTCAGTTTTCAATATTTAATGGGCGCACACAAGTTGAAAAGAGGACAACTTGGCTTTTTCTTTTTTTTTTTTTTTTTTTTTTAATTTTTGTTAAGATTGCAGCAATGAGGTGTTTTGTTTTGTTTTTTAGACTTGGAACAAAGTTATTTACCATTTTACATCTATAATAATACAAATTTAGAACAAAATTATTACAGTTCTACAGTGGAATTGATAACAGCTAAATACAAGCAGCTGTATTTATATTTAGGGTGTTCATGGTCTTGGAAAAGCCATGCAAAATATGGGAAATTACTCAAGCTCAGTGGTTTTTAAGCTTTTAGAGCTTGAGGGCTCTAAAAAATTCTACTAAATGAACAGATCCCTGTAAAAGTGCTACAGGGAAATATCTCTATGCCCAGTATTAATTTGGCTTGAGGGAATGGGAGGTGATATGGAAGCCATCAGAAATCACCTTACAAATTACAGGGAAAAAACCTTGGCATGAGTCACCTGAAAACAGATTCCTAGGAAACAGATCCCTTATTGAGCTGTCAGTTTAGCAGTTGGACTGCAGGGAGCAACAGCATCCTCCAAGGATCCCGCAAGTGTCGGACCAGGCTAAAGAGTTCAATGTCAATGCCATGGCGCAGAGGTAAGAGAAGAGAGAAACCCACTGCCTGGGACTCCCGAAGCCCGAATGCTCTGACAATTTCATGGAGATGCAAGATCATAATAGCCTAAGGCAGGCTGGGCAGCTTGTTTCTTTCTTTGGTAAGATAAAGTAATAATAATTTAATTTTATCACCTCATAAATCCAAACAAAACTTTACTGAATTCTCTAAAGGGAAAGCTCTTCACAGATGCACTTAAGAATATCTTATTCTTTTTCTCCTTTACAGAATAAACGGAGTCCTTTAATGTATACTAGAGCCAAGAAACTCTGCCTGGTATGTGTGTTTCTCCATAAAAATCAGATCAATAAATGGGGGCCTCCAGGCACTAAGGTGTTATCCAAGCACTGTTACTTGTATTGTTTTGTTTCTTTATTATTTTTATCACTTAAGAGTGTTTTATGGTCTGCCACACTGGGTGACTTGAAATGTTAGAGTGGAAGCTTGCATAGTGAGTGGCTTGCTTTGGGTATGAAACAAGCCCAGTAAAGGTTGATGATACATCTCACTTTCATTTTGGAATTAAATCTACTGCAAAATACAATTATACAAGAAGCACAGTTGTAGAATCTCAAAGCACCACCAAAGAGGAAGAAACAACTTTTGCCTGAATCATAGGTTAAGCAACTGGAATCAAATGGAAACAAATAAAATTTGTTGTAGCCATATGCACATATAAGATGTGGAGAAGCTAATCAGAAGCTGCAGGTATTGTATGTAGTGCATACCTCAGACCGGCCTTTTTTCTTTACTCTCTCTTTTTTGTTAGGAAGGAAATGAGCCTCTTTTATTCCCACTGGAAACAAAAAAATCTCCGTTTGCAGTTTCCAAAACATTATTTCTCAAAGCTAAGAAAAAACCTTGTGTGTTCAGAAATGTTATATTTTTTATTTTTTCTTTATTTTTGACCATTTCTGTAGATGTTTGCATTTATCTAGTCTAAGCTAACTGGTTTAGGCAATTTCCAATTTACAAAGCTATTAGCCTTTCCCCCAAGCACAGTCTGGTTTCTTAAGGTAGGCAGTTCTTGTGCTTTAAAACATGTTGTTTCCATATCTGAAACTTTGAAAACTGTCAAATCTTTGCCTCAGACCTGGAAGTTCTTTTTCCCAACACCCTGGCTCTTAGCAGAGCTTCTCTGTACACAAGTCAGAACTAGTGTCTGTGAAATAACTATTTCTAAAATTTCTTAGGCTAAATCTTTTTAAGCTGCCTATATTGATTTCACTAACAGTACACCAGCCTGGCTCATGATTGCCTTTCCTTGACTGTTACCACTTTTCATCTTTGCTTCTCTCCCATCTAAATGTAAGAAAAAATATGACTCTTGGCCAAAAATAAAAGAAAAAAAATACATTGTCTTGTGAGACTAGAGGAACTTTAAGAAAACCAGATTCATGCTTTGGAGAATAAAATAAAGATTATATTTGCTTAAATAGTTGCATAATAAAAAGGTAAACCCAAGAGATATAAGGTGAAATAACATATATATACATCTATATATATATATAGATGTATCTTACCAGAACAGTACCTTAAGAACTCAGAGAAATTTGTGGGCCAAATAGTGTATTCAAAAGGATGAGCTTAAAACTGAGCAGTTGAAGTTTAAGAAATTGTCATTAGTTTTTCTCTTCTTTTCCTAACCTCATCTAGGTGTTCCTGCTCCGGTAGGGGGATCAGACCAGATGATCTTTCAAAGTCCCTTCCAACCCTTAACATTCTGTAATTCAAATAGAAGATATATTCATCCAGTTTTAGAACAGTGGATTAATTTAAGTTGGAAAGGCCTCCACGTGGTCATCCCATCCAATTCCCTCTCACGTGAGTCAGATTGCAAATGGCCTTCTCCAGCAGATTTTTGAGAATCTTCCAGGACAGAGATGCCACATTCCTGCATAGCTAATCAGTTTCCATTGGGTTGTTTTGGTTTTTTTTTTGGTAACACCCAAGAGCAACTCAAGGCTGTCTTTCCTTTATTTTCCCAGAACAGTTTTGTGTTCAAATTCTCATCCTTCATTAAGTGAGAACATTTCAATGTCAGCTGCCAGTAACAGTAAATCCAAACCATGCTTGAGCATGGATGCAATGAGTATGTGCATGCAACTGGGTGTTATTATATCATGGAAAAAAAGTAACAAAGGATCCATTGAGTGAATCACGGCTATGCATCCTCTGAGTGCTCCTATACAAACCTATTGGAGAATAAAACATGCTCCTTAAAACAGGTGCATAAAATGTTTTCCTTCACTATATGGCCAAGCTAAAAAGCATATGGAAAGATGTTTCTGGAAGCTGACAGTATAAGGCACATATAGCAGTAATTTCCTATAGCGACTAAACTCTAACACACAAACTTTGAAGATCGGCTCTATTTTCTGTTCACATTGACCAGCTTGCTCAGAGATACACACTCATGTTGAATGTTCACAGAGTTTGGCTTTGTGAAGCTCATGTTTACAGTGAGATTAACTTTAACAAAATAGTAAAACATGCTGGAAGTGCAAACCTGCTCCACTCTGTGAAAGAGCAGGGCACAGGACACTGCCAGCAGTGCTCCTTACAGAAGGGCTCCTGCTTCAGGGCGAGAAAAGAAAAGAGACTTTGCTTGGGCAACATGTCATAGCTTTCAGTTTTAGGTCCGTGACTGCAGAGGCAGCCTCTTCCTCTTATATTGCAAGTGCAAAGACACTGGTAGGAGACTCGTGCAAATTTACCTCACAGCAACTAATGCATTCCCATGGCTTTAGCCCACTCTAGTAAATGTTTATTACCAGAAGAAAAAAAAAACAAACAAACAAAAAAAACCACACACACACACACAAAAAAAACAAAACAAAACAAAACAAAACAAAACAAACAAACAAACAAACAAACAAAAAAAAACGAAACAGAGCAACCTTTGAACTGGCAGTGATTTTAGAGCATCAGGGAAAAAATCATATACCATATACATAGAAAGGCATAGCTATTTCTTTTAGTGGACTAATTGAGAGCAATGATTGGAAAGGGCACAAATTTGAGAAATATCTTTCCTGGAAAGAGGGTGAAGTTGAACAGCAAAGTGACATGATGCTGAAATCTTATTGGCAATGTGCATTATTTCTGAAGGAAAATTCATATGTTAGGAAAAAAGGTCTACTGGATTGGCAGAAATAATAAATGAAAATCAAGAGCCCATAAATAGATACTAATATCCAAAAGACACTAGAATTCAATCTAAAGAAAAATAAACACATATTTAATAAGAAATATTCTCCTTTCCCCTGTAGAACCAGAGCAATACGCTACATAATTCTGAGACCAGACTTTGTTCAGTATAATTGCAATGAAATAATGGGCAAACATTGATGACTACAGCAATCAAGAGATTAACCTTGATCGGGAAGTATGTATTAATTACAAAACTGGCTAAGACGTATCACAGGTGAAAAAGATCTGCATGTAGTCCAAGTGGTGCAACTTACCATGACTTACAAAATCACTGAGCACTCAGCCAAGGTAATGCACACACGACCCAGTGAGCCTCCCCCAGGCAGTGTTCTTCTGCTATCATTACCATTTCTATCAGAGAAAGAATTCCTATTACAGTAACAAATGCCTCCTGGAACTAATTGGCACTCATTGGCAATCTCAGTGCAGAGGCTAATGAAGTACCTTTTGAGCCTGAGAGATTCTGAAGAGGGGATCTCTCCAGCTCAGAACTGAGACTCAGTAATGAGGCAGGATGAGGAAGATTCCTCTGCTAATGCTCAACCCTCATCTGTTCTCACTAAAAAATAGGATTCATTCATATGTTTAAGGAATTCAGGAAGCCTCTATGTAAAAACAAACAAACAAAAACAAAACAATTACAACCAAAACAAACAAACAAACCCCACATCCCACAAACAAACATTAACACTCCACTACTCATAGAGAAAAGGACCACAAAGAAAGTTTGCGATAAGAGCTGCTTTGTTCTCCTCCCTCCCCCCTGCCTTTTTGTTTCATTGCTTGGAAAAAGATATTTTGCATCAAACAAGGAATAGGACAGAACATTAAAAACAGCAAAGGACCAATTCCTAGATGTCACCACTGATATTCTACCCTAAAAGGATAGTGTCTTTCCAAATCTTAAGTAGTTTGGAAGACTTTCTACATTATAACTGCTGAATTGTCAGATACTAAGTTTACCTAAATAGACCAGTTCTTATTGCAGCTTTCCCACTCAATCAAGCCGCTATTTAGAAAGAAAAAGCATAACAGAAAAATTAAACTAGTAGATTTATCAAGCAACTGTATATATTCCTATTAGAGGATCTATTTTTATTATCCACATAGCAGTTTAACTTGGCAGGCACATTTAAAATGAAGAGAATACCTTACGTGCTTGACCAGAGTCTTCACCTATGCTACATGCTGAAATGCTCATACAGCATAAAGTCTTTGACCAACAGGCTCAAATATAAGATACCCAGGCAGTGTGGAGACAATATAGTGGGCTTAAGCCAGAGCTCTTCAGAAAAAAAAGGGTGTATAAAGCGTGTATTCTTGAACATGTAGTTATAACTGCAGTTCATCTGCATTTTAACCTTTCTTAGACGTAACAGCTCATTCTGGCCATCAGTTAGCTAGAAAAAAATGGAATTATACACTTTATATTGTTGGTTTGGGTGAGCCAAACAAACAGGTTTGCTTGTTTGCTTTGCATTTATTATTGGTCTGAGATTAGGTACTTCTAGGCAACCTGCTATTAGAAACATACCTGTTGCTTTGAAACTACCATTGCAAGGAACAACAGTTGTGTTAATAATTATTATGATTATTGTGTTATACCACAATTCCTTTTAACTGTTAAAAAATGCCTGTCAGAACTTAAAGAAAGCACAAGCAAGAGGCATACATAACTGTCCCTGAAAAGATGATAAGGGATATTTCATCCAAGTGGTTAAAAGGCAGCCCTCCAAACTACAACACTTTGGAGACACACTGAGTAGGTGCCCTTTGCCAAAACCCAAACTGCCATTTTGGCACAGGTGGATACACAGTGGAAGGGTGAGAAAACTGTGTCAGTGCACTTTGCAGCTTCTGACAGACACGGGTACTTGATCTCTCTCTTTCCTGAGAGGTGCTGTGCAATTCTGCAGCTTCTGGAGTCTCATGGACAAGATTTTCATGGCAATTGCAACTGTGATTTAGGTATGTGGACCGTTAATCTGTTGTCTATGGCAAAGACACAAGCAAGTCAAAACTTCTCTGAAGTTTTCTTCTTTCAAAACTGCTCTGGATCTCTGTAATTTCAAGTGTCTTTTTGAGCTTGTTCTGACAGGCAAGATAATTACAAGTATTTCTGACTTGGGAGACAGTAATGTAATTAGTTATTACGTTTGGTTAATAAACCCTCTGAAAAAATCAAGAAGTTTGTAATTTGTATATACCAACTCGGGCCTTTAGTTTTAGTTCTCCAGGTCTTTAATTCAACCAGTGCACTGAAAATCCCTCAATTCTATTCAATAAAGACATTAAATTTTAGACAACAAGGATATGGAGATCATCTGTAATTTTTCTCCCTTCTACTCCACACTCTTTCTCCATTTTGTTGCCTTTGGTATTTTCTATGCTACTACCTTTAGACTGAGGAACATTTGAGTTTTCAACTCATCTGTACCATTTTGTACTTAACATTTCAAGAATTAGATGAGAGCAATCACAAGATTACATCCATGTCTTGGCTAGAAAAGCTGAAGACTCCCTGAAGTTAGTGCCTCAGCAACTCAGCTATGCCACGTCAGTTGGTCTAACTACATGCTTTCATGTTAGTAATTATACCATATCAGATCTCTTCACACAGACAGAAGCAAGGATTTTTAGGTAAAAGGGTAAAAGTACCTTTTTACAAGAAACTGAATTTCATTATCGTGAATTTTAACTTTTATCCACGTAAGTCCATATCGCAAATGAAGCTTCCAGTGTTCAAACTTCAGCATACATAAGAGCTGCAAAAGGTCAGCACTTTACTCCCACACTCAGAACAATAGACTTTGAAAGTATATATGCATGCATATTATAAAAAGCTTTTCAGAAGCTGAAATTCCGTGCAAAACTGAAATCGATACTGAAAGGGGAGTCTTGAACATTTTTGCTGTAATGAAACAAAAGAAAATTAGTATGTACTTAGCTCTCTTCCTGGCCTGGTCAAGGGTGACAGTAGGGAAATCATTCATGCTCCGTGGAATACATTTAGCACCAATAAAAATGGACAAACGTTTGACAATTTAATTACTATGTATACGCTCTTAAAACAAAACAAAACAAAAAAAAACACCACACAGGATTCAAGAAAGATATCCTCTGTATCATGAAAATTCCAGAGCAATATTTAAGCCTCTTGTTTTTGGCATTATGTTCCAGTCATCATTTGGTATTTGCTCAAACAACTAAGCAACTCTTCAAAGCAAATTATTCTAGAAATATTCTTGCATTTTATTGCTAACTTAATAACTTGATTTAGCTCTGTACATAAGACAGACTTCCTACACCAAGGTATTGCTTCAAGTCTATCTAGATATAATATGCATAAACATCTTGAGGTAATGGAAGTCCTTCTCTGTCACAACAGGAAATATCTACTACAGTTTTAATGATAACACCGAATTAATGCTTCCAATGTCAGAATCTCTTCCAGCTCAGCTTACTTCCTATTATTTTATGTCTCGAGGAATCTACATGTTTGTGGTAAAAGGAAAGGTTGATCCCATTGTGAATGGGTCATTTTGTCCCATCTGGCTCATCTCCTACACAACCCATGTCCTACTGGAGGATCACAGACATACTTTTCTGAAGAACTCTTCTTCGTGATTGTGGTACATATCTGTTATTCCATCTTCCTTTCCTTTTTGTTTTGGTACCTTCAGCTTTCAAATATAACTCCAGAGCCCTGACATCAGTACCAATTCCTATGTACTGTGAGTTCAAGGTAACTTTAAAATGAAACACAGCAACATACTTGGTTTGGCAAAGTATATCACGTATACATGTATGTTCACATACAACATATGCGTGCTTATAGCATGCATCTGTATTTTAAAACATACTAACAGGAGCATTTGGTTAACATTTGACACAAATATTTTTTTCATGCTTATCATCTCAGCGTCTTGTAAGAGTACCTACTTGATTTATCTACAGCTTACTTTCTTAGTAGGAGAATTCTTACAGGTAATTTCTATCTATTACAGTGGTAAGTCTCATGGGAAAATCTGTACTTAAAACACACCTCTCACTTAAGAATAATGTAGTTATTGCATTCACAGCTTACTGAAAAGAAAAACTGTTAGCGCAACCAAAGATCAACACTACCAAGTATCTTGAAAAGTACTACATCTGTCTTCCAGATAACCAGATTGAAACACTGATTTTGAATGGAACACAAAATACAGGATATAAACAAATGAAAGCTGGGATGAGATTCAAATGTGGACAGGATGTTACCCTGAAGGACACTATGTTCTAGTACTAACAGAGTAGAAACTAACTTAATCAAACTAGCGTATTTGTTCCAATTTAAATATAAATGGAATTATTGGGATGTTATGGAAAGTTATCTATTAGTTATACATAGTCATGTTATTAGATTTCATAAAATAAGTTCACAATACCTTTCTAGCCCTTATTTGATATTTTTTTTAACAAGAACTCTTCTTAACATGGCTGTTGTCTCTTTTGATATGAAGTTCTAATCAAACATGGAACACTAAACAATTAACAGAATGATAACTAATATTATCTTAATCATGAGAAATTACTTCCTGATTAATATCTACTACTTCAATACACCCATAAGAATTTATTAAAGTTATTGATTATTCAGGCTCTAGTCATAATGGACCATGCTCCAGACAGAGAGCAGCAGCACATTATCTAAGATTCAACATCAGTTGCTAGAGTACAGAAAGTGCAGATGCTTAGGAGAACACAATTCGAAGTAACAAAAATTAAAATTAACCAACTGATCAGGGAAGCAAAACTCTGGCCTGAAGTTTCTAAGTAAACAAAGCTAGAAGAAAAGTAGGAGAAAAGTGTGGATGTGTGCTTGATTTTTTTTTTTTCATCTCCAGTGGAAAATGCATTATTATTCTTGTGTTGTTTCCCCTCCACCAATATATTCAGACAGCTTCATAACTGTGAATTTGAGGAGGGAATGGACTTGTTGTTTTTTTTTAAAAGCATTGTTGTAAGCACAGATAGCTCATTTTAAGACACAAAATAATGTAATATTAAATAATTACATAAACATTCAATTTAAACAACATACTGGAAGCCTTAGGTTCATTTTGTAAGATTGTATCTCTATATACATCTTATGTTTTGTTTCCAAAAAAAAACCCACCACCATTTAATACTGAATGTAAGCAAAAATACTTGTAAGAAAAAAAAAAAGCATATTTTTTTCAATATCTGTTCACTATTGTCAGACATTTCTGAAAGATTTATGTCTGGCATTGACAAATGTGTAAAATACAATTTTTTCATCTGCAAGTTACTTTCATTATTAACCTTTGATTTATATATTGTTTTGGTTGTTCTAATACTGGAAACAACCTAAGCCAGCAAATTTCAAATTTTAGCAGGGTGTGGGTTCATTAGTAGCAGCAGAACACAGAACCAGAATGCAATGATCGCAATGGTTCAAAACCTTTATCAATACAAGGTGGTTTACATTGTAAGGATCTCATTCTAGTTATTTATAGGCTTCTCTACCAGAGAGAAAATCCTTACTCTTCTTCCCAAGAAACAAAAATTATAATCTGCACTTCAGCCTAGTACAACCGTTGGTGTATATCACATTAACAAGGGTCCCACAAATTTACTTTAAGATTCTTCACTGCACCATATGGGTAGAGCAAACAACATATCTGACAGCCATTAGAAAGCAAGATACTCCACAGAGGTCTGATAGCAATTTAGCAAGTAGCAGAATTCTTTAATCAGCCTCATCATCCTAAACCTTCTAACTAGTTGCCTATCAGGTGCTGGCCACTTATCTTTCCCCTAAAGAGCCAGACATCCAAATATCTTACAAAATTTTATTAAACCTTCATTTTTTTAGTCTCTATTTCCCTTATGTCAAGCCTCCCTCCCCTACCTGACTAGCAAAGCATCCTAATAGCAGCAAACTAGCAGAAACCCTGCATGGAGCTCAGCCTCCTCCTCAGAACTGACAGCACAACAGCCTTCTACCCGCTTACGCTCTTGTCTGCAAGACAGACAAAAAGGAAAGAAACTTCACCAGGAGGTAGCAGTTTAGAAACTTGACATTTCACTGTTTGACTCTCACTTTCATCAGTAATAAGCTCTTGACTTTAATACAGAAAAAATAATGAAGTATAGCAAAATCAAAACTGACACTGTGTGTCTGCTTAGACTCATGGTGCCTATGATACCACAGAGTACAATAATTTCATCCTTTTTTAAAAGTATTTTGCTATTAAATGAAAAAAACCTTTAGTTGCATCTACTCATTGCCCATAGCAGTCAAGTCAGCCTTTAAAAAGAAAAATTCACACGTTTCAGATGCATTAATCCTTATCTTCCTAAGTAATATGTTACATTAGCACCCGACAACATTAAATAAACCAGAGGGGAAAATTCACATTATGACACACTGCAAAAAATCACACCACCCAGATATATCCACATGAAATGAATCACAGTGCCTTTTACAAATATATTTTATGTTTTATAATTTAAAATAGTGCACTAAAGCTCCCAAATAAATTCTGTTTGAAGCTCTTCAAGGCTTATGGAAAAACTATTTCAGGTTTTAGATTTGTGCTGTTTTTGTTACTCCTTCTCCATTCTTCTTCTTTCATTTTGTTCTCCAAAAAAGAGCTAAAAGCTGTGTGAAAATGAAAGAAGATTTTTTTCCACTTTCTACGGGTGTATGTGTGTATAGCTACACTTGGACACACTTAACCATAGATGTACAGGTAAACATGTTTTACATCACACACCAGTTACTGCTGTTTCTCTCTCTTTATTCCTCTCAATGTATCAGGAGAAATATATTTTTAGAAGAAAACAGAAACAAAGCAAAAGGGAGCAAAGCAACAACACTATTACAGAACATCAAATTGCTAAGATATCTGCCTGGGAGTTGAGAAACCTGAGGCAGGTAGCTAGATATGGATAATTGGACTTGGGTCTCTGCCAATCTAGCTTCATGCCAAATCCGCTCTATTTGTTTTTCTAACAAAAGAGAAGTAGTCAGTGTCTTTCATTTTAACATGAAACTGTATCATAAAATTTCATCACTCAAAATTGATATGTTGTCACAGAAAACTTATTTCAAAAAATACTCCTCTCTAAAATGGAAAAGTTTAAATAAAAAGTTCCACCATTCCTACTAATCTTTTTAGAAGGAGAAGTGATTTCTTATGATGTTATTACATATTAGATTCAGAATATAGCATGCTTATGACATGGTATAAAAATATGTGCAGAACAGATTCTTAAAGAGACACAATGAAATGGTCACAAGTGTCTATAAGTATTTCAAGATAATTTTGAAACACTTTAAGGGTGTGATTTAAGAACAAGTGAGCTCTGGTTTGGGTAGAATTCCAAAAATATGAGGCAAGCTACCACCAAAACCTCAGAAGTCTGTGTTTTCCTAAAGCTTGAACAGAGAAGTTGGCAAGGCTCAGATATTGCATGAACTATAAAAGCAAACTATACAGCAAAATCAGTGGCAGTCCTATTGTGACACCACAACCTACTGCTACCAAAAGTGCTATCCCAGTATCCAGAGCAAGCTGTGGTGAAGCCAAAAATTATAATGTTGACCACATTCATTACTTCCCATGGAAGTGCTCTTGATTTAACTGATTTTCAGAGTACATTCTACTCAGATTCTTATTTCAGTAAAGCTAGGGTCCTCCTTTTTTTGTCATCAGAATTTCTCCTCACTCCCAGTTCAATAGCCAGCTTTTATCACTTCACACTTTCTCCATTTCTTTTTATAGAACTCTATGGCCTTTCCTGTTTTCAACATATTTTCTGTTATCAATCTGTTTCATATGTATCTCTTACACAAAGCTACATTTATTTCTTCAGAGAACTTAGAGTTCTAGTTATTTGCCACTAGGTGAAAGAATACCTGTATATCTGTGACTGCAGCTTACACCATTTAATCTACACTGTGCGCATGGGAGGAATATAAACTAAAAATGTTTGGAAAAATCTTAACTACGAATATATTATTTTTTTAGGAAGTCCTTATTTTTGAAAAGTAATTTTCTTTTCTAGTTGCACAGGTTTCAGGACAGGTGTTTACTGCAGCCACTGTTCATCATGGCTTATCAAACACTTCTTAACATACTACAAGAAACACAGGAGCCACAATGAAAGGACAAAAACTAACACTTGCACATAATAGACAACAAGTAGTCAACAGGCGATACCAAGGATATTGTTGCTGTTTGAGGTTCTTGCAATATGGGGGTGGGGGGAGGGAAGGGGCAGGAAAGGTAGGAAATAAAGAAGCCAAAAAACATATTTAACTTGTCCCCACTGACTCTAGACAACAAAACATACCCCAAAATACAAAACATGACAGAAACCCATACCTCAAAGTACAAAACCATAGTTAGTACCTGTCTGGGGCAATCATTCTTGACTTCAAGTTTAGGTCAATATGCTGTGTCTGTACAACTTGATGCCTTGGCAAACACAAGGACTCTACAGTCCAGTTCTAGCAACGAACAGCAATTTGAAAAGGCAGCAAATAAAGAAACATAAAACTTTGCAAACAAATTATGAATCAGCAGGCAGTAGCCAAGAATTTTTTTACTTTCATTTCCACTGTAGATGGCTAACAGTAATTTTTAAGCACAGAATTCATATAACATGGGAAAATAAAAACAAGCACCAACACCCTCTGGATACACCAGGTTCAGTGTTCTCTGCACTGTATTTTCTAACTCCAGAAGTTCTGCTAATTAGTTTTAAAATCCTGTTCAAAAACTCATTAAGCTCCATCTTAAAACAACTAAAGTTTCTTGCCCTCACTGCCATAACTGAAAGGTCATTCTCCAAATTTTCTCTTTCAATTGGTCTTCTAATTTCCAGTGTAACGGTAATTCTGGAGAACTTATAACTAATAGATACTTTGCCCTCACTTTAAGTAGTTCCTCTTCCTCCTCAGTATTTACTACTCAGATGTAATTTTAAGGTTCATTTTCTGAAGCTGCTTTAAGATAGATGCTCTATTCTCTTATTCAGCCTAGTGGAAATAGCACCACATCAGAATAGATAGAAGGTATATAATTATGAACTGAGTGTGCAGTGAAGTCCATTCCTCGTCCTTTTCACTTTCCTAGGCAAAGCAATAAAAATATTTAAAGTGTGATAGAGATAACCAGCACTAAAAGACCTTGCAGAAGCTATACAGACAGCTACTAAACATTAACACATCAGCAGGCTAATTCCAGCCAGGATGCCTCAGTTGCAGGGAAAAAAAAAAAAAAAAAAAAAAAAAAAAAATAAAATATATATATATATATATATATATATATATATACTACTCAGTGAAATGTTTTAATTATGCCTTAGACAGTGAAATTTTGGAAAAAAAAAATAATAAATCACAACAGAAGTCCTTCCTTCTCTGTGAACATCTCCTCAAATGTCCAGGATACATAAGCCATTGTCTCTCTCATTTGTTCAAGTCTACTTTGGTTTTATCAAACGTGTGTGTCAGATACACTGTGCCTGTGCCAATAATCACCTTCAGGTAAAATCGAGTCAACAGATCATGAAACTGCTGGGAGTCATAGGATCTAACAGAGAATGCACACTACATATTTTTGCTATGGTCAAGAGAGACTTTACATTTTTATTTTCTCTCTCTGAACTTCAGAATTTAAAGAACAAAGCCAAACAGTATTGTGTGCATATTTATATACGTGCCCATGTGTTTCTAAAATAAATCATCAAGAACTGTACTTTAAATTCTCCATCTGCCTGGCTATAAGGACCTTTACTAAGTTGTGTACACATTTCCTTGTTTTAAAAGTCTCTAAAATACTTCATAACAAATGAAAACAATTAATCAGAATGAGAGCAGGTTTTCTACACAGGGATTAAGTATTAAGAAAAATATTCTATATCACTGCTAATGATTCTAGCCCTAAAAACTTTGTAAAGCTGAATTACACCTAAGACTGGCATGCAAATTAACTGCCTAGAGAAAGGACTGTGGTCTAATCTACAACGTATTAGAGGGTTTCATATCTGATTGATAGTGCTACAGTGGTCATATTTTACTTTGGAATAGAGAGAACTCAGAAGCGACATCTATGAAGTAGATTAGAAATGAATATTTTCAGTTGGAAGGGACCTACAATGAACATCTCGTCCAGCTGCCTGACCAAGAGTTAAAGCTATTAAGGTCACTGTCGAAAAGCCTCTTGAACACTGACAGGCTTGGGGTAGAAACCATCACTTGAGGAAGCCTCTTCCATCCAGCATTTGACCCACTCAGCAAAGAAATTTTTCTTAATGTCCAGTCTAAACTTCCCTGGCACAGCTTTGAATCATTCTCACTGATCAGTTAAGCCACTTAGGGGAAACAATATACAATTTCCAAGTTGTAAATCATTTGTCAAATCTTGCTTTCATTCTAGGTTGAACACTTCTAATGATATCGTAGGAAATCCACATGGAAAACAAGATCACAAGTAGGTGCTTGATGTTGTAGTGCTCCACTGCATAGAAAAGAAGGATGTTGCCACTACTGCAAGGACATGAACTTTGATTATACCTCTTAAAGCCATTTGCTAAAGCGTAAAATAAAGTGCAAGAGGCTGTATTAGATGCTTCATTGACTTTTAATCAAGAGGAGAATTTATATTTCTATTTATTATTTATCTTTAAAACAGACTAATATTTCTAGTGATAATTGCTGAATTTCTGTAATGGTTAACATTAAGTTTGTCTAGATATTAATACAATTCAGTTTTAATGAAGTGTCAGTTAATTTTAAAAATTCACTCACACATATGCAAACCCTGCAATTCTGTTACACTTTTAGAAGCTAAACTCAATCCTGCTGACACATGCTTTAGAAAGTAAAATATTCCTAAAGAGGTAATGTTGTATTGAAAAAAGTCCTATTTTCTACTATCACAACAATACTGTTATATTTCTTACTGCATTAGCTAAGCCTTTCAGCATATAGCCATGGTAGACTTATACAATACTGAATTGTAGAAGAATTGTTGATACACTTTGAGTAGATAAAAAAGTAAAGGGCAATCTGCAGTGCAACTGTAATCTTGTAATATGACAAAAACATGAAAAATCAGATTTTAAGAAATAAATCTTAAGAGGTTATTAAAAAGACATTCAATAATATTGGGCAAAGCATTAAAAAAATGCTATCAAAACATGAAGGCTTGAACAATGTTTCACTTTCAAAATGTTTAAACCTCAAAAGTAAAAAGCAGAAGGAAAGGAGCAGGGAAAAAAAATAGCATAACAGCATGCAAAGATATCTAACCAAATGTGAGTTCACCTTAAAAAAAAAGAGAGAGACTACATGGATTAACATTTCACTAAATTGCTTAATTAAGATACTCATATTTCTAGGGCAACCATTTAAGTTTTGCAAAGTAACTCAACCACTGAAATTCAGAGGCTTTTCATGAAATGTAATTTTTAATACCTTTTTATACACCATTTTGTTTTTCTCATCTTCATGTAAAAGAGTAGCCAAATGAAGTAAGTTATTTAGGAAGTTACTCAGTTAATAACATTCTTCAACTGCATATATTTTGGCTTAGAGTTGCCAATTCCCATAGGGGAATTGTTCCATTAACATCAGTAAAACTGCTCACATGCCAGAAGTTACATACCTGGAGCACAACATGAAGTAGACTGTTTGACTCATGCAGAAATAGAGAAGGTCATTTGTATTTTTGTGTCTTAACAATAAACACTACTTTTGCACTTTTAGCACATTCTATTTGCAGACATAGCACATATGTAAACCCAAAACAACAACAATAAAAACCACTAAAAAACCCCTACTCATAAAATTGCTCTCTTACGCTGGCTTTGGCAATTACAGTGTCTCCAGTTTCAGACAGTTAAAATGGGATACAGAAATGTGTCTCTAATCAGGAAGAAAAACAACCGCAAGTTGTGCCAGTTGCACAAAGTAATTATTGCAAGTCAGTCATCTTCAGCTAAAATTCACAGATGTATACATGAACACCATGGTGGTACTTCTCCCATGAGCAGATGAGTAAAGTGAGTGACAATTTTTTTTTGGTGTTATTTCTGATACATAAAGCAACAACAACCACCAAACTGTATGGACCTTGCTATAATATAGAAAATTGACTCAAGACGATATGAAGTCTCAATCATTTTGTGAGCAAGTTTCATCACTCTGGTGTAAATCAACACCAACTTTTATGAAGCTACACTAGTCCATGCCAGATGGAAGTCTGGATTTCATCAGAAAGGATTAACTGTAGGAGGGAACAATAAAGAAAATAAGCTTCTTTGTCAGTAATTAGACATTAAAAATAATAATCATAGTAACTATAATCACAGGGAACAAGAGGCTTCAGCATAATTTTTGTCCAAAGCCATGCTGAGCTACAATAATATTGTAGAACACAATGCCAGAGATGATTCGAAAAATAGAGAAAAAATTCTGAAAGGCTAATGATAGTGCTATCCAAATCATACCTGGCAGGAGCACCACAAAATCCACATCTGTTGCTGGGAATTGCCTTTCCTTTTCGAGGAGGAGAGAGCTACCTTAGGTTATTTGTTGTGACTGCCACGAAATGAAACATCGAAGTAGAACTGAAATTTACTGTTATATTCCAAATCCCAGGAGACTATCCTCAAAGTGCCTCCTGGTTACAAGATTGCAAGAGTCCTTTGCATATTATGAATAGATGAGAAACAAGCATGCTGTATCAAAGGCTGCAAGGTCTGGATTTTTAACTTTCAGGATATATCAAAACTCACTTTCAGCAAATAGAGGTAAACTGAAATAGCTGATGGAATTTTAACATGAATTTTCATAACTTTAAACAAACTCAGCAGCTGCATCTGTGTTTGTTTTCAAATGTAATAGTTTTGCAAATAAACCTCAAAAACTTATATTTGTGATGTAATTTGGCTGATGACATTACACCAAGGAAGCAGTCACTCAGTTATCCATCTGGAACAACACTGTCTGCTGTAACAGTCCTGCTGTACCTACCCCAGAAAGACGTGTATCTATAAGAGAGCAGGAGAAAAAGTGAAGTATGTTTCTTTATATTGATAAAATATATCTTCTAGAACTCAAATACTGAATTATCCAGGATGCTGTTTTCAAACATTGTACAGCCCCAAAATCAGCCACGTAACCACTCAAGACTATAGGACACTTGTACTAAGAACTCCAGATCAGTTAAGTCCTACCTTTTGAAACTCTTGTTGAGAGTGACAAAACAGCATGGAAGAAAGCAATAGTACTTTTCTAGTCTTTATCAGACAATGGGAAAGTGTCACAGTAATGTAATGCTTGCTTATCTTAAAAAAATGGCATTTATACACGATTGTGCTAACACAGTGTATTTAGTCTGGTAACAGTGAAAACGCAAAGTATAATAAGCCAAAGCCTAAAATAACTAAGTTAATAACTAACGGCCCCAAATCTAATAGCATTCTGAGAGAGATTTCCATCTTATGTTTATTATTTCAAGAAATATGCCACAACCTTGTATAGCTATAGCAAAGTAATTACGAAAGACTAAGAAGCATTGGAATTTGTCTGTTGGAAATATTTTGCCAGAATCCCAGAATAGCAAAAGCTGTATCAAATTGTTAGTCTCAAAAAAAGAGGGTGCAAGGCTTTTCTGACTTCATGACCATTTCAGGACTGGTATGTTGCAGACATGAGGTAATACGATCACCAGGGTCATTAGGGAATTGCAGGCAATCCCTGCCTCACTGACAAGTTACACTTAACAGAACTGTTTTTAATAATTTTTCAAAGAGCAGCCAGCATCTGAAATTCATTGTATAAACAAACTTAATGAAAAGAAGAAGAAGAAAAAAAAAAACTTAAAAGGGACTCCAGACATTTTGTGAATTATAGAGTTTATGGACGTGAGAAACTTCATGAAAAGGAAAGCCGAACTACTAGATGGTTCTTAAACTGTCTCACAGACAGAATAACCCTCTTTCTTTTGAAGATATTACTTCCAGCACAAGGATTAAGATTTACTGCATACCTATATCTCAAATCTTGCACTAACTACTAATAGCAACTGCCTTTTACCAGAGTTGGTATTAGAATCTATGCTCCAGGTATGCCTTCAACATATTTATCTTAATAAACATCTAATCAAATTCACTTTAAAGACAGCATCACAAATTCTGGTGACAATGACTTCATTGCAGTGCTGCATCTATCAGCAATCTTCCCTTTTCTATGAGGTCATGACATGAAATCAATCAGCACCACCATGGCTTAGCTAAATTTCAGTTGTTTTCTCTTTAATTTTGGCATATCTTATAACTTCAGATTAAGGAAAGGCTCCAGTGTTGTAGTTTATTGTTAGACAAAGGCAGAAAGAATTAGAGCTCCTAATTAAAACGTATATAGTTAGGCTTGTAAGGATGTATTTTCTGAGGTTCTTGCCAAAACTAATGATAGTATAGAAGCTCTGCTCCCTACCAACCAAATACCAGAAAGAAGAAAAAGAAAAAAAAAGAAAAAAAAAAAAAAAACAAACCAAAACACAAAACAAAAAACACACACAAGAGAGAAGGGAAAAAAAGGTAAACAGTAAAACACCCACCATTGTTTCTACTGAACTATCAAAAGGAGGAACGCAGTTTCCACAGTTTAGGGAATCAAGTGAAACCTCTAGAGCTCAGCACAGCTCCACCGCAACACACAGCAGCCACATGGCCTGGAGAGAACAGCCCTGTGCTGAGCTGCTTGAGGCATACGTTGAAGAGTAGCATCATTTTTCACAGTTTGAATGCTTACCTACAGTCTTGTGACACATGTACAGGATATTATTTTTTGCTAGATTGAGAAAAAATCAGGTTGTTCCTCTTTCTAGTCATGAAACCACAGCCAGCAATCATGGAGTCTAGCTCATATTTCAGTACTGCTGTGGTTATCGATAATGCAGTACTCTCACTGCTGGCTGCTTCATTTTTTTTCCATGCACGCAACACCACAAACACAACAGCGTTACATAGTGTGTAATACGTATACTTACGCATATTAAGACATACCTTTAGTATTTTCAACATGCAGTCAAGCAAAGAGAATATCATTACAAAGAATTAAAATAACTCCCACTTTTGTAACCTCATGTAAATCATCGAACAGTTCTCAGATATCAGATTCAATATCACCATTACACATTACACTTTCTGTATCAATGAAGTCCATATTACCTGCCTCCGGCCAGTTATTATGCCATAGTTGTGATGGAGATGGATAACTAAGAAACATTCACATACTCTGTCTTCAACTGCTCCCCATAATTTGTAAATCTTAGATACAGAACAAGGTAGGGCTGTTAAGCAACAGTAACTTCACACTCAACAACACTTAACCTCCAATGCATAGTGTATCTTTCAGTTCTGCAACGGAGTCCCACAGAGTCCACTTGTGTACCACTTATCCCATCCCCTTGACATTTGAAAGGTGTAAAAACACCCCAAACAAAGAACACCGACCTGTAAACCTCACATGACAAATTCTTTTTTAGTGAGCTCTAATTAACTCAGGTGTTTTGTGGTTGTTTTTTTTTTTTAATAATTTAAGTGGAGACAAATAACTTGATCTGTTTCCAGGTGGCACTGATGAAGTTACTTGGTTTCAGGTGAGAAAACTGCTGTCTTTTCAGTAAAATCAGGTTTGGGAATCCATGATTCTGTTTTAGCTTTTTTAACTTCAGGGTAACCGAGGAGCAAGCCAGTTTCCTTGGCCCACAAAAATGTCCCTATGTGAACTCTGTATTAATGATCTTTCTCAGACTGATGCTTAACTCATTCAGATCTGTAAATCATTCTGAGGTATTAGCAGTCTAATGCAACATAATAACTCAAAAACTGCAATTAAACCAAATAATACATAATGTATCTTTTTAGGCATAACAAGAAGTTTATCAACCTTCCCTGGTATTTTGTATTGTTCTTGTTCTCTGCTTTCTACCTTATGTGTGCCTGATCCTGCAGCAGCACAGCTTTAAACCAGGTTCTGTTTTCAAATAAATGCCAGAAACAAATTCTTTTTCTGAAGTCTCATGCCTTCCTGATTATGGTATGTGCAAAGACCTTTTTTTCCCAGGGCTGTGTCTTTCTCCTGTTCATAATCACTACCATTTGCAGAGCAACAAACTAACCCTTCTCTTCCCACCACCATTTTATGCAACACATTTTAATCTCCTTTTGCAGCTAAAGGCAGACATTTTTCCCATCAAATGCACAGATAGTTAACTGATTTTTGTAGATGTCAGGATTTGCACAAATAGGCAAATATTGATCAACAGTAATCAGAGGATACATAAGGACAAAATGGAATTTGCAAAACCATAAGTTTTCTGACGTATCTTTAGTCATTAATGCTCACTGTGTTACATATCTAATATGATCCATATAATAAGTTATGGAGCTAAACATACTTACGTCCAAATTTGACTGGATGCAAGTTTACTGTGGTTATAAAAATAATAATAAATGTGGTACAATAATATTCATGTTAGAATATATATGGTACTTTTATAATGAGTACATTTGTACTGTTTTTAAACTGTTGTGACACGGTTGAGCCCTAAGATACAAGTTTTTTTCCGGGAAAAGAAAGATATTTACTACTTGTGCACGTGCAGCCAGTATTGCATTCTACTCATTATCCTCATCTCTGAGGCACAAGGGCTACATAGGTATGTATACAACATACCACAAAGCACCCACAGTACCACAGGCATATTTTAGAAAATCTCTAACATATTACTACAAAAATATGTGTATCTTAGAGGTAAATGAGCAATTCACAGAATATAATTAATCGGCTACTCTTTTTCTTCTGAGAATGGACTGCAACTTCCAGGAAGGTATTTCATTTGAAATCTCTCAAGAATCTTTTTAACGAACAGGGCAAAAACTGCTGGAGTATTTAGTGGTCAGATTTTGAAATGAGAACTGTCTTGGTTAGTTACAAGATTGTATATACAGTTTCTGGTGTGCTCTTGTTCCCTCATTAGATTATCACGATTTTAAAATCAAGAAGAAGGATTAACATAAATAATGTGGTTCAGACTGATGTTTCCTTGAAGTTCAAGGGTGAGATGATGATAAGCAGCATAACAGAAACCTGGAAACCGTGAACTATTCTGCTTTCCAAAATATGTAAGCCTTTTCTTGAAGTATCATTATAACAAAGAACTAAGAAGCTGTACCTTTCCTTTTAGCCTTTTCATTTTTTTTTTTTTTCTAGTTAGCATTCAGAGAGATAACTGTGTTGATATTTTTGGGGCCACAATTCTTGAAAGACTTTAGCAGCCAATTCCATAGGAATGTTCAGGATACCAAAAGTAAAGAAATATTGTGTGAATTTTTAATCTTGGGTATCACTGTATCCTTTCTACTGTAAGAGCATGACATAAGAACAACTCTCCTGGGCCCCTCTGGTTAAACTTCTGGCTCAGTGGTCTCCTTCCTAACAGTGGAAAGGTGGGAATAGCCAGGGAAGAGATCCCCCAGACAGTACTGCAGTGCCATTAACATCCAGTATTCACTGCTCCATAAGTTTCTCTACCAGAGTTGGTGGTTTTGATTGTAAAAACATTATCTTGCAAAAAAGGCTTTGATGTCTCCCAAAGTAATTTACACAGGAAGAGCTAGAGGTCTCTACTGAAACTAAAACTGTGTTACCGGATAATTCGTTACTATGTCTGAGAGTCTGGTTCCATCTTCTGATCATACTCTGATTTCATGAACAGATTTGGGGCATGTATCATGCCCTAACCCTTATTTTTCAGCTCCAGCTGTAAAGGAAATGAGATATGTGTGGACAGCATGAGAACTGTGGCATGCTCCACCACAGCCAGAGTTTTGGTGACTAGAAACTGATGGGCATATTATGCTATCCAGTTTGATCCACTTCCAAAATCAGGGTCCTATAAGTACAAGTACATTCAAATCAAATTATTCAAAATTACTATTAATTACAGCTGCAATTCTAACATCTATGAATCTGTCACAAACCAACTAGCTTTAAACTGGTCATTTCCTCTATTTTAAAGGATAATTAAGTATCTTTCCAGCACATTAACTACACTGCAAAGAGCAGTGACAATAAGTCCTGATATTAAAAGATAAACTAATTTCAAGAGACACAAACAAGAACGCGTTTACTTCAGTCTCATTTTGCATTACAAATCCTCAGCATAGTCTTTGTATTTGCAGTAGTATGGTTTGAATTTGGCAACCTTGGTCTTTCAGCACAGAGGGCAGGTGATTCCAAATCTGTGTGCCCTTATGGTGTGAAGTCATATACACTAATCATACTGCTGGGAAAAAAAATAAAAGGGGCAGGGTGAATGAAGTGATTTAGCCTTTGTGACCCTTCCAAGCATTAGAAGACTTATTTATTAAGTGTTTCAGATAAAATTTGACTCAAGTTTCCTTCAGAAATTCACTTAAATTTTTAATAGTGAAATTGCAAACTGACTTATGTGGAACTAAGTCCCTAGATCACACAAGTAAACATCTGCAGGTTTTCTTCACTTTGAATTGCATTAAAAATTGTCCAAGTGCTAGCTTCTATTTTATCATACTGAAATGATAATAAATTTATCCACTTGTTTGTGATTATAAGTACAGTTATACACAGTTTTACCTTTCGTAAGGTGTCCAAATCCATCATGCAAAACCTCACCATAATGTTGTTGACACCCTACTGAATGTCCAGGAATGTTTCCACAGACTCTCTGAAGGTGAAATGCAGGTATGTGCTCCCAGGCCACATCTATATCAGGCATGGAGGACAAAGCAGAGGCATGTGATGTAATACACATGGAACTACCTTTGGACAAAAGCTTGCTGGCCATGAGATCACAGCATCACATCCAGTTTTGCAAAGGTAGTTAACACAACTAACAAACCTATGCGGCCTCTGGGACTACCTTTGCATGGCACTGTGTCTTGTGAATATGCCTATTTGGAAAACTATTGATGTGAAATGCAAGCCTATGGTACAAATGTGCTGCAGTTGTGCTGTTCTCAGACATCAGTGAGTTGACTTTTTAGCCCCACTTTCCATTCTGAGAGAATTTTCAATCTTGACCTTTATAATGAATATTCTTAAAAAATTAACCTTGTTTCTGTGCTGACGAGAATGAAAATGTCTCACATGTGCACTTTGTCTATAAAAGTGTGTGAGATACAGGGAGGCTCATATGGACTGCGAGTAGGTTATCTTGCTAGATACCAAGCATTAAACATGGGCAGGAAAATACAATGGCTATGCTGGATGCCATGCTCTTAAGCATAGGTTGAATAGCCACCCCCACTTTGTTTCTTTCTTTACACCTCAGAAAACTGAGTTCCTACTATATCTGAAGTTGTTTATGTGTACCTAAACTTGCAAGCCTAACTTAATGTTTTGATTTCACAGGTAATTCACATAGTCCTTCTTATCTAGGCAAGCAGATGCTCACCACCTCTGAAAATATTTAAATATTTATTTTGCATAAACATAGACTTGAGCAGTTTTGAGTATCACATTTTGTTTTGTATCACCATTCCATCCCACATCTCTCCCACATGTGGATTTCCTTCAGAGAATGTTTTGGAAGCATCACAGCATTACTGTCCAAGATCTGGTGAGCCAGCTCATGCCTTCAGCTGTGACTACTTTCTATATATGTTGGCAGTTTATCCATGTAAGCTACACAGCAGATGTCTATAAACTTTACATTCTAGGCTAAAAGGCTGTATCTTGATACTTTATCCTCTTCTACTTTTTGCATTTCTGTGAAGCTGACATTTTTCTCATTTGGGATAAAACTATCATGTAGCAGCTATAGAGGACTATATTCTTTGTAGCAATATGTTTACATCTTCGTGTTTTAGTCAATCATGTCCAAAGCAGTAGATACCGAATAATATAACATAAGAGAATCATTTACCTAAGATCACTACGAGTTTGGAAAAGGTCACAGAGACTAAATACAAAGGTTGTGTCCAGTTTTTGTAATAAAGAACATAGTGTGCATTTTAGCTTCATTGGCAAGCAAACATCGTTCACAGCACTTCAACTTGACTTCTTGTAACATCATATTTTTTTAATTACAACAATGAACTGGATTATTTAAGTATCTCCTCATTTCTTTTTTTTCCATAAGCCCTTCAGACTGAGCAGAAAAGCCTTCTTAAGCCTGCAGCAGAAAAGCGCTTGCAGCAAGGCTGTGCCTGAATTAGCTAACCATCCCTAACTCCCATTGATGGGACTTGTGGGCATGGAAAGAATATAAGATTGTTCCTAGTATGCTTTAGATAAAAAATAACAAAAGGAAGAACATGGCAAATGATGCATTTACATTTATCAATGCAACTCAAGAATAATTTTTTTTTTTTGTATGTTTGCCCACGACAAGTGTTGTACAATTATATTTGTATTATAAGATATTGTGTGTGTGTGTGTATGTACATTTATAAATAAACATATTTTTGTGAATATATGGACGTGTAACATGGTAAAAACTTTACTCTGAAGTGATTCTTTTAAAGAGGTTCAAAATAGTGCTTTAATAGTGCTTTTTTTTTTTTTTCAGTCATGCTACACTCAAGGTAACTGCCTCAAAAAATCTGAAGAGTTAGGTCTTATAGCCCTTGAATGATGTTGCAATGCATCCTTAGATTTTATTTTATTTACCTTCTTCTTTTTTATACATTGTGCTTCATTAGATGTCTAGCATAATTACCAACAGCAGTGCCTAGATCACCTACTCTGAAGACAAACATGGTTCAAGCAGACTTCTCTGTGACATTCATTAATACTTTTACATCTCATAAGCTAAGGTTAAAAATCTGCCTTTCATATTTCTATGGCATTATTTTTACCAAATACAAAATAGTCCAAGTTATTAGCGGCACTAGTATTGTAACTGCAGGAATTTTTCAATACTAAGAGGTCTAAGCATTTTTCCTAATAGGTGTATGCTTCTGGTGCATCAAATTTAAGGAAAAGAACATGGAAGAGTTTCCTTATTTGGGTTACAGACCATCATAAGGAAAGTTATCAACTCCTAGGGGCATTTGTCATCTTGGAAACACATTTGTGTTTTTAAAATAACTTCTAAAGTATTTACTGCAAAGATATTTGTGCTACAGATTTTTAAAATCCAAATTCAGTATTTAAATACTCAAATAAGCAAATGAATTCTAAGCCACCAGTTTGCCAACTGTACTACTTATTCTCTAAAATAGTACTGTTCTTTCAAACTCTTTTCATTTAAGAGAATATTGCAATGAGTCGAATAATTTTCATTATTTAGAGAGGTGAGCATAACAACTCAAATAAACCTTCACCATTTATTTACAGACATACATTTTAATATTTTCATTACCATTTACTTCTATTCTGCTTTTATACATTCCAGTATCTTGGTGGGGTTTTTTGTTTGTTTGTATTTTTCGGTTTTGTTTCTTTGTGGTTTTGTCTGTTTGTTTGTTTTGTGTTTTTGTTTGTTTGTTTTTCCTGAAGCTACATTCAACAAAACGTTTTTCTGAGATTTCTACAATGGCAGTGAGTTAACTGAGCTGAAAGGCTCAATTTGGAAGTTTAGAAATTGTTCAGTAATATTCTCATTTTATGTGCAATACTTTACATCCAGGCTACGTTTTCCATTGTATAACCCTCTCTAGTTGCTAAATGAGCTCTTTTAAACTACATCTGCCTTCCCTGGGCTTAGTTTCCCTAGATACCTTCACTGGACAACCCTTCATGCCTTATGATCTATGGTACACCCAAGATTCTCTTCCTTGAACACTCACACAACACCCTGTCATTCCTGTCATTCATATCTGAATTACTTCTGTACAAACGTAGTTTCTTGCCATGTTTTTATAGGCAGTATCTTCTGTTTTGTTCACTTGCTCCAGAGCATTTCCCCAATTTGTCCTAGTCATTTGAAGTTCTGATTCCCCAAGCATGTTTACAGCCCCTGCCAAGCTGGAGTTATCTGCATGTTTTTTAGGTATATCTGCCATGCCATTTTCCATGTTGCTAATGACACTACTGAATAACTGTGAATTTTAGCACCCCACTCAATACTTCTCTTTTAACAACAAACTTCACACAGAAATATTGATTTGTTTAAAAAATGTTATGTATCCCGTGCCTCTGTTCATTACAGAGCTATTACTAACCTGTTATCCATGCCTGTTAAACTTCCTGAGTTGCTTCTGGTCCAATTCATTTAGTACTTCTAGATCCACTACACATTCAAAGAAATACAGAACAATTACTGAAGCACAGTTTCAATTTCCAAAACACTGTCCTGGTTAGACCTTTTTCCACCATGATTTCACAGATGTACTATGATTTTGTTTTAGTGATAATTCATTTACCAAGGAGAGCTGTAAACTTACCCGCAGTTTAAAAGCCCTATTAAATACATATGCAACCAAAGTTCTTCAGCCCTCTGGATTAGTAAGAAACTGGATATTTTGCTGGATGTCCAGGCACTTCATACTTGAGTTCAGTCAGAACAGATTTATGCCTAGTATATGTCCCTGCTGATATGTTTATTTTGTTTCCTTTTTTCTGGCAGAATCTTTGATAGTACTTCACCTTTATAAGCAAAATAGCTTTTTAGCTATCAATTCTAGCATTTATATTTTAATATATGTATTTAAATATAAGCTTTCTTATGCATTTAATTAGTTACTTTGGGAATTTGTTTGGCCTTTCTTGTGTTCCTCACACATACTATTATTATTTATTTTATTTTCCTGTTTATTTGCCACAGTGTGTCAGATTTTGAAGGATTTTTTTTTGTTCATCCATTTAAAATTTATTATTTAGCTATGTAAGTTTTTTCCTATTTCTCATTTTGTTCAGAAATACAAAACCTTCTGAGACACTGTTTCCTTAGGTAGAATTAATGCCAGATCCAAGGAGTTCACTTTTCTCTAGGGCATTTTTTTATTAGCTCCATCATTTTATTCAACCTGTCTTTCAGAAGTTTATTGTCATTCTAACACTTCTGTATACATAACTTTTTCATGATATGGATTCTAATTATATTGTGATTATCATTGTTTTGTGACTCTGCCAACACTACAATTTAAATTAACATCTGTGTTCTACTTCAATGACTGAAGGAGGTATTTCACATCACCTAATTCTAGACACTTAACTTTGTTAAATTCAGACACAATTTCCCTAGGTTACTTAGATCATCAATAAAGACAAAAACCACACCTTTAAGGAGGTGATTCAGGAAAAATACTATTTGCTATCTGACCAAAAACATTTTAGTTTCCATTTAACTCACCTGAATCACTACTTTTGGTTTTGCGTGGTGTATGTAGCCTTGGAGAATGATGATCTGCTTCCTCTGAGTGTATGCAGATCCCATGGAGCCAGAAGAGAAAAACTCAGGTATTCCTCATGCAGCTAGAATAGAAGAAAAATGGCATCTGTTCTAATTAGATAATATTAAATAATAATGTTCTAATTTTTAATTAGACTGTCTCTTTAAAAAAACAATTTGTCTGAGTAATGTCTTTATATCTTCATGAAGTCTTTATAATGACAATATAAAACCTCATGCTGTCTGGGAGTCAAATTACTCAAGTGCTTTCAAATAGAAAGAATGTTTCATTAAATGGGGCATTTTCTCTCCACAATTATCAGAGATACTACAAGAAATACCAAGTGTTTTGAAACTAACATGTGTCAAGTAAGTTTTTGAAATAACACACATATATATATATATATGTACACACACACACATTCACAGTCTCCTTGTTTGTTTTAGGAAGACTCCCTGAGGCTTAAATCTTATGGAGAATTAGCAGTTGTGTCAGCTGCCAGTTGTCTGAGCTAGCTGTCCTATGATAAAATAGTGCTGTAATTAATGCTCACATAGTTGTGGAACCATAGCTATCCATTACTATCCAAAGACAGATGTCTAAGTTTTGACTCATAAAAACTGTATGAAGGAAACTAATGGGACACTAATCTCCTGACACCTCTTGGGACAAAGAAAAAGAGTGAATAAGATATTTAAAGACTACAAAATTTGTTTCCTCTGTAAATGTCTTGCAAAACGTTATAAATAAACCAGCAGTTTCATCATAGTGTGACTTTTGGGACCAACACCATGACAGAACGAAAAGAGCCTTGTCTTGATACTCTGGGACAGTGAAAACACATATTTGTCTGATACACCAAACTCTTGTCTGTAGATATAGGCTTCTGGGAACAGGTATTTCATCAGCTACTCATTGATGACAATTATGTGGTATTTACAATTCCAAAACAATGCAGATAGATCTCTCTCTCTCTAAAACTTTAATGAGCAGAATGTTTTGTTGGAAGTGTCATAAAACTTTCATCAAAGTTCAAAATATTCCCAAGAAAACAGCTCTGTCTTTGACAAGAAGATCAGAAATTTTCAGTTTAGATCAAACAGTGTGAAGAGTAAGAGAAATGTTGTCTGTTATAATTATTAGGATACGCTAATTATACTTTTACAAGCTCAGAAAATTTTTAAAAAGCATTTCGGTAAACATTGTAAAATTCAGTATTAAGACTAGCTTTTATAGTTTTCCTTATAAGGAAGATAAACAAAGTCATAGTAGCTAAAAGCCGTACAATAAGAATAAAAAAGAGAATGTTGATTATGTTGATTTTTTTTGGTAAAGTTATTCAGAGAGGACCACTGTCACTAGGGGAGAAAAACGTTTCTTTAATTCATTTTGGAACAGCACATTTTTCCAAGCAGATAAAATTCCTTTACGCCTTTCCTATAACTGAAGCTATGGAAAACCTTACAGAAGAAGGAGGTCCTGAGTTCACTGGACTTCATCGCCGTTCTTAATTGTTAACTTGCATGCATTTGGAACTATACTAGAAGTGTGCATCTTCTCTATCCAATGGTTGCATGATTCATTGAATAAATGAACTTTTTGACCTTAGGGACATTAAGAACTAAAACAAATCAAGACCCAAAGAAGAAATAAGTATTTTAGTATGAGAAATGTTAGGATGTGACTAAAGAAATGGGAAATAAAACAAACAACAGAATAGAGGGAAAAAAAAAAAAAGAAAAAAAAGAAAAAATAAGACTAAGCCAAGCAATGGTTACAGCAACTCCCTTCCCTATTAAAAACAACTAAAAATTACAGATCTGATACCAGACTTGAACACAGAGCAGCAGCTCCAGATTTGGCTCCGGTTACTTTCAGTTATGGATCTACTTTAAAGTCCTGAGATCCAGGTGAGAGCCATACTTCTTGGGTCAGTCCTTAGTTCTTTATTCTACAAGACACATGAAGGTAACATGACCATTCTGGTAATGAGGTTATATGCATTACTGTTCCAAGCTGCAAACATGACCCTGAAAGCCCCTAAATGTCTCTTAAACTCTCGTTTTAGGTAACTACCTGTTCAAACTAGGCTGCTTCCGAGCACACCTGAAAATCAAGGATCTTGGCTGTGAGAAGTGAAAGTACCAATTAGGTTAGATAATTCCAAGAATTTCCTTTGGCAGCCAAACTTCTGGTCTTTGGCAGTGAGCAAGCTAAACCTTTCTGAGATCTGCCTTACTAAATGTGGGAATGAGGTGCAATTAGGACAGGCTTAAATTCATCCTGTGCCTCCTTATGCATTCATTGACCAATGGATACAGTTTCAAACTCACTAGAACTTTTTGCTGGAAATGAAGATATACTGCCCAATTCATGCATGTCCTGGATATCACAATTCATAGATAACAAACTGTGCTGGTTCTGGCCTCTGGACCACATTATTTTCCCAGTAATTGCTAGGCTGGAGCTGAAACAGCATCTAGATTGTGATTTCAGATACTACTTCTGTCCTTCAGTTTGCCTTTACTAGCTCTATCTACCCATACTACAAATTCCTAAAAGCCATGCATCACATATTCAAAATTACTTTCCAGCCCAAACAGCTAGGTAGTGAAATAATAAAATGCTGTTTAAGCTGTGGGGTAATCAAAACATCTCTCAGCTTCCCAGTTGGGCTCAGGAGGGCAGGAAAACTGGTGGCACCATGCTGCAGTCATGAGCTTGCTGATTTCACCTCGTGCTCCCACCTCCAGACTGGAACTGCAGAATGGATGTTGTAGGAGGGGGCTGGATCTTTCATCTTGAAATAATTTCACTTCATCATTGCTCCAGTGCAGCTGCTTGGAACATTTTCTGCCACTTGTGTTAAATAGATACAGATATTCCACAAAACATGGTTTTGTTGGCCTGTCTTTTCAATCCTTCCTCACACTTCTCTTCCTCTGGCGCGACCGCATTTCCAAAAGCTTGTTCCTTTGGCTTGTGTTTGTGTATCACAGACCTGTGTTTATTCAGTACGTATTTATGTAGATACTATGTTCAAAATGGCTGGGTTAACAGAACCAGGCAAGCAGTGTTGAATCTTTTCCTCATCATATATCTACAGCACACAAATTAAAGTAACTGAAGTTTTCTGAATGTTGTTGAAGACTTGAAAAAACAAGCAGAGGCAAGATGGCAACAGTGCAAGATTTTTGATAAAAGTAGTGGGGATCATTGAGTTAAGGGCTGTTGTACAAAACTACTTTCTAAATTAAGAGAGAGATTAAAATGGAATCATTTAATTATGCACTTGAGTATATAAAATAAGGTACTGAATGCTTATTACAAAGAAGTTAAGTTATGCTAGTTAAAAGTTTATCTCTTCTTCCAGAGATCTCTATGCTTTCACACAACAAAGACATTGTCACAGATGCTGGAAATATAGCTGGCTGAATAATAAAAATAATGCATTCATGAGTAAATTATTCAAAGATTGACAGAAAAATGTTGAATAAATTATTCACAGAACATTATTTAATAATCTAGAGAGCTGGTCAAATAATGGAAATACGTATTTCAGATAATTTATTCAGAGAGTAAAGTCAAAATCCTTTGGCTAGTCCATTAGGAATGAATAATTTGACAAGTTATTGATTATAGTTCATTTCTGTATTAAAACAAAATTCAGCAGGAATGCAGCTAAGCAGAAAGATACATAATTGACAATAAAGTGTCATCATCCCAATGATTAAAATCTTTTATCATGCATACAAATACATTGCCTGTGTTCAAACATTATTTGGAATAGTGCTTACCAGACAGGCTTACATATGTTAGGGTTAATGAGCATGTCACCCAGTGCTGTGGGGTTGGGCAGGTTATTTTGGGACCCTCAGTAGAAGAATGGCACAAGGAAGTTGCTGACACAACCCAAACTTGACATCAAACTGGCCCTTCTGCAGATGGGTTGTTTTAGCACATTAACCATAACCAACACTCACTCAGTCCTCAAAGGCAGCAGCCTCAGCTGGTGGCAGCATCCTGTTCTCGTGGCCCCAACCTTCACCCTTTGGGCTGTCGGCTACACCTCATACAGCCATAGCGGCAGGCGGTCCTACATGTCCTGACTCCACAACATGGGTTGTTCTGACTGGCCCAGGCACCTCGGACCTCTGCAACAGAGAAGAGGGTAGGTGAGGGGCCAAGCTACAGGTGATGGCCTCACAAGATGGCAGCCCAGGGGATAACAGGAGGGGCCCTGGGCATGAAGCAGCAGAAAAGTGAAGAGTTGTTTGTAAATTTGCCCATGGGCTTAGTAATTCTATTCAGAAGTTTTTTTCATCTTAGAGAAACGATTCACCGAAGAAGAGTTCAGAGTCAATTTCAGCCCTTCCTTCCCTTTGAGAAGATTTTGATTAATTTTCCTCCATAACTTTGGTAAATTGGTTAACTTTGATAGAGAAGAGCAAAAGCAAATACCTTCTTTCTGTATCAGAAAGGTTTCAGGGTATCTTTGCTCAAACAGCTGAAGAGAGAACACAAAGACACAAAGCATTTTTCCCCAGGAGCAAATTAATTGAAAAAGGGCCAAGGCCACAATTCAGGTGGGGAGTGCACACAGTGGAGCTGCCACCTCAGGGTACACTGGAAAGGCACTTAGGAATCAGGGCTTTTTTAGAGTGCTTTTCTGGTGGCAATGTGAACCAGCGCTCTTTCCTGTACAATACTGTCCTATGAAGCCACAGTTCAGGCAGCTTAACTTTGAGGCATACAGTTTTGCAGATTCAGTGTTTACTTCTTCAAGAGCTCTCCCTCATATGCCGTAGTTTTATTCTAAGGATATGTAATGCCAGCCTAATATCTACAGGAAGGAGCCCTCTCCCTCCTCTAGACTAATTACATCTAATTTTTTATTTTCATCAATTTACTTAGCTAGAAAAATTAAGATAGTAAGGACTTTTCCTTGGTTAAATATCCCATGCATTGTCTTCCTGACACATTGGACCCTTAGATATGTGTACATGTGTACAAAGATTGTAACTTCTTGCTATTGAAAGGCTGGTGGAATGGTTTGAGAAACTCTATGCATAAGAAAGCAAAATCCAATGCAAAAGTTAATGATCTGAATCCTTGTCATTACAAAAAGGCACCTGGCAGAAGTATCCTCTTCACTCATTATTCTTTGTTTTTGAAAGTGAATCTCTAGCAATTGTAATTAGAGGTGAAACAGAAATAAGAGGTTTTGTGACTAATTTGCACAGAAAATTAAATTTCATTATATGCAGATGTTATATGCATTGCTGCTAGCAACATGTTTTAATGCTGCCAGGTACTGTTCCCTTTGACTTTCACCTGCCTTCCCAGCGACAGTTCCATATTATCACTGTAACTACACTCACTATTTTTGACATTCATCCTCACAACATTCATCACTTCAACCTCCTTCGCAGTTTCTTCTTTCAGTCATAGTGACCTTTTTTTTGACAGAGAGAGAGAAGATGCATTTCACAAACATACTTTTGTGCTTCATTAACAATAACATGCTAAAATCTGGCAGCCTTCAATTAGTCAGTTCAGCATGCATTTGGCTAGTCCAGCACCTGCAGATATTTCCTCCTGCTCTCTTGATATTGCTAATTATGTCTCCTCTTTTTTATCAGTTCATTAATATACTTACCATGCATTGTCTTCATCTATTTTGCATGTGGAGACTGTGAATGTATCTGTCACACTTAGGCAATTACAGGAATAAAAATAATTAAAACAAATAATTTTGTTACTTGTTATTTTGTTACATATATTTAATTATTTTCATATCAGAATAGAATTCACAATATAGGGCATGAGAAATTGTGGAATATTTAGTTTGTAAAATCTTCCTTAAAGCTTGCAAAATGCAAGATAACCCTTTTAAAGTCTGAACACATGCCGAATGTAAATGTGTGGGAAAGAATCAAACCACTCACCCACTTCACTGTTTTTAGAAGGAAAGCAATTTCTTTTTTCCCATCTTCTCAATGATCTTAAACTGAAAAGGATAATAGACTATTTTCCTGCAGTAATATTGTGCATTCATTTTGATCATCCAACACTTTCTTTATATCTGTTATCAGTTGTCCAATCTACTATGTACAAATGCTGAAACATTAAAGCTTCATACCATCTCAAGTGAATTCATCTCCATCGGGTTTAGAAGATATAAGTCCACACAGAACAGTAAATTATTAATACTGACACCCAAAATTTCCTCATTATACATTTCAAGATGTATGAAGAAATATTTTTAATGTAAATTACACCACGAAGTCTTACGCCAGTGATCCAAAAGACTCTTAAGGAAGGACTGATTGCTCCATGGTTAAGCCACTCCCAGTTTTCTTGTTTATTTTCCATTTTCCTGAAGCTTAAGAGAAAGACTAAAGTAAATCAACTAAACAAACAACAAATCAAATCTTGGTCCCTTATGTAGATTAAGAAGATATATCACAATAGATGTGACTGGAGAATGGCATTGAATTTTGTGGTAAAAATTATTGATACCTTTTCTTCTTTTTTTAAAAACAAACAAACAAACAAACAAACAAAAAAGATAAGTATTGATGGTCTTCTGGTCTTCCTGGAAAAAATGTCATTAATATATTAATGGTCTCCCCATTCCACTAATTTAGCTTTCAACAAAAGCTACTGCTGTCTCTAATTTTTTACCCATAGTAAAGTTCTTGCCATAACAATATTTTTCTCCAGGTTAACTGATAATTTATCATCTAGTTACCAAATCTGAAACTTGGCTAAGTCCAGAATAAGTGTGATCTACATCACTTAAGTTGTTTTGTAAACCAGTCACCATTAAAGAGTGATGTCATGTTTAGGGGGCACACAGACGTTTCATAAACTCACAGAGAAACTTATTTCACTTTCTTTTTACTGTAAGAAGCTGTAGACGTTTGCATTCTTCTGAGTCACACTTACATACCTGCAGCTGGCTGGACCATATTTTTTCCTTTCTGTAAATACAGAAATGAATTCTTTTTATTAAAGATTCCTGTTACAATATCTATGATATTATGTTATAGTTTCCAGACCTTTGAACATGTTTTAGATCTGCACTAGATAGTTGTCCCACTATTTTCCATTAAGCATCCTACTTTAGCTAACAGTCAATATTTAGAATATTTTATTTCAGCTTTGGCCAGTTCACAAATTGTCTGTAACCTCTTTCTTCTTGTTAGAAAGGCTTTAGCACTTCTTTCTTGGTTCTTTTAGTAGATGATGTAACTTTGGTACTTGCTATGTGTTGCCTTGCTAGCTTGACTTTTGTCAGTTCTTAATTTCTCTCTGAACCACCTAAGATTCTTTGGCTAGTCATTTTTCAAAGGTTTTCTGTTTTCTTCTGCTATTATTTTCATTTACCTACTTACGGTTTGTTGTGTTTGCCCTGGATTTGGGATTTTTATACCTTTGACTGAAATTTTATTCAAACCTCCTCCATCTTTGAACCTTTGACACATTCAGTTTAGTTGATTTCCCTAAAGAGGTCTTCCAGTTTCTGAGAGGTTGCCTCTTTGAAATGGAAAACTTTTAAAGACCTTTTTGTGGGTTAACTCTGCTAGGCAGCCTGCTCGCTGCCCACCCCCCACCGCGGGACAGAGAAGATAATGGGAAGTAAAAATGAGAGAAAATTCAGGTAAAGCAAATGCTCTGTGTGCAAGCGAAGCAAAATAAAGAATTTGTTCACTACTTCACATTGGCAGGCAGGTGTTCAGCAATTTCCATCACGCCTAACAGTAACTTGGGAAGACAAACTCCATAACACCAAGTCTTCCTCCCTCCCTCCCTCCCTCCCCCTTCCTCCTTTCCCCAGCTTTTATTGCTTAGTACATGGTGTGGAATATCCCTTTGGTCAGCTGGGGTCAGCTGTCCTGGCTGCATTCCTTCTCAACTTCTTCTGTAGCCCCAGACTAATTACTGGTGGAGCAGCGTGAGAAACAGAACAGGCCTTGATACTGTGCAAGTTCTGTTCAGTGACAGCTGAAATATCATTGTATCATCAACATTGTTTTCATCACAGACCAAAAACATAGCACCATACAGTTACCACAAAGAAAGCTGACTCCATGGAAGCCAGAGGCAGTACAGACCTGTGGTGGAGTTTTTTGTTTGTTTTGTTTTTTTTTTTTTCTGTGGGTTTTTGGTTGGTTCGTTTTGGTTTTGTTTGCTTTGGTTTTCTTTTTTATGTCTCACAATTTATTCTAAACTAAATCAACATGATTTTCCCTTTGGATTCTTTTTATCCAACTAGCATTGCTATAGTCTATCTTTGTTACATTATCAAAACCCTTACAGACTTAATTGGCCATGGATAAAAATAGGCAGCATTACATGGACATCAAACTACTGTAAGATTAATACCTTGTCAGCTTTATTCACTTCATCTAACAAACAGAGTCCACCATAGGTTTCCACAGAACAAAAATTTATTTAAAAAAATATTAAGATTACGCAGTCTGAGTTGTCACATTTTTAAGACATATGAGCAGATGTCATTTGAGTGCAGAGATGTCAGAATAATTAACTAGTAAGGCTGGAAGACCACTTTTTTCATAGGAAAATGTTTCTGGTGGGGAATCCTTCAGACAGCATACTGGATAGAGCTCCTTCAGGACAGAATATGGGATTCCTATTCATATGTTTTCACATGTAAAAAATATTTATCTCACCTTGGGTGAGCCTGAGGGCTGGAGCAGAGCACACTGCTGGCTTCCTAGTCCAAGGAATACTCAACCTTAGAGGTAAAGGGAGGGAAACAGGAGAGGAAAAGCATTGTGTATACTTAGATACTACCATGATTCAAAATCAGAACGCAGCAATTTCATGCTTGATTTCTCTTTCCCCCCAAAACTGTGATGTTACAGTCTTTAAAAATAAGACAATACAGGGACTGCACAATAAGGATGAAGTCTAACTTACAGCTTTAAATGCATAGAAAAAAAGCCATGTAGGCATCAACAGGAAAAAATGAAGATTCTTTGATGTGTGTCATCTTTTCATTTTAGCAACTAAAATGGCTTTTAAAGCTCTTTGGCATTACATTTAAGCCCATAGAGTATAAAATTATGCCATCCCTTGCAGATAGTCCCATATTTAGCGCAAACAAGGTTGTAAGGATCAACAAGCTTAGAAAAAATGACAATTTATGTTTTCAAATATAAAAACTTCATTATCTTTATTTAGAAGCTTACCAAAACTACAACATACAACTGTCTTTTTTTCTTTTTTGTTTTCCTGACTGCATAAGCAGGGGTTGCTTGGTGTTTGTTAACATCTTTTTTACAAAAACACAAGCTGGGAGATAAATATTTTTTACATGTGAAAACATATAAACAGGAATCCCATATTCTGTCCTGAAGGAGCTCTATCCAGTATGCTGTCTGAAGGATTCCCCACCAGAAACATTTTCCTATGAAAAAAAGTGGTCTTCCAGCCTTACTAGTTAATTATTCTGACATCTCTGCACTCAAATGACATCTGCTCATATGTCTTAAAAATGTGACAACTCAGAATGTATAATCTTAAGTTTTCCATTTGAGCATGCCAGTTTAGAGGAACTTAAAAAAAATGGACCTTGAGTGATTTCAAAAATCATTAATTATCTTATGAAGCTACATCAGGAATTACATTCTCTCTATATAATGAAGTAGTAAATGCAATTATTCCAGTTGTACATCACAATGTTTAGAAACATTTACTGATAAAAATTTCAGAGTCTAAGTTTCAAAAAGGCGTTGGATATAATAATAATGAAATTGTTGAATGCATTGACAGCAGTAGTATTAGTATGCATCTGTTAGCTGTCATTGCTAAGAGGCTTTTTTCTATCATTTCCTTGTGATAGAAAGTTGTGTATTATAAACCACATGCAAGCTAAAAACATTTCTTTGTGTGCTGGTTATGTAAAGAATGAGATTTTCAATAGGAGAAAAAAAAATATAGTGAAAATATACTATTGTTACATCTCATGTACACATGCACACACACATACACAGATTGTGTTCTTACTTTGTTTCCTACTTTACCACACAGTGTTGTATTTTAGCAGTGGTAGCAGCAATGTACTAAATCAGATTTAGCTAACAGGTGCTCTCCAGGCTGTGGACAATTACACCATCAAAATGTATTACACTGCTCAGTCTTGAGAGCGAAGACTTTTGCTATAATAGTGAAATGTATTATATAAAGTGGAATTTCTAATGGACTTCAACAGAGCTGGTGGATTGAATGCATAGTGATATATCAGGGAGATCACCACAGAAGAAAACCTCATAGGAAGGAGGTAATTTACTTAGCAGAAACACTTATGCTTTCCAACTGCATATATTTACAACAATAAATCAATTGGACAACATGTTTCCAGTTTGCATTTGCAATAAACATTTTTAACTGTTAACATTGTAGATTTTTTTTTTTCATTATGTAGTTTCATTATCCACTCATACTTCTGAAAAATGAGAAAATGGAGGAACACACAGAGCTGGCAGTTTTAAATGGCTCTTAGAAAAGCACTTCAAAATCAAAAATGATCAAGAGCAAATTGTTTATACAGCCTTTACTTTCACCACCTTCACTAACAAATAGTATTAGTAAATGAGTCATGCAAACCCACTTAAACTGAATTCTGTAAAAGAAGGGAATAATTTCCTTGCAAATTCATATTTTATTAAGAGCTGTCTTTTTATCCAAGTTACCATGTTAAAGAACACAGATTTTGGATTTTTTTTTAACCCAAATGTTTTGAATGACTAAAATGACATTTTCGGGAGATCAGTAGCATGAGTTCCCTTGTTGAGATTTATTCTCTTTAGCAGAAATTTTAAATACCTAACTTAAACATTTTTTTTTTTTTTACATTCTGTGCTTTAAAAATGCACAAATTTCTTCAACTAAAGTGATTCATTTTAGCAGGCATAACTGCTTTTTTCCTTCCTTTTCAATCATGTCATGCTTAGTACATAACTGCTGTAAATCTTAAGATTGCATTGATCTTAAAAGTTAGATCTTGTCTCAAAAGTTGATTCAACACCATCTTCTCAATAGTTGTCAATGGATTATCTCCTCTGTAGAACAGTTACTGTAACTAGAGTCTAGTCTTCCAGGTCCCTCTCTATTCCTCTCTTTATGAATATGCTTTACATCAACTTTTACAATAATTAGATCCTATTGTGTCCTTTGTATTGTATTAATTAATAATTCTTTATTCCAGCTAATGCTTATCTGTTGCACTGGCCTGCGAGAATTGTGTGGGCTTTCAATATTTCCATTCGTATCTGCCTGGTATTTTGTCCTGTAAGTCATGTGAGTAAGTCTAACGTGTACGTAGCTGATGATAACAAAGACGTTGTCTCCCATATGTCTACTTATGCTGTAACAACAGAAATGAACAGATAATAGCTGTTGATAGATATGAAGGGTCTAGCAACGTCATCTTTGATTTTATTTCAGGTGCTTCACAAATACTCATTTATGTCCAGTGGCAAGTAATTTAAAACAAACTCTAAGTTGTTTGATTTTGGAAGGTGAGCTGTGTAAGAAAACCAGTGGTCATAACCTTCCATCTAATTTCTCATGCTGCAACACAAACAGCAAAACTAAGTCCTAAAACTTTTAAGTGTGACCTACCTCTCAATAGAAGACTTGTCAGTAGAAACATTTATACTCCTCTCCTCAGTCAGGGAACATCTAAGTGGCATTTGATGTGTACTATCAGCTTAAGAAATTTGACAAAAAAAGTAAAAGGATGCACAATGGCAGGTAGAAACAAGGCAGAATACAACCCCAAAATGACAGTCTCCTAAGCCTGGCATACTTTTTGGTGCACTCTCACTCCTGGTAGACAGAGTTTCACCAGATCTGGTTTAAAGCTGTTTCATTAGAAGCCATCATTAAAGTATACTTTCACTTATGTGCAGAGAATTCTTGTCTGTTTTACCAAAACCCATCTACTTTTCTACATTTTTCTTGTATTTGTGTATTTACAGTAAGCTTCACCTGGCTTGAGGCTCTCCTATCAGCAGTCCTCACTAGCTACATGGCTCGTATGCAGCAGGAGAAATCCGCTATTTGAGTGAAGCTGTCACTTGCAGCTTGCTTTCATTCCGGAGTCACTTGGTCATCTGGCAGCTACAGTCACAATGAGCTGGAGCTTCCTGCTTCAACTGATGTTTTGGCAAGTGCTTTCCCCGAAATAGCAGAATCATAATTTTTCAGGCAAGGCTTGAATCTCCAAAGGGTTATCTTGATTTATAAACCATTTACCCCCATGAAATAGTTTGCAGTATTCCAACTATCTCTTGATCAGCTAATGAGAAACACGTTCAAACAAAATATTGCTTCAATGTGCTTCAGGGGTCTTGTTTTGCAGAATTTATTTGTCTGGTTTTATTGCCTGGATAAGAATCTCAGCATACCGCTTTATAGCAAAATCCCAAATTTAAAAATCTGTGTCTGCTGGGTAGGTGGCAACACAGATGTTGCTACTTCGATAGATTTAGCAGTTTGGTCTTCTAATCTATGCATAATATTTATTTTCTAAAGATAGCTCTTGTGGCAGTAAAAAACAAACAAAAAGCAAAAACAAAACCAAAACCCAACAGATTAACATCACTGAATGATGTTGATCAGCAGCAAGTGAAAACCTGTCCAGTCATTTGGAAAGGAGCCAGTCAATGGTCACAAGAACATTTTAAGCAAAACACAAAGGTATTACAAGCAGGAGAAAAAACACAGAAGCATTCTGCAAAACAATGTTACAGTATTTTATGTACTTTTGTATCTTCCTACTACTTTTAGCATTACTCTATTTATTCCCTTTATTAGCAAATTTCAAATCCTTATCATTATTTAATGCTTACCATAATAAAAAAGTAATTTCAAGAAGACAGAAAACATTGAAGTTGCAGAAAACTGAAAACACTGGCAGAAAATAAGCTGTTATAGAGTTTTAATTAGATTTTCTCTCTGCTGCTTTTTCTGTAATGACTTGAGTCTTCTTGTGAGAACTAGATACTTTTTCTGATGGAGTATTGGCTGTCTTAACATTATTAAGTATTGAATATGCTTTTCATTTCTACTTACTACATTTCAGGCAGCCACATGCTAAAAATCTTATCAGCTGGCGCAAATTAAGAAAGGTCAGTGCAATGGATGGGGATGCTCCTTTACAGTCCCTATGAGTTTATGGAAAGGTGAAAGCATTATTCAGCTGGAAATCTCACTGCCTCCCAGAAATCAACCACCATTACAGCAGCACATACTAGCTACAAAATTTCTAATGAAAGATTGATGTTTCCCTTAAAATGCTGACTTACAGAAATTTAAAGAATGCCCAAGCAATACATAATTTCCATCAATAACATTAGACAGGGTAAGAGGGAAGTTTTCTGGCCTTCCTGCACCATTTTTCCTGGCAGCCTGGAGGGTGTCTGGTTGGAGGACAGCTTTCAAAGGAAGCCTGAAATCACTGCATTGATAGTTTGTAGCTACAATGATTTCACACCATTCTACAGAAAAATAAAGTAATTCTAATGCTTTGGTTCTTCTCACAATTGTGTTTCTTCCATAATATCTGCATTTACCTACATTTAGTCAATATCTATCTTCTCTAGTGGAAACAGCTTTCACCTGTCTTGTCTTGAAAAGTCTGTTAGTGATAGCTCATTAGTGATTTATTTATTAATCTTTAAATCATAACTGCATTTCAGTCTCTTTCTAGGTTCAGCCTTTCTTATGTCATTTTAAGCCAAGCGGTGTTCTATGACAACAGGTCTAACACTACTGGCAAGAAAAATTAATGTAAATATTTGAAACATTTACCAGTTGGTAATAACTTCATCTGAAGTATATATATCATTTAAAAATTCAGCTACCATGGAATTTGAAGGTCTGACTGTTCTCATGAAAATTATAGATCTCAGAAAACCCTAGGAAAGTTCAAAATAAAACCTGGAATTTCTTTACTGATAGTATGTACGTATGACTGAACAAAAAAGGACTGCTTTTATTCTATAACTGAGAATACCCCATATTTGCCACATTTATGCATTCTACCTGATTCAAGGGTTACTGGATCTTTTCTTGTGGTCCAGAAAGTCAAGGGGAATCTGAACTCTTCATGCACTGTACTCCTCTGCTTCAGCTCAACACCAGACAGCACCTAAAGATCACAGAGTGGTCTGCATACTAAAAACAGAAAATTAAATTTTAATTTGAAGAAAGGTGATTACACAAAAAGTCATTGAGTGGAGTCAGCTATATAGTACTAACTTTAAGAGATCTCATCAAAATCAAATTATTTTTGTATAATATATACATTATATATTTAAAATAAATAAATAAATAAATAAAAGGAGGAAAACTGAAACTGAAGCATAAGCATTTGCAATACAAAAAAACTCCAAAAATTTTCTAGGAAAGTTAAAGCCCATAGATGACAGTTATTAAGAGTGCTTGCAGACCTCATTACAATTGTCTTCTTGACACTGTCATCAGGAAAAGTGATGACTGAGAATGAATAGAACACAGTGTTGGATTTTGCTTGATTACTCCAGTGGGTTGCAAAATACACATGTATACATGAGGAAACATTACAAGACACCTCTCAATAATAAAATCTAGTTTGAAAAAGGAATAAATAAATAAATGTTAAATCAGACCAGTAATGGCTGCTGTTCTACAACTGTCCTCCAGTCCCACTACATTCACATTGGAAGACAGTCTATGCAGACTGTCTTGAAAGCTTTTAAATATGGTTTCTACAAGGTTAATACTTTACATGTCTTCCAGAGAAAAGGAATATTGCTGTCCCTGATGGCTAAAATCTAATACTCAGGTCAGGTTTCACAGCAGTGAAGAAGTAGCAGTCTCTTAAGTACTCGTGACTACCACCATAAAAGTTAAATATAAGTTAAAATCAATACCAAGAATTACACTTGGAAGCAAATGAAGGACTAGAAGCAAATTAAGTTTATAGAGTTCTAATTTAACCTTCACCATGCAAAAAGCTCTGTGGAAAGTACATTAGGGCCCAGCCTGGAGGTGACAAAGATACAGCTGATTTTACTGAAGTCTATACTCAAGACAAATAGTCAAGACTCTCTGGAGACTCAAAGATGAAAGGCTGGGCACTTGGCTGCTACTCCTGCTGTTCAGATAGATCACCCTTAAGGGAGATAGAAAAAGATAAAAATTACCTCCATCCCCTTATACAGCAACTATGGACATAATCTTTTAAAACCTGATCGCTAAAATCAATATGGTAGAAAAACATTCACACAGTATTCATAAAAATGCTTTTAACAAAACTGTGGGAAACATTTCTTGACTGCTCCAGACAGTTGTCTTCTGACGAGTTTGGTCTCAGAATCTGCAATTTTGGGCCAGTGTCTGCCTCAGGGTCAAGCCTTCCCTGTCTTTCCAGACCTATTCCACAGAGGGAAAATGAAATACAGAAAGATAAAATTACTTTTTGTTCATTTTCCTTACCAAGATTGGAAAAATACTATCTTGCCCAGAAGAATCACTTTATGGGTAAGCTGGAAAAAGCCGTTACAAAACTTGCTAATATTGTTTGAACTTTCTGTCCCATGTGTGACCACTTAGATAGTTTTTACTGGAAAGGTAGCACACATGAAATCAGACTCCCCACTTAGCTAGTAACTAAAATTTGTGGTTAGAAGAAATCAAAGAAATTCTGTGTCCACCAGCTTTCTAGGAAAGTGTAATTAACCTGCCATCAACATACTACATATGTCAGAGTGAGCAATTCCATCCAACATGCATGTTAGCATTCCCTCCTCTGAGGTACAGGAGTGGAGAATAAAGATAGGGTTGTTTTGATCTTTCTGCTGTTGATTTTCTACTGTCTGCCTTCATCATACTTTCTTTCTACAGAGGAACTAATGAAAAGGAACAGAAATCCCAACCTGAATTGTATATTATTCTCCATTTATTTCTGGAGTTTATGAACAAGCCATGGCATGAAACTTCTGTCACATTCAAGTACCAGATTTTGGAGGGTTGTTTCAATTGAACAGAACATTTCATGTTTTTTCCTGATTTGTTTTGTGTCCCACCCATCAATATATATAAGGAAAAGATAGGAATAGAATACAACAATCTAAGGACTGATTTTTATTAATTTTGGCATGTAATCTAAATGTGTAGTTTAACTCCCAAGGGAAGAAAAAAAAATAATCTTAAAGTCTATGTTCAGTTCTATAGTTGTTATAGGCACATACAAGGTGCTGTATCAGTGTGTGTGCACAAGGAATTGCAGTCACTTAAAAAGACACAGTCAGAATGATTAAGTTGTTCCATTAAAAGCTACGAAAGTCTTCCAGTTTCAAATTGTTAATAACATAGCAGAGATTTGAGGCACTATGAAAAGCAATACACAGAAAGTCAAACAGCCTGGATAATGGTGAAGAGGAAGCTAACACATAAATAAATTACTTGGGCAGGCAAAGAACAAATCTGCAGAGAGAGGTGGTAACATATTGTCAGAAGACAGCTTCAGGCAAAATAGGTGAAAATCACAAAGAAAAGACATGAAGCACAGAAAGGGAAACAAAATTGCAGAGGAGTAGCAAAAGCAAAGGCCTAATAGTTATTCTGACTAGGACAAGTTGACAGCATGCCAAAAGAATTAGGATCTAATCAGTCTGCAGGGCTGAAGACTGTTTGGAAGAAGGAGAATCAGATAAATGGAATATAAGGAACAAACTGATTTTGAAGGGAATATTATGTTCCTGCCAAAAGTCTCTTGACACAGAAATGGCGAGACAGACAATTTCTATGGGTACATGACAGCTGGGTCATAATCTCCTCCTTATGCACAGATAAGGCTGCCACCATTTTTAAGCCAACCTATTGAAGATATAGGACAGTGCTTCACCATCTAGAGATCCTATTCCATGAATAGGAAGGTAACAGACACAGGTAACTCAGCAGGAAAATGCAAATAATTTTATAAAATGGATGCCGATTTACTAGACAATAATAGTTGAAAAAGTGTGAATACCAGCTGCCTTACATTTGTAAGAATGGTGGGGTTTTACATCCTGACATATCTATGTAGTTCTCCATGGTTTTTAATATTAAATCCTCATAAAAATGTCACATGAAAATTCACTGCCATTAATTTCAGTAGTTGTCTACCTTCAGCCCCAAATCCACTGCCCAGCTCAAAATAACTTGGGGTTTTCTTCTTGGCAAGACAGGATTAATATTTCAGAATAGCTCAAAAATACATTAATAATTTTGGGAGAGTAACTACAAAAGCAATTACTTAGAAGTTTGCATGACCTCTGAATACGAATGCCATCATTAATCGTCATGACCCACGTCTAGAAATACAGTTATCAGTCATGACACAAAGTAAGCCCAACGTCACCGAAGATACTGAGATAGAATATCGCAGGAACAGCCTCTGTTTAGACTCTGAAGTTCATGCTAGTTTTGTTTGGGTGCTTAACTGTAAATTCAAATGTATGACTGACTTTGCCTTAATATACATTCTTCATAACTATAAGAATAACTAAGATGTATATGCCCAGATTCTTTACTAAATTGTAAAACCACCTCCAAACTACAGAGGTTGCTTTGATCATGTCCATTTTGACAAAATTAAATGATCAAAGCATTAAGACTTGTTAATTATTTTCTACGTTACATATATTTTATAGCATCTCAGATATGACTCTGTTGTAAAATTAATAAAAAAAATACACTTTGACAAAAAAAAATAATATTAAATAAAGTATCATGCTGTTGTAACCACGCAGTCCTGCAGTACAGTATTGCTGTAGGTAGAAACAGGACACAAGCTTCGCACTGCATTTGCGAGGCCTTGGGACTGAGGCATGTCAGATCTGTTCTGTCTGAACTTCTCTTGACCTACCACAGCTTTGCTGTTCTTGGTGGAGCTGCAACAGCAATTTCTCTAATTGATCGAGTGTCTACAGCTCGTCTGCTCTACTTGTGTTTATCTTTGTGCGGTACAGCCACAGTTTTTTACAGACAGCAGTAACAAGCAGTTACTCTGCATAGTGTGGGACACTTCTGCTTTAACGCCATGAGTCAATGCAAAGGCACACAGGTCTGGTAGGACTGCAGCAGCCTGGGGATTTGGGGACACCAGACCCGGTGCAGAGGAGTGCAGGTGGTGGAGGATAGTGATGGGGCATGGGTGCAGAGACCCTATGCTCATAAATGGTTCATCCATGGACAGTTAAAAAATGCAGATGCAAGCTGGACCTATCTGGTTTTAGGGGCAACAGGGAGAACAAAGACATAGTACCTCCCATAAGTACAAAGAAACATATATAGCAAATTCAGATGTTACATGGAGCTGCAGACCACTGAAGAAAGAAAAAGGTGTAAAGGCACATTAGCAAAAATATTAGAATAACCTTGAGTGGATTCTGGAGAGAGGAAGAAGAAGAAACCATCAATAACCTGGTATTTCTTCCTGTGAATGACTCCAAATGCTGCTGACTTGCTGTGATGCCACACACAGCTGGCACCAGCATGAAACCACCAGCCTTAATGCCGAGCAAAGCTGGGGAAGAGGGAGCACAGCATCAGGAAGAGGAGCAGACGCCAACAAGTATGTGTGTAAAAATCCTAACTGCATTGTTATTCTGTATTTTTCTGGACCTGTAATTCTTAAATTCTGATTATTTCAATTATACTAACAAATTCTTAGTTTTACTTACCATCAACAACATTTTGAATGTAACGCCACATAAGGGATGCAAGTTTACAGTTACCTTCCTTATATTTAAAAGTTATTAAGGATTTCATTATTGTCCCTTCATAAAGCTACATAAATTGCCAAACTTTTAAAGAATGACCCTGTGTATTTCAACTGGCCATAAGTACTGGAAAGGAGCCTGCAGGCAGATTCTTGGTCTTCCTGAGAAGGGTTACATTCACCAGATATGTGTACAGCTAATTTATTTAGAAGGAGAAGGAATGACCTGTTTAGTTGAAAAACTTTCATAGATATAACTATCCTTTCTACCACCTTGGATGAAGCCTAGTATCTCTCTAAAACGACCCTTCAAAAAACACTTGAAAGTATAAGCAAACGTGAGTGTGCTTTTTTCTTCTAGAGGTATTGCTGAATGGTTACTCTAAGCTGTATGTGTAATTTGTAGCTGAAAGCAGAGGATGATTTGAACAAGATGATGTTCTGGGGAGCTGATAGTCAGAAAAAAATCCTCATTTTTCTTAGAAAGAAATCTTAGAGAAAGAAAAAAAAATACTGTTTTTATAAATCATACATGCATGTTTTCATTTCAAGCTCCAAGGGTGACTCAGTACACATCAGGTTGATAAATCTCATTACAACATATGTTAGTCATGTTAGTCTGTACTGTTTTCTGTATATGTGTTTTTGCTTTACCTGGCCTCTGTAATAACAGTATTTGCTCTGCAACTCAATTTCGGATCCAGCACCCTAAAAAAATAATGTATTTGAAGATTTGCTGCCAATGATCACTACTTGCTGCCTGGAATTGCCACCTTCTGTTTATGGGTTTTGCCTTTTTTTTATTTACTTTTCCCCCTGCCCCCCTATAATAAGATTCTTTGAAATCCTGAAAAGAGTGTTTTAAAATCTGGAGTATGTTAGTTTGAAGATAATTGATTGCCAGGATTTTTAGAGTCAGAAAGCCATTTTAAAGGTTGTTGCATTTCTACTTTCAAAGATGATTTATGAAATAGGTTAGCCTGAAACAGCCCACAATCACAACCATAGTACTAGGGGCTAATTCTAATCCCACTTTCATTTCACTGTTATTGTGCAATTTAGTAGATCAGCACCTGAAACATAAAATTCAGATATTTATGAAAGAAAAATATTACATATTTAACCAGCATTGCTTTATGTAAGACCAAAAATTGGTAAAAAATACACTCTCTTTTCACGTTTATGTCAAAGATTTGATTCAATTGAGTCTATATGTTTCTTTTTAATTGATATCAATACTCCTTTGGAAACATCAGTCTCTGGGAGAAGAGGTGAACCAAGTCAGCATACCAGGTTTACCAGTAATAGCGTCACCTTACCCATCAGATATGGTTACTGCACAAATGCTAAATGGATCACCAGTTGCTTCAAATTTGCCAACCTACATTTAAAGCTGATCTGTGATCACTTGTGGACATGTGTGGATTTGTGTGAGAATTTTCGCAGGGCCAGGTAGCCCACCTGCATCTATGGAGTAGCACAGATTCTAAAAATATTACAAATAGCTCTGACTATGCAGCTTTTATCTTCTGCCTTCCTATTTCCCTTTTTCCCAAATGTGCAATCACTTGGATTTTATCCTGTCTTCATATGTATCATGCTGAGATAAAAAGCAATTTAATGGGGCATTGGCATTATACAAAAAGATATTTGAGGCCACTTTGATATCTTAGACATCTTCCTGTGACTCCTCTTCCCAGTTGTGTGTCATTTAGATGCAGAGAACAGCAACTGAAAGGAAAGAAAAAAAAGTTCCCCCCCCCCAATTTAGAGACACTGAGAGCACGATTTATCCTCCTGACTTTAGATGGCAATACAGTAGATATCTACACCTTTGCTAAGCTTGCCACCTGCTCAGTTAAGGGAGAGCTGTAGTCACTTTGCTGAGGTGATTCCTCTGACCTCCTTCAGGCACCTTCCTCAGGAGGAGATGTATCATGTTGTGGAACTGCTTTATTTTCCATCTGCTGTAAGGGGGCCTCTGTAGCCAGCTCAAATCTGAGGAAATGAATCCCACCTCAGATACTTAAAAGCAAATTGAAACAAGAATATTATTTCTATATTATATTAATGAGCAACAAAAACTAAGCATGCAAGTTTATTTCTATTAGAATGAAAAGAGATTGTCATAGCTTTCTACTACAAATTACTGGAAAGAAATATTTTTGAAACAATACTGTATTATTATTATTTACTAGACTAGTTTTGATTTTGAGGTATTTATTTGCCCTTGCAAAATGTATTTATTTCAGAGTATACATTTCAGATTCTGTTTTCTTCATTAGTCCTGTCCCATATGTAACTGTGTGGCTATTATCAGAATTATTTTCAGTGGTTTTAGAAAAGAAGCCAAGATTAACCAATTAGTTGAACTCCAATGTTTATGCATATACCCTAATGTGTTTAACAAGTAAGCACAGTCCAAGAAGAGAGACTATGGTTCTCTCTAAGTAGACTCCTATGTTTCCCCTTTAATTCTCATTTTATTGAGTCATCTTTTGATAATGATCACAAGCAGGGTATTAATCTGATCCTTGATGCCCACCAGGAGGTATTATTAGCAGCTCTAAGTATGCTGAAATTTAACAGAATATAATAAAATAATACTATGAAAACAAACAAACAAACAAACACCAAAATTCAACTTGCGATCTCAAAATGAGCTGATGTGTCATTTAAGTTGCTAGCCTAAGGTGCTCACACATAAAATTGAGTGACCCTTCCTCACAGAAGAACTATGATGACAAAACCAAGGAATGTGTTTGAAGCATTCTGACCCAAGCTGTGAGAGGAGAAATGCCCAGAAAAGTGCTGCCAAAGCTCCACCATGGCATCTTGAACAACTGCCCAGTGTTTGAAAGATGAAAGAAAACTGGAATGTTGTGACCCTTAGGTAAGAGTGTTCCTCTAGGGCTGCTCAGACACTTAGACAAACACAGTAGAGAAGGACTGGGGTGAATCATGAGGAAACACAAACTAGTGGACAACTTTTGGTTTTCTATATAGTATAATTACATTCAGTTTTCTATATTGTATTCTGTTTTCTGTAGTCCATCCAGGATCCTGAATAAGTCAAGGGTCAAATGGAAAAATGGTATGTTGCATGCACACCCCCACAATTAATGTGCATCAGGGGCTGATTTTGAAGGTAATCTGAATAGCAGATTTTAGTTCTGATATTTCCTAGCATGTCTGTGTTTGACTGTGTTGCAATGCACTTTTAGTAGTACTGCTGTATGCAAAATGTACCCACCTATGTACACACCAAAAGTCTGTTTAGTCTTTAATACAACAAGAATGAAAATATAACAGGTGTGTACTTTTCTCTGTGGAAGAATGACATTTTTCAGCAACTTAACACAGTGTTTGTAATACCTGGCAACCACCTAAGTTACAATTAAACACTATAGCTCAATTCCTCATGTATTTCTCAAATAGGTTATAAAGGAAACAGAAAAATACTTTTCTATAGCTGAAATTCTATTTGCCTTTTAATTATGGATGAGACTTTGATTCGTTTAAATCATCCACAAACAACATCAAGTTCTGGCCTTCCATCGAGAGCATTGCTATGTGCATATTTGCCTAATTCCTCAAGGTGTATTACCAAAAAAAAAAAGACAATGACAAAGACTAAAAGATAGTCTGAAGGCTTCTTTAAGATAGCTGCTTAGCTACTTACAAAACTGCCAGGCTGTGTAAAGTGAATGCAGGAAGATGTTTCAGTTGGTTTACTGTGACAGAGCACTGATATTTTCACCCTGTATGGTGGATCACCCTGGGATCACACTCCTGAGCATATACTGCGTTAGGATGCAGTCTGCAGACCTGCTACAGCAAAGAATCTGCTTTGACTAATGAGCAGAATAGCAAAAAGAAAACAAGATCTGACAGTTCCTTGATACCAAATGCTGTGACCTAAGCCCATAGCTGTCATGGTTTTTGCACTGCCAGGAGGGAGATCTGGGGGGTTAGAAGCAAGAGAAACAACTATAATGATTTAGGCTTAACCTCAGCAGTGCACTGAACCATTTTTTAATGATCACTCACCTTGGAGTATGCTAGTTAAATATTTTGATAAATGCAGGAAATGAATGTTACCGGCCCCAACAGTTCCATTATACATAAATAAAAGAAATAGTTGATAAAACAGTATGAAAAGGCAGGTAGGTAGCATATAATTATTCCCCAGGTGACAGGAAATAAAATGGGTAGTGTAAATCTAATAAAAGGTGTAATTATCTCAAGGTACCAGGCCCACATCTAACATCTGCAAAAAACACAACATTGTTTTTTTTCACCTGTTGCATCCATAGCAAATATTACAGCAAATTGCTAAAAGCAATAGACAGTTACTGCACAAGAATAAAATGTGAAGGAAAAACCAGAACTAACATGCAAGACTTGTGTAAGCACACTGAATAAGAACTGATATGACATGTTGGACTCACTTGGCAAGCAGCTCAATTAAATATGCATGATATTCTTCAGGAAATGTACATCTCACATGTGCTCAGAGGTACAGGGAAAATATTCTGCTGTGTTGCTGACAACCAACAACTTACCCAGGGCCTTTACACAGCTGCCTCACTGTCCTCAGTAGCACTGCAGTGATGATAATCATGACATTCTGCACAAACCAAATAATGTTCATCAGTTCTGGCACCTCTCCCATCTGCTCAGTGCAGGGAGGTATCCGGCAGGCACCTTACATGTTATATCAGGCATGCTGCCACATTAAAAATATGAGGTACATAGCTGTAAAGATGCCAGTCAAGAAAGCCAAAAAGCAAATCAATTTCTGTGTTCTTTTTGTGTAAATGTGAAAATGGAGGCACGATACTTAGTGACATCTATCAACATCTGCAGATGAGATAGGGCATGTATCTCCTATCAAGGAGATATCTGTATTCAGCTGGTTGTGCTTATGAAATCAGATGCATTTACATGACCTATAGAAAAAGGAGCTTTCAGGAGCAAATGTTAATAAATAGCCTAAAGAATACTTCAAATTCCTCAAAAATAACATCGATGAGTTAAAACAACTAACTAAATAATTGTTATCTTCTTTCTCCCATTAAAATACAAAAATTTGATGAATAGAGAATTTCACCCCAAGTGACATAAATTTCAAAACTGGATTCAGACACTTGCATTTAATTTTTAGAGATATTAACTTATATGTCTTGACCCAGCCCTCTTTCAGTGGTCCTAAACACACAGACATCTTTCCATACTACCCTGGTATGACTTAGAAAAAAAGTTAGGTAAAATCAGCTTGAAAAGCTTTTGGTATTCCAAGGAATTCTCACTTGGCATAATATTGAGAGGGATTTTTTTTTGTTTTTTTACTGCTACTGGACAATGTATTTTATAAACAGAGGATGCATGAGTTTAGGACTCTACAAAGAATAATCATGTAAACTGTAGTCTCAGAAAAAGGGTGGATATTAGTCTACAAAAACCATTTAATTTTCAGAATTCCAGACTTCAAGCCTTAAATATTACAATGTTTTTAAATATGAAGGTTCCAAAGCACTAGTTACTACTCAGAAACTTAATTGCAGTTGCAACCATCAGCTTACAAAGCCAGTATATATGTGTTAATACTCTTTTTGAGGAAGTGGGTAAGTAATAAAGCCACTACTGGTGCTGTAAAAAATGCACATAGTGTGTTTATGGGACACCAATTAAGGGTGTGTTTTTGAAGAATGCCAGTTTGTCAAGTCATTGACAAGTACTGGACACTTAAGTCTCAAGCATATATGAGACATGACAGGGGCAGCACAAGTTCTCCCACTCTTCTTTCCCAATACTCTTCAACCCTGACTTAACATATTCCGTGGAAAAAATTCATTTTCTATGCCTGCTCCACAGTTGTTATCTGTGAGCGACCACCAGCAGGCCTGCTGGCTAGTGCCAATTTTGACAGTGGATTATGTCGTGAAATGACATTTTGGTTTTGTCCTTGCTCAATAGCAAACAGTGTTAAGGAAGTAGGTCAGAAGACAAATTCCTAGTATGGGAAGGCGGCAGAGTTTTATGGGCAAACAGCTTTAATCTGTCCTTTTCTTTTAGGTTATGTTTGCTTACCAGGGGGAAGCAAGGGGGGAGGGAAAAGTTTACCTGCCTGAAAGGAAGGAGCTTGTGTACAGAGTGGAAAAAGATTTGATTGCCTGAAAGGAAAAGTGCCTATTAGAAAGAAAAAAAGATTGCCTAAGAGAGAAGTTTACTCGCTTGCTTCAAAAAGCCTGCCTGCTTCAAAAAAAAGAATTTACCTGCTAGGATTCAGCTTGCTGACTTTTCTGCCAGGTGCTGGAAAGCAAATCGCTGAAATAAGGTCTATACTCATTACTTCTGCTGCTATCACATAGTCAAAACAAGGCCATCAATTAATTTCTGCACAATAGCCTCTTTAGTTTTAAATCTACTGTGCTTTCCTGGTTGCTTTCAAGGTAATCCTGGAAAGTGAAGGTGCTATGGAAAGTGCTAATCTTTTCATCTTTTTTTGTATGAGTTTGAGAAGGGAACAGAGTCTAGAAGTTATTCATCACTTATAAGGCATAACATGAAATTTTCTTGTGCTTTTGAAGTGATTCCACTGAATATAATTGACTAAACTGATTAAAGCAACTGTTGAGCTGAAAGTCTTCCAACCAAGGTCTGAAAAATGCCTTCCTGTGAAATGTTTAATATTTCTTTTTGTATGATCTCCTTATTAGGCTGTTCAACTTTGTATCCTGGGAAAATGATGATGTTTCAGGAAATTGGATTACATATGCTCACCCTCTCTCTAGCTGACACCATTTGCTTGGGTTCTTGTTTTTAGAAAGTGACATTTTATTTCAGACATTTCATTTATTAGAAAACACATTTCTTCTGCAGCATATTAGCCTACTTAATTTTTGCATGTCTTGATTTCCAGTGCCCATCCATATAAGATTTTATGAAAATGAACTTTTGTTTAAAATCAAGAAACAAAGTATATTATCAAGAAACAAAGTTTTTATCAAGAAACAGAGTATAAAACAACACTTTCATTACAGGGGAAATACACAAGAGACTAAAAAAAAAAACAAACAAACAAACAAACAAAAAAAAAACATATTTTCACCATTAAAGCATATATATTTTCTCATATATGAGAATTATACAGGATCACAAAAGGGTTGAGGTTGGAAGGGACCTCTGGAGGTCATCTCGTCCAACCTTCCCGCTCAAGCAGTGTGACCCAGAGCAGGCTGTCCAGGACCGTCTCCAGACAGCTTTTGAATAGCTCCAGCGATGGAGACTGCACAGCCTCTCCAGACAGCCTGTGCCAGTGCTCAGTCATCCATCAGTACTCAGTAGACATCCATACCTATATACACATATCTATTTTATAGATATTTTACATCTATGTAGGTATCTGTTTTGTGTATTTATGAGAAAATAAGTGCTTTGTGTGTCAATGTGTTTTTACATACTATATTATAGATATGTATATATTTTCTGCCTTCTCATTAAAACAAAACAAAACATCACTGCCACAAACTACCTTACGCTGAACCCAGAACCTCAGTGTACTTTCATAGCCCAGGTTCTGTCCTTAGTAATTTTAAACAAATCCTTCCTGGGAAAAGAAAAACAAATACAAATGGATGCCTATTTTGTGTTCATGCATTTTAAATATAAATGCAGCTGATAAGCATTCATATTTGGCTAGTCTGGATGTCCTTATTAAGATCTGTAGAGCCCTAGATCCTCATGTGCACTTACCGTAAATTCATAATAGGCATTAACACTCAAAATTATGTTGTCCCTCAAGAAGGGTCAAAACCAGAATGCTTTTTCAAAAAAATGAATTCATGTTTGAAAGTTAACATTCCTTCTCTCTAATTTTATTTTTAAAGCAACAATAAATTGCTTCTAGTAATATACTGTTTGCAAATGCCATCTGAATATAAATACTCACTCCATCTTTGGAGCTCCTTTTAGATCTTTTCGGTCTCAGCCAGAAGACTCCTTGCTGAAGGACTAAACTGGAAACTGTATTGTACAAGAGGTGGCAATGTGAGTTTTAGAATCCACTTTAAACCCTTCAAAAAAGTATAAACCTGTGGAATGCTTGCTACTTTATTATATTTATCTATATACTTTAAGACACTACGTTATCTATTCATAGTTCAGCAGGTATGCCACGCTCATCAGTTTCCAAATTATTTGCAGGCTTCCTGGCACACCTCTTAGTTATTTTTATCTGATATTTCAAATAAATTACAAAATGCCTTGAATTGCATGATTAGTCCATTATGTATTCTGTTTATTACAATTATATGAACTTTTGATTAACCTCCATAAGTTTCATGAATAAATTACCTGGATCAGGGGAAACTGCCAGTTAATGTTCCAATGTTCCAGTGGGGAGTTTCCAAGAGATTAATCTGCCTTTTTTAAAGGCAGCTTTTTTTCATCCCAGCTTCCTTTAAAAGGAATATATGCTGCTCCTGCTGCTGCTCAGCTATGATGAAGAATATGTGAATATATTTGCAACCCACTCAAAGTGAGTGGGTGCAAAATTTACTTGCAAAATCACATCCTTGGAAGATGATTTGTGCCCTTTTAAATATTGATGGCACAGTCACTCTAACATGATGAAGATAAATTGTGCTAATCATAGTGAGTCTCCCAAGCTGTGCAATATTACAGTCCAGAGGTTTCTCTCCTGTATCTTCCCTGAGTGGCATTGAACAGTTTCTTGCTGAAAAATCTAAAAAAATTTTCTACTATTCATAAGGAAACTACCAGGAAGAAGACTCAGACTTTGGATACTCATGAAGACTAGATTGTTGCCTAAGATCTAGCTCTGTTTTTGCCCAAAGCTCCTCCCCAATCACATATACACATTTCCCAAAGGTCTGATTCTTGTGGGGGAAGTTTCATTTAGGCAGATGAACTGGCACCGCCACTTTTATGAAGTGATCAAGAAAACAAGAAAAAATGGTGGGGAATCTAGCCTTTGGGTACAGAGGAAGGTATTTGCTGGCATCAGTAGAGAATGGGAAGATTAAGACAGCAACTTGTCTAGCAAATTCATCACACAGCAGCTGGTGTACATTGAAGGATAGTAAAGACATGAGAATTGGGAAAGTTTTCTGCTGGTCTGTCAAGAACAAATAATAGACCTTCAGACAACCTGTTGGTGACAGAAAACTTGGTGGAACAGAAACTAGGTGGAGAAAGAAGGGATGCTGGAGGAGGGTGCTGGTGGCCCTTAGATTAATTGCACAGAAGAAGAGGTCTAAATATAGAAAAAAAAAAACACATTAAATCAAAATATTATTCGCAATTACATAGGACATATCTGCAAGAGGTGAGAAGTACAGAGATGTCCACAGAAGCATCTCACTGCTGCCCTGTCTTGCTGGTGTTCAACAGCATCATGGTGATGAAACAGCTTGAAACAAAGAAGATTGTGCAGTAGGTCAGCAGGACATACTGAGGAAGGCGAGAGGAGGTTTGTGAGACCCTGAGGGAGCAGCAGCGAGACAGAAAGGGTGCAGAACCAGCCATCAGAGCCCACTGGGTGGGGAGCACCAGCCTGGCTGTAGCCGTGTTCCAAATAGGTGGTGATATAGCAAGTATCAGATATTTCATCCTTGCATTAGCTAATCTTTAGACTCATCTTAGAAGATAAAATTTGTTAAATATTTCTTGAATAAAGGTACACAAGGTCCTCTGAGGTCAGAATAATCCATGGATTCAGTTCAATTTTGGTGGAAAACTACTGGGAATGATCATCTAATGAGCCTGCGCTATAAATATTATTATTAACATACTGATTATATCTTCTTCTGTGCTGCATTTTCGTAGGGGATAGACAGAGATGGTGCCAACTACTCTCAGTAGCTGGCAGAAATAGAGGACTGGATGGATACCAGCTGGTTGTAGCTCAGACTGGAAGGATAGATGGCATTCAGGAGTATTTAGGAAAAAAACATTGCACTGAACTATTCCTGAAATGTTTTTTACCTTAGACTCAAATTTCTGTGGGATTCATAGATCTATCTGGGGTCAGCTTTCTAGAGAAAAAGGTAACACTGCAGACATACCTGTTTTCTCTTGTGAATTACTATACCCAGAATAATTGTGTTTCCTTTTCTGTGATCTGTAATTACAGAAGTCCCAGGATGTCTACAGTAAAGGAAAAAATGCCAGGGCTGAGCATCATAATGACATTACTCTTTCTCAGTGAATACCAGGGTGCAAGATGAGTGAAGGCAAGTGAGAGCCAGGAGACAAAATGATAATAAAAGAGCAGGGAACCGAATTGAAAGCATTATTCTAATTATCAACAATACATCAGTTCACATGCCAGAAAGCAAACAAAAGAGATAAGGCAAGGAAAAATTTTAGGTGCTAAGAGAATAATGTTTTTAAAGTAAATCCTGGTGGACAGATGGTAAGGTTGTAAAAGATGTGTTTTCTACGAGCTGAAGACAGGAGCATTAGAAGTGTAAAGAGGCATGAATTTAAGTAAGAGAGCTATTTATTATACAAACTAACAACGCATGCAGTTGGAGTTCATTAGTATTTCTTTAGAGCAACCTTGACAAATGTAAGAAATACACAAGGTACTATGAGCCTTTTGGTGTAATTTCCTTCTGTTTCCCAGAAACAATAAAATAATATACAGGAGTTCTTTCGCTTTCCTCAGCACAGTGACATTTCACAAAAGGTAAAGCAATGCTGTACCTACTGACTTCCCTTGTCTATTTACAAGAGGAAATGTCATCAAGCATTCAAAATGTCACTACCTGCTGGGATGACGTCACCAAAGCCTGTCATGGAAATGTTTCTTCCTCTTCAGATGCTGGTGTTTGGAGCAATAAACCCTAATTTGCTTAAGGAGATCTTGGCTTAGTAGGCAAATGGCAGTGTGCATAATACCTACAAAACGAATTGTGGAGTAAATATGTTTGCCAGGACTGAAGACATTTTCCAAGGAGCACAGACAAATGCTCACTTATGCTGTTCTGCCTCTTAAGACAATTATTGCTGTGATACAGACAAAGAGGTGCTGTGTCTGCTACTTAAGCCATCTCGTTACAGTCCTTTAAAAGTGTCATGTACACAGAGAAGCATATTTGTAGTCTTTATACTAAGTACACTTCACTTTAATTGCATCAGCTTGCAAATTATATAAACAAGTCTTTTGTATTTGTGCTAGAGATTTTCTCAAGCTGTAGAACTGGGAGTTGCTTATGAATTTCACAGGGCAGATTTAGTGGGTTTAGGATCCACAGGTTTTGTTTATTTATTATTTGAGGGAAAATAGACACAATTTACAAAATCTGATATTCCTTTCTGTCATTAAATGTCTTCTGGGATCAGATGTTAATGTTTTTTTTCTTGCCTGTACTCAGACTTCCTCCTAATTCCTAATAAAACAAAAAAGGTAAATAGTCCTCTGAAAGAAACGATTTTGTATGTATTGCCTGCTTATTTTCTTCATTAACCAATATTACAATAAACATATAGCACCAAAATGTACTTTAACAAAAAATAACATTATTTTCCTTTTCTATTTCATTTCTTTTTAGCCAAGAGAGACATACACTGGTTCTTGTAGCCTAAGGACTACACACATATGCCTGAAATGTAAAGTAAATTTAAACTGAGTCTGAAGCAAAATGTTAAAAAGAAAAAAAAAAAAAAAATCACATTTTTCTTTTTTGTTGGTTTTGTAGATTTTTTGTGTGTGTTCTGGGTTTTGTTTTCCTTATATTTTTTTCCACTTCTTCAATTTCTGATGAAATTTATAATTAAAACGTCAATAAACAAACATAGCACAAAGCTGCCTCTCCTAATCATTCTAATCTGCCATTGTTGATCTTCCCACCATCATTATGTAAGCCTCATAGGCCTTTTGAATACTGAGGACCTACTGTGTAAAAATCATATGAAAACAGCGACAATATTACATACAAGGAATCTTTTTTCCTGCCAAAACACCTTTGAACTAAGAAATCCAAAATTATTTACAAAACCAAGGCTTTCGGATATATATGTGTAAGGATTCTCACATCATTTTTAAGTAGGGCAAGTCACAACCAAGAGACAGAGCAGAGAAGTTATTAATTATCATGATAAGTAGTGTCTTAAGGTCTATCTGTCAGGTACCCAGCCACTGCAAAAGAATCACAGAACATGGTTAATCATCTTTGCTCCCCCTGAAGATCATTAGATGCTTCCACATGAGATTTACCTGCAGCAACCAGACAATATAAAGACTGGAGACAGGAGATAACTTAAATAGAGGTGACCAGAAGAATATCTTATTCTATTCTGCAAGACAGGAGCTCTGTAGGAGTGTTAAAACATCTCCTGAACTTTGTCATCCAGTACAAAACTGAATGGGAGCTCTATCCTCACCATTAATAGTGGTGAGTAACTTCAGTATGCAAGCAACAAAACCTAATAGCTTCTTCAGCCTGGGAGCAAAGTGCTATTACACCTTTTGGTGCAACTTCCTTGTGGGACACGGGGAAGTGTCCTGTTCCTAGACAACAGTTCGAGATTTTTAACCCCCAAAATAAAATACGCACGAAGTTTCTCAGTCCTACTACCAGGGTAGCATTTTGGGGTATGTCCATGCAAATTCTCTAATGAAAACACTGTTTTCCATTAGCTTGCAAGAGCAAAAGGGTGCATTTGAAAGAAAATTAATTTCTGCTCAGATTTAACCTGAGCATCTCGACACTTACCTGGGCTAGTCCAGGAGGTCAATGGCAGGACTGACTCTGGACTTCCCTCCATTTTCTGTGCTTTCAATATCAGTGACAGTTCCTTAACTTTCTCAGATTTCATCACAGAGATTTTCATAGCAACAAGATTCACTAGTTCAGATGAGTTGAGAACCAGTGTGCAGTTCATCTAAATCTCCTAAATTTCAGAAGATTTCCTATCACAGGATTACAAATTTATTTTTAGTAGCTGTCCAACTTCTAATGTGAGTCATAAACCTCAAGTCAAACTAAGTTTATAAAGTTATCAGATAAAGCTCAAGTTCTTAGACTTCTAAATTACTCCATTAGCATCAATGAGTAGGATGCATTTTGTGGAGATATGGTTATATACAATTTAAAATCCATCTGAATATTTCAAAGTTAAATGAAAGAGCTGTTCCCTGGAGATTAACTGAGGAACCGCATTCCTATTACTTGCTTCAGCTATATCTTCACCAATTTATTTTTTTAACATTTTTGCCTCTCATGCTATTTATAGTGAACACTTATTATTGTTCCAGTTCAAATTAATATGAGCATGCAAGTGCCCTGGTCCCAGTAATACTTCCAACTTATCAGCCTAAAGAACATCTTTTTGTGTTATTAAAATATTACTCCATTTACATAGTTAGTGTAAACAGCAAATGTTCACTCACAGAGATAGTGGAAAACCAAGGAGGGGGGAAGAAATCAAAGGAAAGACAAACCAAATACTCTCAAAGATTCTTTAAACCATTGTCATAGTCTTTTAAATGATTCCCATGCAACTGAACTACTTTATATTACAGCAAATACACTATATATTAGCTATCTTCTTGCAGAAATTACTGGGGGGGGGGGGGGGAAGGTTAAATCTTAAATCTTGAAAACTCTCCACATATTAAGTTTTCAGATTACTTTTCCTTTAAAGAAGGACTTAAGAAAATACGGCAAAATATCTTTTCCAGCTTTAAAATATTTGTTTCTTAGTTTAGCAAGTCTATATCTATTCACCTTGAACCAAAATCATTAGAAAGAAGTGAACTATTGCCATTTGCACAGTTACAGTTAAAAAGCTTTAAAATCCAAACCAAAGATACATCTACAAGTTTCCAAACCATTCAAAGGAAGACACCATACTGTTCACCTTAGTAATTAAGGAAATCATTGCAACTATATCTGTTTTACTGTACTTGGGAAAATTTTGCTCTGAATGTTGCAACCTGGACAAACCTCAGTTTTGCACAGGAAAAGACTCAAGCACTCCTCCCTCTGTCCCACCATTTCCATACAGAGAGCTGGTCAAAAATGTATCATGTCCTCCATTTTGAACAGTTAGCAGGCACAATAAGTGCATTGGAAAGTCACCTATCTTGAAATATAGCCCTAAACAGAAAGGATTGAAAATACATAATTTTAAAAAATCATGGTATTAAAAAAAATATTATGTTTCAACTGCCTTAATTTCTGCATATATGCCTCTACATTTGCTTGTAATTTGACATTACTGAATAAACATTTGATGAAAAGATATGTAGCTTTCTATTGCAACTATTGAAAGAAATGAGCTGTGTGTGAACCACCAAGCCATAACAGATTTTAGATCACTCTCTAACAGGACATAGCAGCACATGGGCTGAGAGAAGGAATCATATTGTGCAAGTACTGCCTCACAAGTTGTACTTACTTAAAACATAAAAGAGGGCAAACAGATGGTTCATATCACCTGGGTCAACACCCTCTGCAGGTACGCAGGTTTCCCACGTGCAATTAGCTACATGTAATGTTTGGTACTGCTTCTTGGTTCCTTATGCATGGCACTCAGGTTTTGGTTCTTCCCTGAAAGACAAAGCCCAAGCAGAATGTTCCATTTTTCAGCCACCTAAACATCTACATTAAAGAGCTCTTTCTGACATTCTGTTTCTGCCTTCCCTTTCTCCCCTGTTGCTATTTTATCACACAGACCAGGCTGTACATGAAGTGCCTGAGGGATGGCAGCAAAGTTACAAAACAAACAAACGTCCTCGACATGCAGCCACATTCTGCCCACCACAGTGCAGCACAGCTAGGTGAAGGATTTAAAAGCACTGATGGAGTAACTTCATTTTATCTCCACACTCTGTTTATAGTTCTTGGGACTGGGGGAGAAGAACCCGCATACACCCAGGTTCGATAGTCCTGTGGTACAAAGTTCTGCAAGTGTGAATGGAGCATGAATGGGCACATTTTCAAAAATATCTAAAAGGAGGAACCTATAAAATAGATTAACCCTCCAGGCACAGGAATAAAAAAAAAAAAAAAAAAAAAAAAGCTGATCTTTAGCACCTCCCATTTAATAATCTTAAAGCTCATTACAAATATTAATAAGCCATGCCTCATCATGGATTGGAATATTAATAAACTTCTGGTCTTAAAAAATGCTATAAATGAACAGTGTAGCCAACAGCCTGACTTTCATATCGTGCCTGCTCATTCATTCATATAGTTTGTGAGCATAATTACAACAACTGTGTGTTTCTTTTGGCCTGTTATATGCATAAGTAGCTATTTGCATCTGCAAATATCTCATTTACATGTATGGTCACTGTTATGTCTATGTGCATAAATTAGGTATGCAATTGCACACATCATAACATTCATATATTTATAAGAAAAACATCCGTGAGGTAAGTCATACATCCTGCTATGTTAACTTTGTGGCAGAACTGGGAATACAACACAAATTGTCTGACTCCCAAGCCTGCGATTTGATCACAGGGCCTCACATATTAGAAAAGGAATAAGAAATGTAAGCAAGATGAAGGAAATGGCCCAATTTCATCAGCTCAGTAAGTATAATTATGATCCATCTCAGACTCTTTTTTGACTTCATTAACTTGACGTGGTTAAGGGAAAAGCATTGTTGTTCCAGTGAACAGATCACCCTAACTACTGATGTCTTATGAAATAACCCTATGGGTCTAGTGGAGCAGCAGAGATTCAGCACCAATCTTTGCAAAGATCGGCTAATGTGCCTGCATTTTATTCAGTTTTCTGATTTGCAATCAATTATATTGAAGGATTTTTTAAGTTACTGGACACCTTCCAAACACTTCCCCTCCCTGGCTACTGAGATTTGTACTTTAGTCTTCCAGGAAACATAGAATAAGCCACAAATGATTTTTGTGTTAAAGAAAACAACTAATTTAATTTCTTGAGCTATCCAAAGTAACAATTCCTGTAAAGCCATAACAGAAAGTGCATAACTATGTGGTAAAATGAAGTAGCAAATTAAGAAAAAAGCAAGAGCTTGTCTGGAGAAACTGGACTGTGTTTACTGGGAAGGATAAGCAGCCTGTGAACTCACATTAAATCTAATTCAAAACATCAGAACACACCAAACAATGGAGGATGAAGAAATGGAAGAAAACACAGCAATTATGTTTTCTCTGGGACATCAGGAGGCACAAGTGAGAGCAGAAGGGCAGCAGAAATACTTGGAAAAGGACTGATTGGGAGCTACAAAAATCCCAGGTTGAGGTCCTGGTTCAGTAAAAGGTTTCCCTCCTGTGTGATTGTTGGCAAGTCACAACAGAATTGAAACAGTGTTTCGGCATTGAGAGCAGGACTTGATGACAGGAGGTGAAGTCCAAATTTGCAACATAAAACGTTCCTCTTCCTTAAATATGTTTCACTATATAGATTCCTACACTTCGTAGGTATCTCTTTTTTTCCTATAAATTCCATTACTATTGTTCTAATTACCAAGAATGTGACAAGTTACTTCAATTTAAAGTAGGTAACACGTACACCACAGTTTCAGTATCTTTGCAAGTAATTACATTGAAACAAAGAAACTTGAAACAAAGTCCCTCAAAGATCCCCAGCTGGTACATGTTTAGTATTGGGTTCTACAAGAAAGGCAGCAGATGTGACACCTGTACCACCCCAAAGAAGACCTCTAATCTCATTTTTTTCAGTTTAGTAGAGTTCAAAAAAGTGGATGGTTTGGTGAGATTCTCTACCCTCGAGTGCAATATTCCTGGCACAAAAGGAGAATGGCCAAAATAAGCATAACTACAGGTAATGCTATGTTATTCAGATAGAAAGGGAAGTTCTTAAATTCTGCCTCTTACTTCCCAGAAAACTTTTAAGTTTTTATATTTAACTGTCATTGGAAAAAGAAAGGAAACAATCAAGAGTGCAGAGACTAAACCTTGAAACTTATTCCACCTCTCCAGAGGTGGAAGAAAGTGGCATATTACTGGTCCAAGGCCTTTCAGTGCAGCAGCACTTTGTTATGGAGTTAAAACCCAGGGCAGGCTTTGCTGCATCAGGCAGGTTACAGAAAACACTTGCAAACAGTGCTGCTGTCACTGACAATTACCATTACCCACTAGAAATGGATTATTTTTAATGCCTGGAACAGAGATAGCAGGTATGTCACTACCTGTACTTCTCAAGAGTATGTGTTTCATGTCCTCTTATACCCCACAGCAATAATACCTGCTTTTTGCCGTTGCTGTCATTTACTATGAACTGGTGGGATCTGGCAGCCTTATTCTGCTTGAAATAAGTTCCAGCTGCCAAAATGCTATTCCAAGTTGAATTTTGATGGCATCATTGCCAACAAGAACCTGCTTATTCCTCTCTTTCATACATTATCTCTGTATGAACCATCCTTTCTGACAGCAGTTAGGGACACTAAAGTTGGCCTTTGTCCATGGACATTCCCTAGGTGACCTCTATCAAACAAATCAGACACCCTTTTGTCTGAATATATGAGCAAGTAGGTAACCCTGTTTGAAAATATTCATTAAACAATTTCATAATTTTTTATATTACTTTAAAGTCATTAACATATTGGGTCAAATTATTATCTCAATTACAGAGGGGTAAATACGAGGTAATTACCCAGGCACAGAATATGATCAAAATCTAGTGCAAAATAATTAGAACATTTCTGTTGCTCTTGATGAAACTTCATTAGTGGAATAATATAAATTAATAAAGACCACCAAAATGGATGATGCCAGAAAATTCACTGAAAATGAAGTCTCAGGTTACACTGTTCAGAGGAAACATATCAAGTAAAGTAGACAAACGAAGCCCCAAGGTCTTGGTAATCAGTGTTAGAACTATTTATGATCTTCACCCTTTTGGTGGGAACACGACTAATCCCCTTGGTAAACTAAGCATCAATGACCTTTGTTAAAAATTCATTGAAACCTCACCGAGTAAATGACAACTATTAACCTTAAATTATGTGGACCTATAATTATCCAGGTTGGATTCTCTGCATACCTATTACAGGGGCACAACCTGGCTTCCCCCAGCCCCTCCCGCGCCACACTCACCTTAGCAAGTGTGTACTCTAAATGTGATTACAGACACAAATACATTAAACCACCTTTTCACTGTTGCAAAAAAGTCAGTATGCTATGAGATAGGAAACCACTCTCTACTAAAACATGCATGTGGTTTTATCAGGTTCAGGCTTCACTTAAGTTCTCCTACAGGTACCTTCTCCTTCAGCACAGAGGATGGGTGATACCCACATATGGAGAAGCTCTTCCA